>NC_143578.1:57363886-57673648 GCF_048544385.1 Mastigoproctus giganteus | reverse complement strand
TGCGGTGATTGCGACTTGTCTTACCAAGGTTCAACACGATTTTCTCTGAATATTCGTATAAATCATCATGAAGCCTCAGTTCGTGCTTCTCAGTCAGCAGCATCAGAATTAGCCTTTCATGCCATTAACGAAAAACACTTTTTTATTTAACGAGGCCAAAATACTTAATGTTCAACGTAATTATACGCAACTGTTAATTGCAGAAACCGTAGAAATTAAATTACATGAGAATTCTGTTAATGTTCACCGGCCATATTTGATCTCCGATGCATGGACCTTTACACGCATGCACGAAGATAAATAATCATTATTTGAGTTTCAGGTTCAACCCTATTCGGTAATTTTCATTCCTGTGATCACGAATACGGTCAAAAAGCTTTGTCAGCTTCAGGAAGGAAAATCGTTTTGAATATTTTCGTTAGATTCTTTTTAATTTTTAATTGCGTTAAATTGATTTTTAATTGTGTTAAATTGGTTTTTAATTATTTATTTTTTACTCTAATGTAAGTTTTCGATTTTTTCATTTTAATTTCTGGAGAGTATCATACTGAAGTGTTCTACGTACTATATTGAGGTAAACTCTTCTTATTATTTTACAAATATTAATATCAACATAGAACATATTGAGTATTACAGCTCTGATTCATACTATCTAATAAAAGTAGCAGAATAACTGGCTTCAGCTGTTAGAATTTTTTGATGAATTCTCAGCAATGTCCAGACATGGGCATTTATTATTTTTGATTTTGTTAACAGCAACTTCCAACTCAGAAATTTGGAAAGGAAGTATATTATCAGAAGACGGATGCGACAGGATTTTAGGGGAAGAGTGCATCCTTTTCTTATCGCACCTGAAAGAGCAATAGTTTTGGAGGTAGGGAAAAAAAATTCAGGTGAAACTACTCTTAGACATGGTTTCACCTGAATCAGTTACAACTGTATTGTAAACTTCTTCATAATGGATTTTATTCCTTGTGAGTTTATAGATCAGACCACAGGGGTCATTGTTTCCATAATATTTGATGAACTATTGCCAAGAAAGGATTTTGGCTTTTAGGATTGCTTTTTATACCAGTTTCTAAGGTCTTCTTAAGCATGTTTGAGATACACAACCTCAGTAGAAGGCTAAGGTCTCCAACTTCTTTGGAGTTCCTTCCTTGCTAAGAGAGCCTGTCTACAAAGAGAATGAAATCGTGATTCCACCAGGGGACAAGAGTATACACTGAGAACTTTCTTCTAGTGTCAGTAGCAGCAACTTTGATAATAAGGAGAGGCTATATTGTGGGTAGTCACTGAATCAACAATTTGATAATGTTGATCAGGGAAATTTATAGATCTTTCAAAGCTGTTTCACTTGAGAGCATATCGCATTAGGTTATTGGGTGAGCTATCAGGTGAGATTGTAATGTATTCAAAGCAGATAACATGATGATTGTTGAACATCCATTCCAGATATGCTGTCCAATTATAGACATGTGAGGCTAATATAGAAGAAGTATGATGAGATCTATATTTGAGTTTCTTATGGCACTCAAGCAGGCTGGCCTTGTTTATTTAGGACTGCAAGATGACATGTATATAGGAAGTTTTTAAACATAGAATCTATGTGATCAGTGGTTGTAGAATGCTACGAGATCAATTTACTGTTGGCATCAGTCATAATTATGAGACACAAAGAGCCAACAGTATCAATTACTTTTCCAAAGGAAATGTAGAAAAGGGGATAGGTCTGCTGTGGGCAGCCAGTAAAGCAACAGTAGAAGGAGGATAAAGGATGGTCCAGTGATTTCAATGCATGAGGCATACTGGTGACTGAGACTACAAATTTTCTTGATGTATAATTCTCTATTAAAGATAATGACAGCTGTGTGAGGTTCTTCATGATCTAGTTGCATAACCTGGGAAAATATAGGAAAACAATAAGATTCCATATACAAGCAATGTTCACTTGATTTTTCTCAATATATTTACGCAAATCGGTTTGGACTTTTGTGAATTGTGTTGAGCTATTTTTAGAGTGTGAATTTCAGATGATAATCGGACATTAGAAGTGATGTTACATGCAGTTGCATTAGCAATATGCTATTTTATTTCTTGCCACCTCCAGGGCTCTCAAATATTCAGGGAATTCCAATCATGCACTGAGTGGTTAGGTTTCCTTCTCTGCAAACAATTAGGGCAGGTAGGAGAATTGACTTTGTCAGGCCATTCAACAAAAGTATGTCTTATTTTGGCACAATGGCTACAGGCTGATGCCAGTTTACACAATTGGGATGTGCCCTATAGTCTAAGCAAAGTGAACACTTTGTGACTACTGTGAATATTTTAAATTTTTGAGAGGTCTAGCCCAAGTATAGGCATTCAAGAATATTAATGGCTCTGTACATTCTGGGGAAAAGCAACAGCCCAGTTTATAGACGATTTAGAAATGCACTCTGTGTGAAATCTAAAGGAAATTTACTTCTAAATGTCCTCATAGACATTAATATCTTTTAAATTTTTGTAGTACAGGTCTTCTAATATTCCTTGTTTACACGAATTTCTATCGAGATCAAAAATCAAGATGGTAGGTTATTTTTAGGTATGTCACAAAAAATTTGTCTTAGAGAGGGTAGGAGAAGTTACAATATCCTTTTGTTTGTTTCCACGAGAAGTCCATTGTTTCTGGTTATTCTAATAGACTTTAATTTTAATCTCTTTAAAGGAGTTTTTTGACGATTCTTGTAGCTTCTGTTTTAATATTTTGCCCAGTATTAAAATTGGAGTTCTCTGCTGCTTTTAAAATGACAAAGTTTTGGAGATTAGGTTGATCAGATTAGGCTGATGAGTTAAGTTAGATTAGGTTGGTGAGTTGTTGTGCAAGGCATCTCCATCTTGGAGGGTAAGGAATGAACAACTCAAGCAAACTCCCTTCTAGTCAGGGAAACTGATTTTTACAGCTGTGACATCGGATGAAAACTGAGGTATTCCCTGTGTTCTTTTAAGTTCTTCTATTCTGCTTTGTGATTCTTTCAACCTAATGTTGAAAGAATCACAAACCTGTTTGTGATTTTTCATTTGTTATTATTGTTTCCATACTCTTCCTGAGCCAGTTGCCTCACAGGGGGGAAGAAATATTGGGAACACTTGTCATCTATTTTCTTATTATTTTGCAATTCACTATTTTTTCCACAGTTGCCAGTCGCATCAATGGCAGCCTCGATAATCTTGTGCACAGAAAAAGAAGTGTCAGTGAGAGCGAGAGCAGTATGCATTCTGTGGTATTCCTTAGAGTCATCAGGGGGGAGTAGTTTGTGGACTCCTGTCATGTTGCTTGGGTTCAAAGACAGACTATTTTTTGTTGTATTGAAGAGGAGGCACAGGTGTCATTTTCTGCATCACAGCTGAAGGATTTCCAGTTGTTTTTTTTTTGTTGTTTTTTTATGTTTCCTAACTTTTCTTTCACTTTTCAGTTGGAGATTTTGATGACTTCACCAACTGGTGAAGTCATCAAATGGCATTTTTGTTTCCCTCTAGAGACATGAGGAGACTTTAGAAGCAATATACAACAGTATCCAAACAATTTCCCATGGCATAAATTAATTGGAACATCAGAAAAAAAAAGGCAACTTTTTTAATAGGCCTAATTGCTTTTGACAATGGGCCTGCATTATGTTTGTTTCCTTGTTAATATTTTAAAATTATTTGTCAAATTTTTAACTGAGAAAGCAAAGATCAGACAGTTTTTGAAAGGTAGTACTGCAAATTCTAGTTGGGTAACAATCTACAAGATGAAGAACTGTTTCCTGCTGGTAGGATCTGTCAGATTTTTGCAGATAAGCTGATGAGTTAATTATCACAAATTTTTGTTTCTTGCACCTTTTACAAAATATGTAGTAACAATTATAAAATAAATTCAAGTTATCTCTCTTCATTACTCATTTTTGATGATTTTTCAAATAAAAATATAAATTTTATTTTTTAGAGTCAATGTAAAGTGACCAGGGGCAGCTTGTTAATAGGCGCTGCAGAAATTCAGCACCCCCAGCTTTTTAAATCTAAATATACAGTTAACGGAGCTATATGAAATTTTGTGAAGAACAATGCAATGAAATTAATTAATGCAATTAATATTTTTATTAACAGGTCCCAACATATAGTATACTCATCCTCTATTTCCAATAATCATTTCAATAATAAACAAATAAAAATACAAAATCATTTCCAACTTTGAAATATAAACGTAGGCAGAACTGTGCACTACACAGTTCCACATTTTGGTCCCAGTGGTTCAGTCAATGCCTAGTTCGCAGGTTACCAATATGCATTTTTTAAAGGTGACAAAATGAGGCAAAGGAACTGCAGAGCAAGCAGTACCAATTTGAACAGTGTGCCAACTTGAATGAAAAAGTTATTAATCTATTTTCAACAAATAAAAACTGAAGAATGGATTTTGTTTTTAATAAAATTCAAGATTACCTAAGTCTGTTAATGTTTTGTAGTATTTTTAACTTGCTTATTATTATTACTAGCTATGCATACATGTATTATAACCAAGGCAATTTAATGTAACTTAAAGAAACAGCACCCCCATACATCAGAGTCATGAGCCACCATTGAAAGTGACCATTCTATACAATCATCTTTTAAAGATCATTTTACAGAATCTCAATGGTCATTGGATTCAGTGGGCCTTTTACATATTATGCTGAAAATTAAGAAAACACAAAAAGGAAAAAATAGTAATAAAAGCAATATTCTGAACATAAATTGATCATCAAAACCATTGCATCAGCATTTATTTTCACGGTCCCTATCTAAATATACACAAATGCATCAATATTGTATTTAGATATAAAACCTATTTATGAAATATTTTAAGGTTCATGCTACAATTGTATTTTTAATGATTACTTTTAGTTTAAGATAATTACCAATCTATCTTGCTGAAGTTTCTCTCTTAATTGCCTATCTTCGCAAAGCGCATCACTCAGAAGAAAATAATTTTCCTTTGGAGCTGAAAATAAAATGTTATTTTCTTTGAAAAAGGTAAGGCCATATTTTTTAAACATCTTTCCCCATTCCAATTTAATGTGCTGTATATCCAGCAAAACCTCATAAACTATTAGAAGACTCTATTGTCAGGGAAATGGGGAATATTTTTTATAATAAGGATAGGTGGATTAGAACCAGGGTAAGTCTGCCTGGAGCAACTATTAATGATGTCACCAATAGACTGTCAGATTTTAAGGGGGATAAAGAGAATAATATTATTCATGTGGGAACTAATGATATTAAGCATACACGATCTGACAATTTGTTAGACAAATATAGGGCTATGCTGAAGAAATGCCACGAGTTAGGTCACAGCGTCTATGTGTCTGCAATTCTGCCCAGACACAATAGGAGGAATTATATGCTGAAAGCCTTGTGAATTAACTTGAAGGACTCTGCAAGGATTTTGGGGGGGGGGACAGATTTTTATCAGCTTGGCCCACACTTGTAATAGAATGAATCTGTTTTGTACAGACAGGATACATTTAAACAAAGGTGGTGCAAGGGTTTTTATCAGTATTATTGAGGAAACCTTAAAGGTTCAGGGAAACTGATAGTTTGGGGGGGAAAAGGGTAATACATATTTATCTGATAATATTGGTAAAAGTAATGCTTGCACATACTTCAAGAGTTCTTGTTTGTTACTGCAACAGATCATATTAGCAAGGTGTTCTGAGGGAAGTAACGTTTCAAATGAGCAAGTAGCTAATGCCAGGAAAGCAAGTTTAAATAACTTCATGGGGTGTGTGCAGGTAATTAACTATATAGGAACACTAAGTCTTAATTGTTTATACAGTAATGTAAGAAGTGTGGTCAATAAAATGAGTGAATTCAAACTCCCAGTTAGGACAATTAACGCTGACATAACAGAGTTTATGGAAACAAGGAGCCACCCAGAGATAGGGGATGATGAGTTTCAGTACAATACATAGGTGCAATGTATTTAGGAAGGATAGGGCAGATAGAAGGGGTGGTGGGTTCATGCTTCTTATCAAGAGTATCCTTCAACTATCTCACACCATATAGAATCTATATGGTGTGAGATAGTTGAAAGGAAAGGTATAATGAGAGTGGAAGTAATCTACAGGCCAGGTGATTGTGAAGATTATGACAGCCTCTACATGCAAATGGAATGGGCAAGTAAGCATGAATGTCTTATTAGGGGTGATTTTAATTTTTCTCTAAATAATTAGAGCAAATGAAAAGGAAACTCAACGTGGGGGACAAAATTTTTAAATCAAATAGATGATTGTTATTTGTATTGGCATGTCAGGGAAAGTACTAGGGAAAAGAATATTCTAGACCTGATCATCACCCATGAACCAGATGACATAATAGGGCTGACAGTACAGGAACCAGTAGGAGGAAGTGATCACGGAGTTCTGTGGTGGATGATGTACACAGAGAGAGAGAGAGAGAGAGAGAGAGAGAGAGAGAGAGAAAGAGAGAGAGAGAGAGAGAGAGAGAGAGAGAGAGAGAGAGAGAGCAGTAGTTAAAGGCAAAGGAATGGGTTATAATTTCAGGGAAGGAAATTATGATACTTTAGGTGCTACATGGCCTCTGTTAACTGTGTATATATCTCACAGAGAGCAAATACAATTGAATTATGGTATACCTTTAAAACATTAATCACAGAAGCCTTGAATGCATATATACCATTAAAAAAAACACTCCATGAGTATAAATTACTGAAATAAGTTACCTACATGAGTGGTAAGGGCTGAATGTTTAGGAAAATTTAAAGTCAGCTGGATAGTTACCTATGCTTGGAGGGAAACACATAGGTTGTCTATTTCCTTTTTGTTTATTATTAATTAATTATTTACTTTATTTAATTTTTTATTAATATTATAAGCCTATAACAGCTACAAATTGATCTGTAATAGTACCACAGAAAAGGCAGATTATGAGAAATCACTGGCAAAGAGAACAAAGAGTGGGGATAAGGAATTCTTCACATATATAAATGAAAGGAAGAGGAGGACAAACCAGATCGGACCCTTATGTACTTAATGTCCCATGTAATGTACATGGGACAGTATTAGATGCCCCCAGCTGAGGTTGCAGATGAATTTAACAATTACTTTACATCAATATTTCCAGAAAAAAAATCTTTATGTCAATAAGAAATATGTAATTAATAATATTGAAAATTTGCATGATTATTTAATGAAAAATCTTTTGAGTATAGGATATATGCCATCAACCCCAGGAGCCTTGGGGTTGATGGCATATATCCTATAATTTTAAGGGAGGCAGCAAGTGGCTACCTCCCTTTAAGGCTAATTATGAGAGCATCACTAGACTCAGGAGAGATTCTGTTGGACTGAAAAAGTGCCACTGTATCTCCAATACATAAGGGCGGTTCTAAGAGTGAAGTGGAAATTACCAACCTGTCAGTCTAACTTCACTAGTACGAAAAAATCATGGAGGCAATGATCACGGGTGGAATTCAGGATCATTTATATAGAAATGGAATTCTGAAGGATACGTAGCATGGTTTTGTAAAGGGAAAATCATGTTTAAAAAATCTGGTCAGCTATTTTGACAGGGTCACTCATGAGTTAGATTTATGGAATAATTTCAACATTGTTTATTTAGATTTCAGCAAAGCATTTGACTCAGTCCCACATGAGCAGTTACTTCATAAGCTGGAACAGGTTGGAATCACAGGGAAAATCCTTAGATGGATAGCAGGATGGCTTCAGGGCAGGAGGCAGAGGGTGGTAATAAATGGTTATTCCTCAGACTGGGTTAATGTAAGAAGTGGAGTTCCCCTAGGATCAGTCTTGGGACCACTGTTGTTTTTGATTTTCATAAATGGCATCGATGAAGGGATGGATAGAAGGCATGGTCTAAATTTGCAGATGATGTAAAGATCGGTAGAGTAGTTAATGATCACTGCCAAGCAGAGTGACCTAGATGGACTTCAGGGATGGTCAGAAAAGTGGCAGCTATGCTTTAATTCAGCAGAATGCAAAGTCTTACACCTGGGGAACAGCAACCCTAAAATAACTTATACGCTTGGTGAAGTTAAACTAAAGTCAGTAGTGGAAGGAAGGGACTTGGGAGTTACGATACGGTCAGACATGAATTTGCTGAGCATTGTAGACTGGTTGCAAGGAAGGACCATGGTGTCCTAGCGATAATTTATCGAACATTTGCTGGTAGAGATAAGGACATCATAATCCCATTATGTTTGTTTGTTATTTGGTTTTTAGGAGCATTAGCAACTAAGGCCATATTGCTCCGGGATATGCGGTGGTCATTCCCTGACCTTTCTGCATCCTCCGTATTTGGTGGTGACGGGCTCAAACCACGGCCTAATCAAGAAGCGTGTGCTACGCGCTGCTGCTCCTTCCCACCCGGCTACGGAGTTGCAGTCCCATTATATAAGGCTATTGTTAAACCATATTTGGAATATGGTGTTCAAGTATGGAGACTGCACCTAAAGAAAGACATTAAGCTTCTTGAAAGGGTCTAATATGGGAGCTTGCATGAACTTCGAATATGTGGGTTGCACCACTTGGAAACTAGGCACCTCAGAGGAGACTTGATTGAGGTGTTTAAGGCTCTGAGAGGCATAAGTAAAATGAATGAGGGTGAAATTTTCAAGGTTATAAATGATTCTAGAACTAGGGGCCATAAATTCAAGTTACAGGAGGAGATGTTTAGACTGGATTGCAGGAAGTTTTATTTTAGCCGGCGAGTTATAAATTACTGAAATAAGTTACCTACATGAGTGGTAAGGGCTGAATGTTTAGGAAAATTTAAAGTCAGCTGGATAGTTACCTATGCTTGGAGGGAAACACATAGGTTGTCTATTTCCTTTTTGTTTATTATTAATTAATTATTTACTTTATTTAATTTTTTATTAATATTATTTTATTCTTTCTTTTTTTTTTTGACTGGTGCTAATCACACTCATTATATAAGTGTGTTTTTTGTCACACTTTATCAAAAGACACACACATTGGTGCTGATATTAATCATGCTTCTGATTTGTTGATATAGGTTTACATTACCTCAGCATTTTATAAAAAAAGACAAAATACACTGGTGCAATATAGCCTAAGATGCTGACGAATCTTAGGACATACGCTGAGTGGACAGAAATCACTGGATATCTACCTAGTAATGAGTAGACCCACCTTTTGCCCGGATAAGGGAAGTCATATGGCAAGGCATTGAGTCCACTAGTTCACAAATGCATTCCACAGGTATTTTCATCCATGCTTGCTGCACTGCTGTCCATAATTATTATTATTATTATTATAATTAGCCATATGATGCAAGGAAGCCTGAGGCTTTTGCTGCACCATCCAAAAAAAAATTTGATTTATCCTGTGACCCAGAGAGAAAGAGAGAGAGAAGTAGAGGGAAATCACCGAGAAAGAGAAGAATGATGATATCCAGCTCAGGACCCTGGGTGTGCCAAGCCCATACTCACCAGATGTGAGCCCCTGGGGTTAAATTTCCACTGCATTCCTGGATGGAGGATCCAAAGCTCGAACGGACCTTTCCACAGCTTCCCAAAGATGCTTCCCACAGGGTTCAAGTCCAAAGAACGGGGAGGTCATTCCATGGTGGCAAAATCTGTGAAATGCTCTTTGAACCATGTTCTAGTCACCACGGCTATGTGGGGAGGCATATTGTCCTGCTGGAAGAGTCCATTGCCCTGTGGGTGCACGATGGCCATGAAGGGATGCAGATGGCCTGCAAGGATGGACACGTCACCTGGACCGTTCAGAGATACATCTAAACATAACAGAGGTCCCAACGTGTGCCAGTTGAACACGCCCCAGACCACTATCGATCATCCACCTGCCCAAACAGTTCCTTGTTGACATGACGGTTGTATAGCTTTGTGCAGTTTCCACCAGATAAGCACCCTCTCGTCCACTCGTAATAACCAGAAACAGGACTCATCGGACCAGGAGACCCTTCTCCAGTCATCCAAGGTCCAGTGTTGATGTTCTTTCATCCAGTTGAGGCATAGAGTTCTGTGTCATGCTGTTAGCAATGGGACTCTGGTGGGTCGGCGGCTCCTATAACCTATTGCAGCTAATGATCGCCTGATGGTCTTGGTGGAGATGTTTCTGGTACCTCTCTCATTGAAGTCGATGGTGATTTGTATGACTGTCGCTCTCCGGTTGGCTGAAACAATGTGAGACAGATGTCGATGCCTACGTTCCTCCACCACCTTTCTCCACCCACAGCGCTGTTCACGACAAGATGTTATTCTGGAAATAGCATATTCTTGATAAACTCTTGATACTGTTGAATGGGGACAGTGCAATTTCTGTACCACCTCCACGATAGTGACCCATGCCTCAGGCACCCACTATCATCCCTCTTTCCAAGTCGGTTAACTCACAACGTTTATCCATACTGACATTGAATTATCATCTACGTGAATGCAGTGATGCATTGTACCTAAACTTATACGCTTGGCGATGCTGTCATCCCCCCTCTCGCCCACATTGTCCAGGAACCAGGTATCTGGTTCTTGGACAATGCAACTTACATCTTTTGTTGTGGAAGTTGATAGCCTAAATAAATTTAAGGCTGAGCTGGACAGGTATTTGGAACAAACAGAGGGGTTAAATCGGAGCATTTTTTTTTTTTTTTTTTTTGGCTGATGCTGCATAAGCTTGCTTTCTTGCATCGTATGCCTCTACTAATGCTAATGCTAATCTCATGAATTCTGTCCTTTCAGTGTACATTGATGGGTACTCAACAGGGACCAACATCCATCAACATACAAGTGAAAGCAATCAGCAATATACAATCTGTTTCTATAATCCATATTCCAGTTTAACAGGTGTTTATTAATAGATATACAGTTCTATGGTAAAGTATGGTGAAATTATATCAACTGGGGAGTGAATTTAGTTGTAAACTATAAATAATGGACTGTTAGATGTAAACTGTAAATAATGGACCAACAGACAGGGGCACAATTAATTAAAATCATAGAATTAATCTGAAGACGTCCTTACTGTTGTGCAGCTGAATAAGAAAAGACCATGTGCATTTACCATCTTGCCGATATGCTGCAGCACACTCTAACTATATTATGTTTAGGTTAATATTATGTGATATAAAGGGAAATAAAAATTAAAATAAAAAAATAAAATGAAATAAAATAAATAAAACAAAATCAAATAAAATAAAATCTGAGTCTAATGTTTACTAGTATAGTAGCCCAAATTAACTTAACCCCATTATTTCTAGTTTACAACTTAATCCACTCCCCAATTGATATAATTTCACCATACTTTCCTATAGAATTGTATATCTACTAATAAACACCTGTTAAACTGGAATATGGATCACAAAAACAGACTGTATATTGCTGATTGTTTTTACTTGTACATTGATGGGTGTTGGTCCCTGTTGAGTACTCATCAATGTATACAGGGTGTAATCAGCAGGTGAAAAATTTAAAGATCAATACAATACAGTACAATATAATTTATTCATCAAAAAAATAATATCAATAAATTACATTAATATTAATTATAATATTAATAAAAATAATATTAATAGCATTAATTTTGGTATTTATTTTGTTAATGTTAGTTTTAATATCCCTTTTGCCCTTCTTCACTGTTACCCTTAGTTGCATATGTGTTGATAAGTGTTGGTGCATTAGGCATGCTAGTACATAAACACAATTTATATTTTAACTATGGCATTTGTTATTACTCAAATAATTTTAATGGCATAATAGTTTTAATTATATCTATCTATCTACCTACCTATATATATATATATATATATATATATAAAATATAGAAGATAATAATAGAAAAGGTAAATCAATCAAATAATACCATTCAGGAAAATAGTGGTATAGATAAGAAATAGTTTCTCCTACGTCCTCGGATTGCCCTAATAATTTCGGAGAAATAAAAATAAAGAGTGTAGGACAGCTTAAAGACGATACAGTACAAGATATAAGTTGTGGCTCAGGTATGCCCAGGATCGCAAACCCGTTCCTATAGTAAGACCTTGAGCTGAATTTGCATGTTACCTCAGTGTGAACTTAAGTAAACTTAAATGAATTTAACTATGTAAAATAAAAAAAATAATAAAAAAAATTTTTATTTCTCCAAAATTATTAGGGCAATCCGGTGACATAGGAGAAACTATTTCTTATCTATACCACTATTTTTCGCCTTTATGGAGTTCAGGTTCTATTATTCCTACTCCTTTAGTTTTTCTTCTTACTATCTGCATGTTCCTCTTTGCGTTAACTTAAATTTGATTGGTTAATTATTTAATTTTTTATTTTTATTTATTATTACCATATCCACATAGGGGGGCACCACATATTATTTTGATCTTGCCGACTATTATTGTTACTACATTATGTCCTGGATACGGTAGATATGTAGTATGTATTATATATTTAATCTTATTTTAATCATTAAATTACGTTCTCTGTCGGGTCAACGATGATTAATATATGCTTACATTTATAATTTATTTATAATTTACTTATATTTTCTTACTTTTGATTCTAAAATTTCTTAACCATTTTTAATTACTATATTTGGTTTAGATTTGAATTACTTAGCATATATTGATCATTACAGAAACAGAGAACTTCTTGTCGTTTTTCTACCTTCAGTCTGGGTGGTTGGCCCCAGTTGAAGTCATCTGGATTGTGGGTAAAAAGCGATAACAGTCTTCTTTTTTTTTTTTTTTTTTAAATCCTTAGTGTTTTCTTAAATTCCTGAATGGTATTATTTGATTGATTTACCTTTTATATTATTATCTTCTATATTTTATACACATTATGGTTGTAATGCGTGATTGCTCTGCAACTGCATTGATCCATAAATATTAGTTACAGTTGTTATAATTATTAACTTTCTTTTTTATTACTGATATAAATATATATATATATATATATATAGATAGATAGATAATTAAAACATCATTTTTTTTGCCACACCATACCAATACCTTCATTACAGAATGTCACACTTAACACCAACAGGTTAAAGAATAAAATCTCAATTAATATTATATTTAATAAGACCATGAAGAAAACTTCTGATGATATAAATATCTGATTATCCAATAAAACTACAAGATGTAAAGTGGAAATTTACAATATGGATAATTTTTTTTTTTACCTTTGTCATAAGTGGAAGAGTTGGTTGTGATAATGGAACAAAATTCTGTAAGTGGTGACACTAAAAATCTTTTTTTCCAATATGCTACATAGCTGAAGAAAAAAAAAACAATATATGATGACAAATAAATTTATTACACAATGGAAAAATTAATATAAAGCTGAAAAATTAAACTAAGAGTTATTTCAGTGCTCCTTTCTGGTTATAACTTATATCTTCCTTCAATATTTAAATTTTTTTATCCAATAAAGCAGTTTTTGTTGAACATTTTACATTATAAAGTTTGATTCTCAATAATCGCAGGATAAGGAAGCATATTTTTATATTTTTTAAAAAATTATATGAATTTCAGTCCAAAACCTTTTGAAAATAGGTTCTATAAAATAAGTCTAAATCTGAAAGAAAGAAAAAAAAGTTAAGTATGCATATCTTCTAAACATATGAAGACTGATTAAATTAAAGAATGGCACTTTCATATGTGATTCAATTTTAGTTTATTGATAAATCAACAGAAGTACAATCTTCCCAGCAGAATTAGAAATATCAAAATGGGAACCAGCAACAATTTTGGATCCTTCTTTGGGCCAAATGGGGGCTAAACTTTATTAGTCATCAGTTATTGATGTTGATAGATATAGGATAGGATGACATTCTGTGCTGGTCTTTTCTTGAAACACTTATGACATTTAAATATAGTGGATCTCGGTGCTTTTGTGAAAGCCATGAGGAATTAGCATTTAGCATTAGTAGAGGCAATTGATGCAAAAAAGCAAGCTTATGCAGCATCAGCCAAAAAAAAAAAAAAAAAAAAAAACCACTTCCACTTCACCCCTCTGTTCGTTCAAAATACCTGTCCAGCTGAGCCTTAAACTTATTTAGGCTATCAACTTCCACGACAAGGGATGGAAGTCTGTTCCACCAACCAACCACCCACTGGCTAAAGGCAAATTTCCGCACGTCTATCCTACATCTGTCTTTCCTCAATTTGAATTTATGCCCTCTCAGGTGATTATTCTGAGCGAGAGGAAGAATCCCATCAGCATTGAGCATGCTCAAACCATTCAAGGCTTTATACACCTCTATCAGATCACCTCGCTGGTGCCTAGTCTCCAGACACTGTAATTTGCAAAACTTAAGCCTTTCTTCGTAAGAGCACCCCTTTGTTCCATTCACTAATCTTGTTGCCCTTCTCTGTACTCGTTCCAGCAGCTCTACATCCTTCTTGAAATGAGACCTCCAGACCTGTATACAGTACTCTAGGTGTGGCCTGACCATTGCCTTATACAAGGGAATAATCACCTCCTTATCCCTGCTAGAAAAATTCCTATCATTGACAATACACCATGAGCTACTCTTGCAGCCCGTCTGCACTGCTCAGAGAACTTCATATCTGCCTGCACATCCACTCCCAGGTCCCTTTCATTCTCTACCACTGTCAGTGTAGTACCACAGAGTTGATACGTTGCTCTGGGGTTACTGTTTCCCATGTGTAGTACTTTACATTTGTCAATGTTAAACTTCATTTGCCACCTCTCAGCCCATCTGCTCAACCTTTCCAGATCCTGTTGCAGCAGCATAGTGTCAGTAGTGTCCTTGACAACCCTGCCTACCTTTGTATCGTCTGCAAACTTCGACATTAAGCTTGATATACCATCATCAATATCATTTATAAATACAGAAAACAATAATGGACCCAACACTGAGCCCTGAGGAACTCCACTAATAACATTAGTCCACGACGAGCAGTGTCCATTGATTACCACTCTCTGTCTTCTCCCCCTCAACCACCCCTTTATCCACAGCAGCAATTTGCCTCCAATGTCACACTGCTCCAATTTGTGCAGCAGTCTTCCATGTGCAACAGTATCAAAAGCCTTTTTAAGATCCACGTATATAATATCAAAGTTATTCCCTGCATCATAGTATCCAATCAAATTGGTCAGGCAAGACTTCCCCTTAACAAAACCATGCTGTGTCCGAGCTATAACTGAAGTCTTGTCTAAATGATCCTGCAGTGCTTCTTTAACTAGTGCCTCCATTATTTTTCCTGGAACAGAAGTTAAACTCACAGGTCTATAATTACTTATGTCAGCCTTTGATCCTCCTTTGTGAATTGGGGTCACATTTGCACATCTCCAGTCTGTGGGTACCTCCCCTGAGTCCAAGGAAGCTCTCATAATTATGGCTAAGGGTTTGCTTACTTCCTCTGCTGCCTCCTTTAATATAACTGGATAGATCCCATCCACCCTGGATGCCTTTCTTGTGTTTATCTTCAACAATTTCTCCTCCACTTTACTCTCAAATGAGCAGCAGCCTGGAAAGCAAGGCAATGGAGATTTCCAGGACTGCTGGAGTCATAGTGGAACAAATAAATACATGGGCTGTGTTAGGGTAACTAAGAGTAGAAACAGGTGCATATATACTTGCATGTACACCAATGCTAGGAGAATAGTTAATAAATTTGATGATCTTGAAGGGCTAGTCAAGACATCCAAGGCAGGTATTGTTGCGATATCAGAGATGGGGTGTCACATAGACAAGAAGTGCAGAATTGGAATTTGGGGAGTAAAATGTGTACCGAAAGGATAGACAGGGCAGGAATGGAGAAGGGGTTATGCTGTCAGTTAAGAAACACAAAATTTCTACAGCAACATGTTCGAGAGGCAACCAGAGGGAGTAATACTCTTGATCTGATTATCAGTAGTGATTCTTCATGCATCAAGAAACAACTAGGTGGCAGTGATCACAGTGCGCTGAAGTGGGATTTACTCAAAGAGGTAACTATCATCAAGGGTAAAGGGAAGGGTTTTTGCTTTCGTAAAGGTGACTATGGTGGTCTGAGACAGTATTTAAATTCTATATGGTGAGACCAACTGATGATGTTACCAACAGCAAATTCAAAATGGGAAGCATTCAAAGAAATAATCTTGGAAGCTACTAGGCTTTTCATACCAACAAAGAAATATTGTTCAAGATTTAGGCCTAAATGGATGTCAGATGAACTAATTAGACATGTGACAGAGAAGAAAAATGCATGGGATACATATAAATTAACATGTGACACAGAAGCCTATGATAGATATAAGCTGGTCTGTAACCAAGTTACAAAGGAGGTTAGGCAGGCGAAGGCAGATTACGAGAAATCCCTGGCAAAGGATGCAAAGAAAAACAGCAAAGAGTTCTTTACTTATGTAAACTCTAGAAGGAAAAGGATGAATCAAATTGGACAACTTAACATAGATGGGTTGACTATTGATGATCATGCTCGGGTAGCTGATAAACTGAATGAGTATTTTGCATCTACATTCACACATGAGGAGTTATTCAATGAAGGGAGTGCCAGAAGTTTATCAAACTCTAACAGGAAGCTAAATGATTTTGTAATAACTGAGAGCAAAGTGGAGGAGAAATTGTTGAAGTTAAACGTAAAAAAGGAACCCTGGGTGGACGGGATCTATCCAGTTATATTAAAGGAGGCAAGCAAACCCTTAGCCATAATTATGAGAGCTTCTTTGGACTCAGGGGAGGTCCCTATAGACTGGAGGTGTGCAAATGTATCACTAATTCACAAAGGAGGTTCAAAAGGTGACACAGGTAACTATAGACCTGTTAGTTTAACTTGTGTTCCAGGGAAATAATGGAATCACTGGTTAAAGAAGCATTGCAGGATCATCTAGACAAGACTGCAGTAATAGTTAAGACACAGCATGGGTTTGTTAAAGGGAGGTCTTGTCTGACCAATTTGATTGGATACTATGATGTTGTCACAAAGGAACTGAATGCCAAAAATAATTTTGATATCATATACTTAGATTCCAGAAAAGCTTTTGATACTATTACACATGGAAGACTGCTGTACATGGAATAAAAAGCCTAATAGCGTACAAATTGGAGAGGTATGGCATTAAGGGTAGGTTGCTACAATGGATAAAGGGATGGTTGAGTGGGAGACAACAGAGAGTGGTAATCAATGGACACTGCTCGTCATGGACAAATGTTATTAATGGAGTTCCCCGGGGTTTGCTGTTGGGCCCATTGTTGTTTTGTATATTTATCAATGATATTGATGAAGGTGTATCAGGATTAATGTCCAAGTTTGCAGATGATACAAAGGTTGGCAGGGTTGTTAACAACAGTAAAGACAGTATGCTACTCCAACTGGATCTAGATAAGTTGGGCAAATGGGCTGAAAAGTGGCAACTGAAGTTTAACATTGACAAATGTAAAGTACTGCATATGGGTAGCAATAACCGAAGAGAAGCATGCCAACTGTGTGGTACTACACTCTGGGAAGTGAAAAGTGCAAAAGACCCAGGGGTAATTGTGCAGTCAAATATGAAGTTCGCTCAGCAGTGCAGAGGGGCTGCCAGGGCAGGTCATATAGTCTTGTCAATGATATATAGGAATTTTGCTAGCAGAGACAGGGAGGTGATTATCCCATTATACAAGGCAATGATCAGGCCACACAGAGTACTGTGTACATGTCTGGAGGCCTCATTTTAGGAACGATGTAGAGTTGCTAGAACGAGTAGAAAAACAGCGATAAAGGGCTAAAGTACTGGTTAAAATAAATGCAGTTTTTCTAAATATTCATATATCTCTGATCTGAACTTCATAAAGGTGACAACATCATCCACGATAAGTGTAATTCTCCCCAAATACGATAGGAGGGAGTACATGATACGAGCCTCATCAATCAATTTGGCACTCACAATGTTCAAAGCTAATGGGATAGGATTTTTTCTCAGTGTGGTCTGTACTTCTTAAGAGGAGAGATTGCTCTTAAAGGAAAGGGATACACATAAATAGAAGGGGAGAGAAGAATATTTGCTGATGCTATCAGAGCAGTGTTAGGTGAGTCAGAAAACTGCTAGCTTGTGGGTACAGAGACTAATAGCCACAGACAGATGTGAAAGTGATTCATGCATGCTTCATCGGAAGCATGCAGTGAAATGGGAAGCAAGGTGTTGGGATTGCAAGGCTTGTCCTCATATGCTGCTGTGTTAGGGTAACTAACACAGAAGCATATGTATTAGCTAAGAGTAAAAATAGTTACATGTATACTTGCATATGCACTAATGCTAGGAGCACAGTAAATAAATTTAATCAATTTTAAGTACTGGTTAAGTTGTCAAATGCAGACATTGTAGGGATATTGGAGACTTAAGAGATACAGAATTTCAGTATGGAGAGAACAATATGTACAGAAAGGCCAGACAGGATAGGAGGGGGTGGCTATGCTTTTAATTAAGAATCATATCACATAAAATCTAAGGCGATATGGGTGGCCAAATGCAGTGTTAAGCAGTTTGGTTGACGTAAGCACTGGAAAAACAAGAATGAGAGTAGAAGTGACTACTCTCATTCAGTTATAGGCCTGATTGTGAGGAGTATAGTGAGACACTATACAGAAAAACAGAGCATGCCAGTAAATCAGAATGTCTCATAATGGAGAATTTTAACTTTCCAGATACTGAATGGAACTTGTGGTTTGGTTACTCACACAGTAGCAGGACATTTGTGGATTTATTGGATGAGTGTTTTCTACAACAGTATGTTAGAGAGGAAACAGGGGAAAGGAATACTCTCAATCTGATTATTAGCAGTAATACTTCATGCATTAAGAATTTGCAGACAAAAGAACCACTATGTGGCAGTGATCACAGTGTATTGATGTGGGATTTACTTAAAGATGTAACTACCATCAGGGATAAAGTGAATGGCTTTTGCTTTCGTAAGATAACTATGGTGGTCCTAGACAATTTTAAATTCTATACAGGGGACCAACTGATGATGTTACCAACAGAATTCTAAATGGGAAGCATTCAGGGAGGTAATAGTAGAAGCTACTAGGCTTTAATACCAACTAAGAAATACTGTTTGAGGCTTAGACTTAAACAGATAGATGATGTTCGTTTGTTTGTTATTTGGTTTTTAGGAGCATTAGCAACTAAGGCCATATTGCTCCGTGAATATGCATCCTCTGTATTTGGTGGTGACAGGCTCGAACCCCGGCCTAATCAAGAAGCATGTGCTACGCACTGCTGCTCCTTCCCACCTGGCTATGGAGGCGCCACAGATAGATGAACCAATGAGACTTGTGCCTGAGAAGAAAATGCACAGGATGCCTATAAATTATTGAGTGAAAACAGTCTGCAATCAAGTTGCAAAGGGGGTTAAGCAACCTGAGGCAGATTACGAAACTTTTTGGCAAAGAATGCAAAGAAAAACAGCAAAACTTCTTTACTTATATAAACATTAGAAGGAAGGGGGATTAATCACATTGGCCCACTTCATTTCAATGGTTTAATTGTTAATGATCCTGCTCAGATTGCTAAGAAAATGAATAGGTACTCTGTATCTACATTCACACATGAGGAATTCTTTAGGGAAAGGGATGCCAGAATTTTATAAAATTATAACAGGGAGGTAAATGATTTGTGATAACTGAAAGGAAAGTGGAAGAGAAATCACTGAAGCTAAGCATAAAAAAAGGCACCTGTGGTGGATTGGGATCTATCCAATTATATTAAGGGAGGCAGTAATGGAAGTAAGCAAACTCTTAGCCCATGACTATGGCTAAAAGTGTCAGGGGAGGTGCCTACGGACTGGAGAAGTGTCAATATATTCCCAATTCACTGATCATAGAGGGGGAGGAATCAAAGGATGATATGCATAATTACAGCTTAACTTCTGTTCCAGTGAAAATAGTCACTGAATAAAGAAGTAATGTAGGACCATCTAGACAGGAATACAGTTATACTGTAGTCACAGCATGGATTTGTTAAGGGGGGACCTTGTCTGACAAATATGATTGGATACTACAATGCAGCCACCAAGAAACTGAATGCAAAAAATAATTTTGATATACACTTGGATTTCAGAAAAGATTTGGATACTGTTGCACATAAAAAAACTGCTGTACAAATTGGAGCAGTGTGGCATTAAGGGCAATTTGCAGATATGAATAAAAGGAAAGTTGAGTGGGAGAAGACTGAGAGTGATTATTAACAGTGAACTAATAACAGTCCACTCTTTGTGAACTAATGTTATTAGTGGAGTAACCCGTGGTTCAGTGCTGGACCCATTGTTTTTTTCTATATTTATTAATGATAGTGATGAAGGTATATCCGACTTAATGTCTAAGTTTGTGAAGATGACACAAAGGTTGGCATTGCGGCTAATGATAGTAATCAAGGTATGCTATTGCAACAAGAGCTAGAAAAATTAGGCAGATGGGGGAGGGTATTTTTTATTTATTTTTTGACTGATGCTGTATAAGCTTGCCTTTTTTCACACAATTAGTGGCATACACTATATTGAGTAGTTTTAATATTAACAATTTCAGCACAAATATAATGGACAAAAGCAACTCTCAGTAACTTAAGGTGCCTACAACTTTGAGCTTCACCATCACACACACGCACAATTAGTGCAATCTATTTTTTAATTATTTTACAATATAAAATTACCTTTTCAAATTTGCAATAAGCTTTACATCTGCAATTACCAACTTATGTATCCTGAGAAGATGTTCCAGAAACTTATTGCATTCAATGTCTAAATGTATATCAAAAGTGTTATCACACAGCATACATATCATAGGTTTATCATCTAGTGGCAATGTATTTGGATTGGTTTCTCTGATAGGAAGAATAAGAGGCTCAGTTGAAGACACTAAAGCAAAAATACAGAAATGCATTAAAAATATATATAAAGCTAATACTTTTAATACTAGAATTTCATTTTAAGATTAAAATACGTAACTAAATAATGGAAGCACAGCAAATAAGGTAATTCTAAGATCAAAAATAAATTTAAATGTAAATCATGTAGGTAAACTCTCTTTGTCTTTCTCTATCATAGGGTAATCTAAAACATACATCAATAATTAATAATTGACAGAATGAAATTTTCAAACATCGAAATTTAAAGATTCTTATTTCTAAACACTGTGCCTTTATTATTATTATTAGCCATGTGGTGCAAGGAAGCCTGAGGCTTATGCTGCACTGGCCAAAAAAAAAAATTTCCCTATTACCCTGAGAGAGAGAGAGAAGTAGAAAGGGAAGAATGATGATATCCAGCTCAGGACCCTGGATATCATCATTCTTCCCTTTCTTGGTGATTTCCTCATCTATGAGATCAGTTACTATGATATAGCACATATATGAACATATATTAGTGAATTTTCTTTAAATGTTAAATTTTTAATCTATATAATGCTGGAAGTGTATTGTAAGTTCTCAACTATATATGGAATTCAGCAGAAAAAAAAAACAGTATATTTCACTGAATGGATAAAAAAAAATTATACTGCAATTATATAAATGAAATTTTATAAAATATAATTCTTATAAAATACACGATTTTATGAAGGTTCTTAAGATATCAAATCCAATATCTATTATTGTATAAATTTATATATAAAATACCCCATTCTTGGTACACAAAGTTTGCTTATCAGAGGTATTTCATCTAAGTGTCACAGACACTATACTGAACAAGATCAGATAAATAAGAAGATAATTTGGAGAGGTATTTAGAAATTACTTGGTGGTAGATAACTCTCATCGACTGGTGCAATACCATCACTTTGCTTATTGCTTATTTAGTCACTTCAGAAACCGCCCCCCCCCACGACTGCTTTCATCATGCAGTATGATTGATCTTTTGAGGTTGTGATGGCATCTTGGTGAGATCAAATCTTCCTTATATTCAAGAGTAGAACTCTAAAACTGTTTTCACAGGCTAGCCACAGAGAGTCCACTGGACAAAACCTATTGCTAACTCTCTAGGAGGCATTCAGATAAGCTAGTGTATAATTTCAATGCCTTTGCTCTGCCAGATAATGTCTGGAGGGAGTCCAAGTAGTGTTTATGTGAGGGGCATTGCTGAGACTATGTTATGTCAAGGAGCTGGGTATATTCTTGCTGTAAACCAAATCCAAAAATTTCATTACTTCATACAACATCCACTCCATCTTTTCTTTACTACCAAATAAATCATGAATAGTCAAAATTAATTAGAACACATGTATTAAAAAAGATCTAAACCTACCAAACACTTTCTTGTTTATTTCACAAATATACCTAGTCTCAATTCCCATCTCAGTGATATCCATTTCCACTTGAGTTTACAAAGCCCCACTTACTTTTCTGACAGAATCTCAATTATCAGTTAATTCAAACATTATTCATCTCAGTTGCCTTAATTATTTGTTGTATGAATCCTTTCACTTCAAAGGTGATACTTGTGCATATGTCCACGTCACAGATTTAATAATTTGAAATCTCTTTTTGATCTCTAGCTTAAAATCTCTCTATCGCATTCTGTCCAATGATCTATTGCCTCTATCATTCTTCCAACTGCACAAATCATTTGGAACTTCCCTTCTTTAAAGCTCAACTTTCTCCAGTCCAATTTTCCTAACAACGAGGCAATCTTCCTTGGAATTTAACATTCACAACTGCAGCTGGGCTAGTGCGACTAAGAAACTGAAGTTTCCTAGTCACACAGACCCACCTGGTCAAGATGCTGAGGTTTTTAAAATTACTAATGGGTTATTCATTTATCTACCAGAATACCAAAAACTCCTAACCACACAACCAACATGCTTGATCTTTTTTTCATGAACAACCCTTCCAAGTGCAGCCATTCTGAGTGGTCCTACAGGCATCTCAGATTACAACTTGGTGATGGTCTTTTCTCCAATGGAGCCCATCGGCCTAATTTTTCTATATCTTGTTGCAATAGCTCATCCTAATTACTGTCATTGACCACCCTGCCAACCTTTGTATCATTGACATTGGTCAGGGCATTCTACACCAAAAAGATCTAGAAAAAATTTGGCAAATGGACTGAGAAGTGACATTGACAAATGCAAGATAGTAATGCATATGGGTTGAAGTAATCCCAGCATAATATACTACACGCCCACATTTAAAGAAATGGTGAACAAAAAGACTTAGGGATAATTGGGCAGTCGGATAAGAAGTTCTCTGAGCATTGTAACCAGGCTGCTAGGAAACCTTGTGGGGTTTCTGTATATGATATACAAGAATTTTGCGTAATCAGGCAGATTACGAGAAGTCTCTGGCAATAAATGTAAAGAACAGCACCAATAGCTCTATGCTTATATTGACAGTAAAAGGAAGGGATTGAATCATGGGCTACTTGATGTCAATTGTCAACATCAACTGTTAATGATGTTGCTCGGTTTCTGACAAATTGAATAGGTATTTTGCATTTACAATCACACATGAGGAATATTTTAAGGAAGTGGATACCAGAAGTTTAACAAACTATAATGGGAAGCGAAATGATTTGGTGATAACTGAAAGGAAAGTGGAAGAGAAATTAGCATTTGCATTAGTAAAGGCATATGATGCAAGAAATCAACCTTCTACAGCATCAGCCACAAAAAAAAAAAAAACCCTTCTCATTTCACCCATCCATTCGCTCCAAATGTTTTTCTAATTCTGCCTTCAATCTATTTAAGCTATCAACTTCTACAACAGATGGAAGTTTGTTCCAGCAATCAACCACCTGGCTAAAGGCAAACTTCTGCACATTAGGGGCTCACATCTGGTAAGTATGGGCTTGGCAAACCCAGGGTCCCTATCATCATTCTTCCCTTTCTTGCTTTCTTGGTGATTCCCTTCTTTTTTTTTTTTTTTTTTATAAAAACCCCAAACACGAGAGGTATTAGAACCTATAGTACTTAGTACAGTGCTTGGGTTGGAGGTTGAGAAGACAAAAGAAGATATTTGTTGACATTAGACTTGAACTTCTATAGATTGTAATTTTCAGCAAATACATATGAAGGAAGGTTGTTCCAGAAAATGGCAGTTGAATGAATAAACAAGGAAGATAAAAAGTTGGTTTTCTGAGTTTGAAGTTGGACAGTAAATGAATGCTGGCTAGTGGCGGCACGTGCTCGGACTGTTTTGAAAGAGAGAGAGCGGGAATTGTAGAAGCCAATTCAAAAGAACAATGCCCATGGAAGTATCTGTAGAAAAGGCAAGCAACAGAAACAGTACATCTATGAGACAATGAGAGGAGTCATTAATTAACCTAACTGCCCTCTTTTTGGCACCTCCATAGCCAGGTGGGCAGGAGCAGCAGTGCATAGCACACTCTTCTTGATTAGACCGGGGTTCCAGCCCTTGACCACCAAATAAGGAGGATGCGGAAAGGTCAGGGAATGACCACCGCATATCTCTGGAGCAATATGACCTTAGTTGCTAATGCTCATCAAAAAAACCAAACCAAACAACAACTGCCTTCTTCTGAATGAAATCTAGAAGCCTGAGAGGGGTTTTGGGGACACCGCCCCAGATGTGGGAACAATATTCCATGGTAGGGAGGATTTGCAATTTGTACAGAGTGAACAGCTGTTTGGAAGAAAAGTAATGCCGAGAGTGAAAGAGAAAACCAAGTTTTTTAGATGCAGAAGAAGCAATATTTGTAATGTGCTTGTGCCAAGAAAGATTAGAAGTCACGGTAATCCCCAAAGGAGATATATCATTTTGCCTAAAAATCGAAGTGTCACCAAAGATAAGCATAGGAGCAGAAGAATCCTTTTTGTGAGATATAAGACAAGGCTGAGTTTTAGAAGGACTGAAATCAACTAAGTTGTCTTTGTCCCACTGGAGAATTACCTGGAGATTGGCATTTAAGGAATGGGTAGCGGATATTCGAGAAGTTGAAGCTGATTGAGCAGGGCAAGGTTTCTCAAAATGGAAAGTGGAATGCAATGTGCTATCATCAGCAAAACTATGGATAGGATTTCCAGTCAATGGGAGAAGATCATTAATATACAAGAGGAAAAGAGTGGGGGAAAGAACTGAACCTTGGGGGACACCAGCATTAGTGGAGAAGTTAGAAGACAGAGAGCCATCACCCTCGGTGAGCAATCAGAGAGAAAACTGGATAACCAATTACAAAAAACAGTTGGCAAACCATAAGATGGAAGCTTGTTTAGAAGACCTTTATACCAAACATGAGTGAAAGCCTTTGAGATGTCAAGAGCAATTGCTTATCTTTCACCAAACTTTTCCATTGAATTTGTCCATAAATGAGTAACATAAGCCAGAATATCACCAGTGGATTGACACTGATGGAATCCATACTGGCAATCGTTGATCAGATAGAAGGTTTCTAGGTAGTTTAAGAGTTGGCGGTTAATTGATTTCTCCATTACTTTAGAAAGAGTAGAAGTAATTGCAATGGGACAATAATTGGATGGGAGGGATTTGTCACCCTTTTTAGGAACTGGCTGGATATGAGCAAATTTCCAAGCATAAGGAAAAACACCTTTGGAATAAGAAAGTGAAAAAAGGCGGCAAAGAATAGGAGTAAGGTCAGGAGCACAGGTTTTGAGAACAAGTGGAGAAATACCATCAGGACCTGGAGCTTTCTTAGCATCAAGATTCTTCAAAATCCTCCTAACATCCTTTAGACGGAAGACCACAGGAGGCATTGAATGGAGCGTGCTAGGAATGGTGGGAGGTGTTTTACCATCTGACTCTCTACTTCTAATAATAATAATAATCTATCCTACAACTGCCTTTCCTTAATTTGAATTTTGCCCTCTGAGGTGATTATTCTGAGAAAGAGCAAGATTCCCATCAGCAGTGAGCATGCTCAAACCATTCAAGGCCTTATACACACTAGCGTAGCTACCCATTTCGGGCCAGAGGCAAAGAACATATTCGGACCCCTACTTAATTAATGAAAATTGCAAAAACAGGAGACAGCCAAAGACGCTGGTTCCCTAAAGGGCCCGGAGGCAGTTGTCATGCCTGCCTACATGGTAGCTACACCACTGCTTATACACCTCAGTCAGATCACCTCACAGGTGCCTAGACTCCAGACACTATAATTTGCAAATTTTAAGCTTTTCTTCGTAAGAGCAACCCTTTGTTCCATTCACTAATCTTGTTGCCCTTCTCTGTACTCGTTCCAACAGCTCTACATCCTTCTTAAAATGAGGCCTCCAGACCTGTATACAGTATTCAAGGTGTGGGCTGACCATTGCGTTATACAATAGGATAATCACCTCCTGATCCCTGAGGTAAGGTGTAGGAAAATTAGCCAGAGGTGTAGAAACGTTCCTATATATCATTGACAAAACTCCATGAACTACTCTTGCAGACAGTCTGCACTGCTCAGAAAACTTCATATTTCACTGCACAATTACCCCAGATCCTTTTCATTCTCTACCACCATCAGTGTAGTACAACACAGTTGATACGTTATTCTGGGGTTACTGCAACAATATGCAGTATTTTACATTTGTCAATGTTAATCTTCAGTTGCCACCTCTCAGCCAATCTGCCCAACTTTTCTAGAACCTGTTTCAGTAGTGTACTGTCATTAACAACCCTGCCAACCTTTGTATCATCTGCAAACTCAGACATTAAGTCTGATATACCATCATCAATATCATTAAAAAATACAGAAAACAACACTGAACCCTGGAGAACTCCACTAATAAGATTAGTCCACGAATAGCAGTATCCATTAATTACCACTCTCTGTCTTCTTCCACTCAACCGTCCCTTTATCCAGAGCAGCAATTTGCCTCCGATGCCGCACTGCTCCAATTTGTGCAGCAGTCTTCCATGTGAAACAGTATCAAACGTCTTTCTAAGATTAAAAATCTGCAGATAAAGGAACCACTAGGTGGCAGTGATCACAGTTTGTTGAAGTGGGATTTACTCAGAGGTAACTACCATCAGGGATAAAGGGAAAGGTTTTTGTTTTCATAAAGGTGACAGTGAGACAGTTCTTAAATTCTATATGCTGGGACCAACTGATTGTGTTACCAACAACAAATTCAAAATTGGAAGCATTCAAAGAATTAACCTTAGAAGCTACTAGACTTGTCATACCAACTAAGAAATATTGTTCAAGGTTTAGGCCTAAATGGATGCAAGATGAACTAATGAGAAGTGTGTGTATGTGTGGCATGGGTCTTTAATGGCACAAAAGCTGCTGTGGCTCTAGTGTGCCAAATGAGACACGTGACAGAGAAGAAAAATGCATGGGATACATATAAATTAACAGATGACGCAGAAGCCTATGATAGATATAAGCTGGTCTGTATCCAAATCACAAAGGAGGTTAGGCAGGCAAAGCAGATTACGAGAAAGCTTTGGCAAAGGAATGAAAGAAAAACAGCAAAGAGTTCTTTAACTATGTAAACTGTAGAAGGAAGAGGATGAATCAGATTGGTCCACTGGATATCAATGATTCAACTGTTGATGATCCTGCTCAGGTGGCTAACAAACTAAATGAGTATTTTGCATCTACATTCACACATGAGGAGTTATTCAGGGAGGGGAATGCCAGAGTTGAACTAAACTCTGGCTAGATGATTTTGTAATAACTGAGAGGGAAGTGGAGGAGAAATAGTTGAAGATAAACAAAGGAAGTAAGCAAACCCTTAGCTATAATTAAGAGAGCCTCCCTGGAGTCAGGGAGGTACCCATGAACTGGAGATGTGTAAATGTGACCCCAATCCACAAAGGAGGATCAAAGGGGGAAACAGGTAATTACAGACCTGTTAGTTTAACTTCTGTTCCAGAGAAAATTTAATGGAGGCACTGGTTAAAGAAGCATTGCGGGATCATCTAGACTTCAGTTAAAATCTCGGACACAGCATGGGTTTGTAAAGGGGAAGCCTGTCTGACCAATTTGATTGGATACTATGATGTAGTCACAAAGAAACTGGATGCAAAGAATAAATTTAATATCATATATTTGGATCTTAGAAAGGCCTTTGATACTGTTGCACATGGGAGACTGCTAAGCAAATTGGTGCTATGGATAAAGGGATGGTTGAGTGGGAAAAGACAGAGTGGTAATCAATGGACACAGCTCTTTGTGGACTAATGTTATTAGTGGAGTCCCTCAGAGTTCAGTGTTGGGTCCATTGTTATTTTCTGTATTTATAAATGATATTGATGATGGTATATCAGGCTTAATGTCGAAGTTTGCAGACGATACAAAGGTTGGCAGGGTTGTTAATGACACTAATGACAGTATGCTGCTGCAACAGGATCTAGAAAAGTTGAGCAGATGGGCTGAGAGGTGGTAAATGAAGTTTAACATTGACAAATGTAAAGCAGTAACCCCAGAGTAACGTATTAACTCTGTGGTACTACACTGACAGTGGTGCAGAATGAAAAGGACTGGGGGTAATTGTGGAGGCAGATATGAGGTTTTCTAAGCAGTGCAGATGGTCTGCAAGAGTAGCATGGTGTCTTGTCAATGATATACAGGAATTTTTCTAGCACGGTGAAGGAGGTGATTATCCCCTTGTATAAGGCAATGCTCAGGTCTGGAGGCCTCATTTTAAGAAGGATGTAGAGCTGTTGGAACGAGTAGAGAGAGAGAGAGAGAGAGAGAGAGAGAAGGGCAACAAGATTAGTGAATGGAACAAAGGGTTGCTCTTATGAAGAAAGGCTTCAGTTTTACAGTGTTTGGAGACTAGGCACCTGCAAAGTGATCTGATTGAGGTGTATAAAGCCTTGAATGGTTTGAGCACGCTCAATGCTGATGGGATTCTTCCTCTAGCTCAGAATAATCACCTGAGAGGGCATAAATTCAAATTGAGGAAAGACAGGTGTGCGGAAGTTTGCCTTTAGCCAGCGGGTAGTTGAGTGTTGGAACAGACTTCCATCTTTTGGTGTGGAATTTGATAGCCTAAATAAATTTAAGGCTGAGCTGGACAGGTATTTGGAATGAAGGGAGGGGTGAAATCGGAGCGTTTTTTTTTTTTTGGCTGATGCTACATAAGCTTGCTTTCTTGCATTGTATGCCTCTACTAATGCTAACTTCATAACATAAACTTGAGTGTTATTGCAGACGTTGAAACATATTTTTGAGCATTACTGCAGATGTTTAAACACATTTTTGAGAATTATCAGATGAGAGTAACCTGAGAGCTTTTATTTAAGTTCCAACTGTATGGACTGAGTGTACATATAGATGTTTATTAATTGCATGTCTCTAACTAGCAGACTGAGTGTACATCGTTTCAAGTTTTAGCCAGTGTCATGTAGTAATACATAAAATTACGAGCAGTGTACCTGCTCACCACCACCACCACTTTAATGTCATGTTACAGAAATTTTGGACCAATAGTGAATTGATCACTTTCACCATACAAAATTGGTGTGGTCCTGGGAAAAAATATGTGGCTATTAATGCACATATTGCAATAAAATCCATATGTTTGTCACACAAAAATACATCACTTAATGTGAACTGTGGCAACCATATGCAGGCAGATTCCAGAATGTGAAAAATGCCTTGATTTGAATGCTGTCAAAGACGGAATTTATATGAACTTTTTCAGACACTGTAACCAAGTTAGTTGGTAATGGTTCTTTTTTCAAAGTTTTGGTGTTTTAGCATTAGCATTAGTAGAGGCATTTGATGCAAGAAAGCAAGCTTATGCAGCATCAGCCAAAAAAAATAATAAATAAATAATAATAATAATAATAATAAATAAATAAATAAAAAAATAACCACTTCCACTTCAACCCTCTGTTCGTTCGAAATACCTGTCCAGCTTTGTCTGTCCAGTTTTGTCCAGCAAAACAAGCAAATTAACAAATACAAGAAATATTATTACAGACTAAGGGTCAAAACGGAAAATTTAATAAAACGGAATGTTTCGTTTGTTAATGAACTATCTTATATTTAATAATCAAATATGTAAATTAAATTACAGAGCACTTGACAAATTTTGAGTGTATCTGTGCACTCCAGTACATTCTGAGTCTGGGTGTATGAGATTCTTCTTGGGGAACCCTTAACATGAAAATATTTTTTTAGCAGTCACAATGAATACTGTATTTCAGGTTCTACTGTACATGATCATTGCATCCAGTTCCTTTGTGAAGACCTCAGAGTAGCTAATCAGACTGGTCAGGCATGACCTCCATTTAACCTCCTGACCTCCTCCATTTAACAAAACCATGCTCTGTTTGCCTTATAGCTCCATTCCGATCAAGATGACCTTGCACAGCTTCTTTAACTATTGACTCCATTATTTTCTCTAGCTCAGAAGTCAAACTTGCAGCAGGCCTGCAGTTACCAACTTCATCCTTTGAATCACCCTTGTGAATATGATATTTGCACATTTCCAATCTATAGGAATGTCTTCCGAATCCAAGAATGCTCTCTGTATTATAGTTAAAGGTTTGGCTACCCCTCTTGCTGTTTCTTTTAATATAAATTGAATAAATTCCATCAGCCCCATATGATTTTTTTCACTTCTGGATGTAGCAATTCCTCTTTCAGTTATCGTAAAATCATATAACTTCCAATCAGTATTATATAGACACAGTGGTGTAGCATACATATACTCCTGAACAGCTGCCATTTGGCATTTACATTTTTCATCAGCAGTTGGTCCTGCTGAAGAGCTTAAAAAATGTTGGGGCCTATTGCAAAACATAAAATCCCTTCACTTTACACTGGTAAGTTATTTCTCTGAATAAATCCCACATCAATATGCTACAATTGCTATCACCCAGCGGTTAAAGATAAAATGCAAAAGATCAAATATTCAGGATTAAATGCCCTGAAGGCATTGAATTCTGAATGTTGAACCCCATAGGCTAATCATAGATGACAAAAGTTTGTTCCCCTGCAATTAGGATGACAATTGCTGAAATATTTTTTTTGATCCTTAAATTTTTTTTGTTATGATTTAAAATGCTAAGTTGTGTAAACTTTTGACTTTGTTATTTCTAAAATAAATTTGTTTTTTGTATCATTATCCCTCCCTTCCAAGAGGGTGCTACTTTTTTTTTTTGTCCACTGTATCAGCAAAAATTATAATGTACTGCATACTGATTATGAGCTAGATCAGGATTATTTAATAAGTTTCTGACTTCTCACAGAAGTGAGAGGTATTTTCCAATTATTACAATTATTACAAGTATTTTACAATTATTTGAACTAATTCTTTATATGAACATATGCAAAGTTATACTTCATAACTTACAACACTTTTTATGATTTTTTCACTTCTGTGAGAAATGTGATGCAAGCTTGCACTTTAATACAAGCTTGCATAAAGGGAAAAAAATTTAACCACTGTATCAGCAAAAATGACAATGTACTGTCCGTTTTTTTTTTTATTATCTGATTATAGAATAAGATAATAAGTTTCTGACTTATTATTAAGAGCCATAACAAAATATTTTTACAAAAAGGAGTTATCAAGCAAGGATAATTATTCGTGAAGACACACTTAATATATTAAGGGAATCTGCTCTATCATACACAACTGCCAAAAATTAAGTGGCTGTATTTAAATGTGGTAAAACTAGCATCAAAGATAAACAGCACAGCAGATATCCAACAACAGCAACCACTCCAAAAAAAACCTTCAATAAAGCTCATGATATGGTGATGGATGGTAGCCGAGCAACTCTCAGAGAAACAATAGAGGCTACAGGCAGCTCAATTGAAAGATGTTTCATCACAGGAACTAGGCATGAAAAATGTTTCTACACAATGGGTCCCCTTACCTTTTGACACTCAATCAGAAATGTCTTCGATTCAAAGCTACAATGAAACTTTTTGCTCATTGTCAAGCAGTTCCTGACATCTTTCTAGCCAAATATATAACTACTGATGAACCATGGCATTGTTATTAACACTCAGAGTCAAAACTGCAATCGAAACAATTAAGCATGCTGATTAATGACCACAAAAGAAGAAAACAGAAAATTCAGTCCCACTAGCAGGAAAGATTATGGCATATCTTCTGGGATTCAAGAGGGTCAATTTGGCAGATTTATCTTTCAATGGGCCAATACTATGGTAACTCAGTAACTAAATTAAGAGTCACAGTCAAATAAAAGACACAGGTAAGCTGAATAAAGGTGCTTTGTTTCAACCATGACAATGCATCTGTTCATACATTAGCTATTGTATGCTGGTGATTTATCAACAATTTATGGCTATAAATTGTTACCCCATGTGATTTCCACCTATTCTCGAAACTAAAAATCAACTTGTTTGGAGGGAAATTTGGGTTGAATGATAAGTGATAGTGTCAATGCATGCCTTTTTTCAAGAGCTTCAAGAAAGTGACCATAAAAGTGGGATTACAAATCTGAAACGCTGCTAGTTAATGTGCAGTGCCAAGGAAGGTCAACATCAGATAATGATTTGTATGCTAGGCTAGAAACCTATCAAACCCTCGTATTTTATACGATTTTGTAACATGAAACACGAGTGCTTTACTAATATATAACCTTGCAAATACAGTATGAGGTAAGAAACACACATCTCTATGTGAAGTTGGGAGTTTCAGGTTGAGTTACTAGTTAACAAAGTAATTCTTGGACTCAAGGGTCTAAGCAACTTTTATCCACTAATCCAAATGTCGAATTGGTTAGTGTGAGGTTCGACGCAATACTTCGAGGCTCTAACAAAATAATGTCCCGGGGAGTCCGATCCCACCCAAAGACCAACAATGGCATCGTAACTGAACCCACAATAACTTTGGAACTCCGGAACAGCTGCGCCAATGAAGCTAAGACAATCGAAGTGCAGGGGCACAGTATGAATGAAAATGGATTTCTTCATTCAATCAACTAACACTTTCTTTCAATCATACCACACATCATCTTTCAGTGTATATCATATATCAAAGATTTTTTTTTAGGAATCGAAGAAACCAAAGTTATAAACGTACGCACTTTTCAAAAAGCCTTAGCGACTTCACCGATGTCCGTGAGTGGTATTTTCACTGATAAGAAATAACATGAAAAAAAAATAAATAAGATAAATAATAAAATAAAAAAAAAATAATAATAATCCTAACAATAATAAGTTACAGTGCAAATATCAAGTTGCTTTATTAATGTTACTGGTAAAACTGGAGTTCTTGGGTACTAGTCCATATTTCTACAAACGGAGAGGAACAAATCAGTGACTGCCAGGCGCCACTCACTGTCCTGTTGATATGCCCAGTGTTGCCAACTCTTAATAATATTTCCCGCTAGCCGCATACTCAAAATCCGCTTTTTTTAACACTTAACCCGACAAATTTTTAAAATTTTCATTTGTTTGTAATTTGTAGTGAATAAAAACAAACAAACAAATAGTATATATAAATAGTTAGCATTAGCATTAGTACAGGCATTTGATGCAAGAAAGCAAGCTTATGCAGCATCAGCCAAAAAAAAAAAAAAAAAAAACCCACTTCACCCCTCTGTTCGTTCAAAATACCTGTCCAGCTGAGCCTTAAACTTATTTAGTCTATCAACCTCCACCACAAGGGATGGAAGTCTGTTTCACCAACCAACCACCCGCTGGCTAAAGGCAAATTTCCGCACGTCTATCCTACATCTGTCTTTCCTCAATTTGAATTTATGCCCTCTCAGGTGATTATTCTGAGCTAGAGGAAGAATCCCATCAGCATTGAGCATGCTCAAACCATTCAAGGCTTTATACATCTCTATCAGATCACCTCGCTGGTGCCTAGTCTCCAGACACTGTAATTTGCAAAACTTAAGCCTTTCTTCGTAAGAGCACCCCTTTGTTCCATTCACTAATCTTGTTGCCCGTCTCTGTACTCGTTCCAGCAGCTCTACATCCTTCTTGAAATTAGGCCTCCAGACCTGTATACAGTACTCTAGGTGGGTCCTGACCATTGCCTTATACAAGGGAATAATCACCTCCTTATCCCTGCTGGAAAAATTCCTGTATATCATTGACAATACTCCATGAGCTACTCTTGCAGCCCATCTGCACTGCTCAGAGAACTTCATATCTGCCTGCACAACCACCCCCAAGTCCCTTTCATTCTCTACCACTGTCAGTGTAGTACCACAGAGTTGATACGTTGCTCTGCGGTTGCTGTTTCCCATGTGTAGTACTTTACATTTGTCAATGTTAAACTTCATTTGCCACCTCTCAGCCCATCTGCTCAACCTTTCCAGATCCTGTTGCAGCAGCATAGTGTCAGTAGTGTCCTTGACAACCCTGCCTACCTTTGTATCGTCTGCAAACTTGGACATTAAGCTTGATATACCATCATCAATATCATTTATAAATACAGAAAACAATAATGGACCCAACACTGAGCCCTGAGGGACTCCACTAATAACATTAGTCCACGATGAGCAGTGTCCATTGATTACCACTCTCTGTCTTCTCCCCCTCAACCACCCCTTTATCCATAGCAGCAATTTGCCTCCAATGTCACTCTGCTCCAATTTGTGTAGCAGTCTTCCATGTGCAACAGTATCAAAAGCCTTTCTAAGATCCAAGTATATAATATCAAAACTATTCCCTGCATCCAGTTCTTTTGTGACTGCATCATATTATCCAATCAAATTGATCAGGCAAGACTTCCCCTTAACAAAGCCATGCTGTGTCCGAGCTGTAACTGAAGTCTTGTCTAAATGATCCTGCAGTGCTTCTTTAACCAGTGCCTCCATTAATTTTCCTGGAACAGAAGTTAAGCTCACAGGTCTATAATTACTTGTGTCAGCCTTTGATCCTCCTTTGTGAATTGGGGTCACATTTGCACATTTCCAGTCTATGGGTACCTCCCCCGAGTCCAAGGAAGCTCTCATAATTATGGCTAAGGGTTTGCTTACTTCCTTTGCTGCCTCCTTTAATATAACTGGATAGATCCCATCCACCCCGGGTGCCTTTCTTGTGTTTATCTTCAACAGTTTCTCCTCCACTTTACTCCCAGTTATTTCAAGATTCTGTAGCTTACTGCTAGAGTTGAATACACCTCTGGCATTCCCCTCGCTGAATAACTCCTCATGTGTTATTTATTTTCTGTTTTTAATATAAAATCAATATCTAAAAATCTAAATTAATTTCGAAATTCAATATCTCCTCATCATATGCTTCTTGTGTGCCTATTTTGCGAAGCACTTCTTCAGGTAAAACAATTTTTACAACACTTTTCAACTCTTTTGAGCCCCTATCGAACTGATAAGATTGCATTAACCATGCCAACACTCATTCTGTTGCGTGTTTTGTTTTTTACTAGATTTAAGTTGCTGAATATTCTTTCCACATCTGCATTGGATAATGGCAAAATTAAAATACCCAATGCAAATTGGCTAATTTCTTTAAATGTATTTTCACCGCTTGCATCTGGATATTTCTAAACTTCTGACCAAAACTTCATTGTATTGTTCATGTTTTCCCATTTAACAAGAATAATGTTTATATACTGTTGCTCATTTTTTTCAATTTGATTCAAAAGATTTGTCTACTCTTTGTACTTCAGATAAGATAGGTTTTAAAAATAAAATATACGCTAAATTACTTTCGTCTTTGAACATTGAATAAAGAAGTTGTGCAGTATAACGTTTGTCAGTCAAACGAGTTATTTCAAAATGGGCTTTAATTTCAATATACTGTTCTAAAATTCTTGTTATAGCAACTTCAATGGATAATCACCTTGTTTGACACGAATGAACTATCTTTTTCGGATCTGCACCATCGTTTATGGCACTGTATAAATATTTGAATTGATTTTGTCAGCTAGTGGATTTACTAAACCAATTATAAGTTTCAGCGATCATGAATTCTAGACTTCTAGGGAATGTGTCGTGGGTTGCATGAGATACTGCTAATTGCAAAGAATGACATACGCATTTAATTAATATCAATTTCGGTACATCGGACTTCAAATGTGTATAAACGCTGTTATTAACTCCAATCATAACGCTAGCATTATCTGTCCCAATGCCCACAAATTATTTAAATTCTGGTTTAAATCGTTTCAGCTAATTCTTCATATATTATTTTTGGTATATTGTAATTATGGAAGGTAGATTAAATGATACTGAAAACAGACTGGCTCTGATGTCGTAGCCTAGTGGTCAGACGCGCGGGTGCATAAGTACAGGTGCCTTGAGTGACCGGGGTTCAAGCCCGTGACTGCTGAATACGGTACTGTTTCTTGTATTCTGTGTATCTTGTAAACTCCTCTGACCGTTTGGTCGTCCAGGAGTATAAACAGAAAATTTATTTAAAGGAAGTTTAAAATTTTCCAGCGTTATTTTAATTGAATTTGAAATATTTTCAGCGTTACATTGATCTAATTCTACAAGAGCTAAGAATGTAGAAACTCTTTTATCGAATTGCTCATCATAATACACAATTGCAATACCTAATAGTTTTGTTACACTAATATCGTTTGATTCATCTAGTAACAAACTATAATTTGAAAAGCCATTGAGCACTGACTATAATAAATCTTTCTGAAAGTGGGGGTGTAGGATATATTTTATAACGCCGTTGCATTTTGTTCGATGAATTTTTAAAGTTTTGGCTGTTTGATCTTGGAATGCATTCTTACATAATACACCAAGGTGGTCTAGCATTAGCATTAGCATTAGTAGAGGCATTTGATGCAAGAAAGCAAGCTTATGCAGCATCAGCCAAAAAAAAAAAAAAAAAAACTTCCACTTCACCCCTCTGTTCGTTCAAAATACCTGTCCAGCTGAGCCTTAAACTTATTTAGGCTATCAACCTCCACCACAAGGGATGGAAGTCTGTTCCACCAACCAACCACCCGCTGGCTAAAGGCAAATTTCCGCACGTCTATCCTACATCTGTCTTTCCTCAATTTGAATTTATGCCCTCTCAGGTGATTTTTCTGAGCTAGAGGAAGAATCCCATCAGCATTGAGCATGCTTAAACCATTCAAGGCTTTATACACCTCTATCAGATCACCTCGCTGGTGCCTAGTCTCCAGACACTGTAATTTACAAAACTTAAGCCTTTCTTCGTAAGAGCACCCCTTTGTTCCATTCACTAATCTTGTTGCCCTTCTCTGTACTCGTTCCAGCAGCTCTACATCCTTCTTGAAATGAGGCCTCCAGACCTGTATACAGTACTCTAGGTGTGACCTGACCATCGCCTTATACAATGGAATAATCACCTCCTTATCCCTGCTGGAAAAATTCCTGTATATCATTGACAATACTCCATGAGCTACTCTTGCAGCCCGTCTGCACTGCTCAGAGAACTTCATATCTGCCTGCACAACCACCCCCAAGTCCCTTTCATTCTCTACCACTGTCAGTGTTGTACCACAGAGTTGATACGTTGCTCTGGGGTTGCTGTTTCCCATGTGTGGTACTTTACATTTGTCAATGTTAAACTTCATTTGCCACCTCTCAGCCCATCTGCTCAACCTTTCCAGATCTTGTTGCAGCAGCATAGTGTCAGTAGTGTCCTTGACAACCCTGCCAACCTTTGTATCGTCTGCAAACTTGGACATTAAGCCCGATATACCATCATCAATATCATTTATAAATACAGAAAACAATAATGGACCCAACACTGAGCCCTGAGGGACTCCACTAATAACATCAGTCCACGATAAGCAGTGTCCATTGATTACCACTGTCTGTCTTCTCCCCCTCAACCACCCCTTTATCCATAGCAGCAATTTGCCTCCAATGTCACACTGCTCCAATTTGTGTAGCAGTCTTCCATGTGCAACAGTATCAAAAGTCTTTCTAAGATCCAAGTATATAATATCAAAGTTATTCCCTGCATCCAGTTCTTTTGTGACTGCATCATAGTATCCAATCAAGTTGGTCAGGCAAGACTTCCCCTTAACAAAACCATGCTGTGTCTGAGCTATAACTGAAGTCTTGTCTAAATGATCCTGCAGTGCTTCTTTAACCAGTGCCTCCATTAATTTTCCTGGAACAGAAGTTAAGCTCACAGGTCTATAATTACTTGTGTCAGCCTTTGATCCTCCTTTGTGAATTGGGGTCACATTTGCACATTTCCAGTCTATGGGTACCTCCCCTGAGTCCAAGGAAGCTCTCATAATTATGGCTAAGGGTTTGCTTACTTCCTTTGCTGCCTCCTTTAATATAACTGGATAGATCCCATCCACCCCGGGTGCCTTTCTTGTGTTTATCTTCAACAGTTTCTCCTCCACTTTACTCCCAGTTATTTCAAGATTCTGTAGCTTACTGCTAGAGTTGAATACACCTCTGGCATTCCCCTCGCTGAATAACTCCTCATGTGTGAATGTCGATGCAAAATATTCATTTAGTTTGTTAGCTACCTGAGCAAGATCATCAACACTTGACCCATCAATATCAAGTGGACCAATCTGATTCATCCCCTTCCTTCTAGAGTTTACATAAGTAAAGAACTCTTTGCTGTTTTTCTTTGCAACCCTTGCCAAGGATTTCTCGTAATCTGCCTTCGCCTGCCTAACCTCCTTTGTAACTTGGTTGCATATCAACTTGCATCTATCATAGGCTTCTGTGTCATGTGTTAATTTGTATGTATCCCATGCATTTTTCTTCTCTGCCATATGCCTCATTAGTTCATCTGACATCCATTTTGGCCTAAACCTTGAACAATATTTCTTAGTTGGTATGTAAAGCCTAGTAGCTTCCAAGCCACTCCAAGCCAAGTCTATTGCCAGTATTGACGAGTGAGCACAACAAACAAACTTAACTTTGCTTCAGCTTCCACTGTTTGTAAATTCTTGGTGGGAAAATTTAATTTATATTGGTTGCCTGATCTATTAGGTGAAAGTGGTTCTTCTACTGACTTAATATGTTTGAAAGTTTTTAAATGACTTTTAATGTTATGTCGGTAATTGGGATCGCATTTCTTGGAAGCCAATCAAATACGACGAATAAAAATTATTCAATGCCATTTCTTCGCGGTTTCAAAAAAGGCGTCATTAGAATTTTTTCCACAATTTTAGATTTCATTCAACAATTAAAGCTATGACCCAACGGTCAGGTCGTTTTACCGCGGGCGTAACTACGTAAAATTGTTGGGGTTCTCCTCAGGGAAATTCCAGAATAATATAAAACCGATTCTTCGCTTTATAAAAAAAAAAACAAAAAAAAAAAACTATAAAATATGATATCCCTACTATGTTTACGATGTATATCGATAAAACATTTCAATTATGAAATATTTTTATTGTTAATTAAATAATTACTTGAACAATTAATTTAATATTTGTTAAATAAATATTTTTTAATTTAAATGTTACATTGCCAAAATATATAAAATGCTAAACATTTATACTCTTCCCGCTAAAAAATCCGCTATCCGCTATTTCATATTTTAATCCGCTAAACCTGAAGCAATACCGCTAAATCTAGCGGGAAAACAGGTAAAATGGCAACACTGGATATGCCTAGGGTGATTACCCCCCCCCCCCACACACACACTTGCCGCTATTTTTAAATTTTAAAACATCCGGAATGGGCTAAACACCCTAACTAGGAATAATATCGCCCTACTCGATGACACAAAACAATCAGAAAGAAAACGCCTTCACAATAATCACCCAATCACAGAACCCGACCGTAAAACCACTCCGTTCTACGACCACGCCCACTACTAGGAGACAAGTGGTACCCAAATAATGGGGTTAGCCGTGTTGTTTTCTTATGCTTGTTATTACGAGCCACATAGCAAGGAAGCCGGAAGCTTATGCTGCACCAGCAAAAAAAACAAAACAAAAAAACTTCCGAGTTATCCTGAGAGAGAGAGTCAGAAATAGAAGGGAATCACCAATAAAAAGAACAATGATAATATTTTATTCTGCACATTAGATTAAAAGTATACAGGGTGTCTCAAAAATATTGGTACAAACGTTTAGGGGAGGTAGGAAACATCTAAAGAAATGTGAATCGCATCGCAACCCATAACCGGAAATGTCACGGGAAAGTAGTAGCTGAGGCACAAGAAGCAGAAATGACACAAGTAGTAATTAGTGGCAAACATTTATTTGACATAATATTGTTTGTTTGTTTGTTATTTGGTTTTTAGGAGCATTAGCAACTAAGGCCATATTGCTCCGGGATCTGCGGTGGTCATTCCCTGACCTTTCCCCATCCTCCGTATTTGGGTGTGACGGGCTCGAACCCCAGTCTAATCAAGAGTGTGCTACGCACTGCTGCTCCTTCCCACCTGGCTAGGGAGGCGCCGAGACATAATATTAACAGGGGAGTACAAGATGGATGCATTTCATGATGTTCCAACAGATGCTCGAAGGTTTCACCATGAGACGCGATGCATGCTTGACACCGACGCAGCATGGATTGGCGGACACGGTCGAACACACTTGGAGTTTCTTCGACAGTAGCAGCAGCAGCGCAGACGAGTCTCACCACGAGATTCATTTCCGTCTCCAAAGACGATTCATACGCGATAGATTTGAGAGCCCCCCCCCACAAAAAGAAATCAGGGCTCGATAAATCAGGTGAGCGTGGGGGCCAGGCAACGGGTCCACCACAGCCAATCCATCGACGCCCAAAACGTCTGTTCAAATGGTCACGAACACACTTTCCATAATGGGCAGGCAACCCGTCATGTTGAAACCAAATGTTAAAAATGTTACGTCTCACATTTGCTGGAACATCGTTAAGTAACCCTGGTAGAACTTGTACAAGAAAGATCTGATATTTAGCGGAGTTCATGCGGGATGGTAACAGGTATGGGCCGACTAAGCAGTCACCGACCATACCTGCCCACACATTTATTGCGAAGCGATGTTGTGCCCCATGGGGGCGCACACCGTGTGGGTTGTCGTGAGCCCACACACGAGCATTGTGCTGATTGAATAAGCCTCATCCGTGAACAAAACATAAGCTGGAAAATTCAAGTCTTGAACACTTTCTTGGAGAAACCACTGTGCAAAAGCCACACGTGCAGGATGATCTTGGGGGAACAGTAACTGAACCCTTTGGAGATGAAACGGGTGTAAGGAATCGTCGTGCCAGACACGCTGTACACTGCAACGAGACACGCCTAAGGCAAAGGCAACAGCACGTGTGCTGGTAGTAGGAGTATTCTGGACGGCATTCAACACACTTTCTTCCATGGCAGGAGTTCGCGTCGAACGTGATCTGCCCACACTACTCCTGTTACATCTAAATGACCCATAATCGCACAAATTTTGATGCACACGCGCAAACAAACGGTGGTCCGGTACATGCGTGTCTGGGAAACGTTCTCCATAATTTCGTTGAGCGGCTCGTCCATTGCCCTCTGCTAATCCATACACTAGGTGCATGTCTGCCAGCTCACAGTTCGTATATCGATGCATGCCCTTCGTGCGGTGACTACTGATTGAATGAGTAAACCAGAAATTTTCCCTCTCGCGAACTGATGAACAGCGCCATCTACCGACTTACGGTGACGTTTCCGGTTATGGGTTCCTAGGCGATTCACATTCCTTTAGATGCTACCTACCTTCCCTAAACGTTTGTACCAATATTTTTGAGACACCCTGTATAAGAAAACAACACTAATAAATTAAGTTGATAGTTAAACCTGCACATCTTAATATTTTAATTGTTAATAAAATAGACAAAATTTTTTTATTTGAATTCTGAGTTTCAGTAGATATCACCTCAGGGGCTCACAATTGGTGAGTATGGGCTTGGCACACCCAGGATCCTGATTTGGATATCATCATTCTTCTCTTTCTTAGTGATTCCTTTATACTTCTCTCTCTCTCTCAGGGTAACTCGGGATTTTTTCATTTTTTGGCTGGTGCAGCATAAGCCTCAGGCTTCTTTGCTCCATACGGCTAATGATAATAATAGTAAAAATAATCTTAAGCGATATTTATTATGATAGTGAAATTATAGTAGTCTTATAATACCGTGACAAACTGACTAAACAAAATATTTTTACTCCATTCTCTACCTTAGTTCTTTTTAATGCTTCTTCCAAACTAAATTCAGCCACCATTTACCAATAAATTTATTGCAGATTTATACAAGGTGAGTACCGTTTTTTAGGCGATATTTATTATTATTATCTTTCTATAAATTAAAATAATTTTCCTCCTAGTGATATTTATTCAGCCAATGGGAGAAGAAGGATGCGGGTTACGTGATAATAAGTAACAAATACTAAAATACGTAACAGAAGCTTGTTTTAGCACAGTAAAACAAGGTTCTGTTTCACCGTTATCATTATTATTGCTAGATAAACCTGGCGTACGCGCTTTGTTTAGCTAGCATGACTATGCAGTACCGTTCTTGATTTCCATACAAAACGGTTCATGTATTCATAACTGAGGAACACAGTGTCGAAAGTTTCTGTAACTATTTTATTTTATTTTATCAAAAGCAGGGAACGAAGCCACCTAGTTATTATTATTATTATTATTATTATTATTGCTCTCTTATATTATTTCTCCCTGATTGGCGGGATTCCACCTCGTGATGGATATTATTACCAAATACACAGGGTGGTTATTATGTCTGGTGTTATGGTTGGTGGGGAAACTCTCTGACTATCCTACAGGAGTTCAGGATTGTGACTTTCTGAATTTCCCTGTAGGTGTCCCCTGTGAAAACCTATTGCTGCTAAGCAGTGATGTGTGGTCTTTGGCACCATACCGGTGGGTGGCACGATGATCGGGTGGTCGTTACTTGTAGTATATACCGCATCTCACGATAGGAGGGAGTATATGATGAGAGCCTTGTCGATCAATTCGGCCCTGGAAAGATTGTGCAAGGCTGAAGGGGTAGAATTTTTTTCAGCCTGCACTGTACTTGTTAACAGGAGAGATTGCTTCTACAGGGATGGGATACACTTAAATAGAAAGGGTGCAAGAATATTTGCTGATGCTATCGAGGCAGTGTTAGTTGGGTCGGAAAACTGCTAGCTTGGGGGGAGACAAAGACCAATAGATTGACAGTAGCCACCGGCAGAGGTGAAAGAGATTCTTGAACTGCTTCTATTAGAATGAGCAGAAGCCTGAAAAACAAGATGCACGATATTTCAGAGACTGCTGGGAGCCATTGCGGTACAAGTAAACACATGGGTTGTGTTAGGGTAGCTAAGAATAGAAACAGGTGCAGGTATACTTGCGTGTACACCAATGCTAGGAGTTTAGTAAATAAATTTGATGAATTTGAGGTATTGCTCAAAACATCAAAGGCAGATATTGTTGGGATATCAGAGACGTGGTGTCACACAGATATAAGGGATGCAGAACAGGAATTTGGGGAGTACAACGTCAACAGAAAGAATAGACAGGATAGGAAGGGGGGGGAGGTGTTATGCTATTAGTTAAGAAACACATAAAAACCAAGGAAGTGAAGCCAGTCGACATCGCTGGACAGTGCAGTGTTGAGTCAGTTTGGTGTGACATAAGCATTGGGAGATCAAAATTGAGAGTAGGAGTGTGCTATAGGCCTAATGACTCTGATGAGTATAATAAGAAACTGTGCAGGGAAATTGAGTGGGCCAGTAAATCAGAGAGTCTTATAATGGGGGATTTTAATTTCCCAGATATTGACTGGAATTTGTGGATTGGTCACTCGCACACTAGCAAGGCTTTTGTGGATTTATCGGATGAATGTTTTCTACATCAGCATGTTCGTGAGGCAACAAGAGGGAGCAATACTCTTGATTTGATTATCAGTAGTGATTCTTCATGCATTAAGAATCTGCAGATAAATGAACCACTAGGTGGCAGTGATCACAGTGTGTTGAAGTGGGATTTACTCAAGGAGGTAACTACCATCAGAGGTAAAGGGAAGGGTTTTTGTTTTCGTAAAGGCGACTATGATGGTCTGAGACAGTATTTAAATTCTATACAGTGGGACCAACTGATGATGTTACCAACAGCAAATTCAAAATGGGAAGCATTCAAAGAACTTATCTTGGAAGCTACTAGGCTTTACATACCAACTAAGAAATATTGTTCAAGGTTTAGGCCAAAATGGATGTCAGATGAACTAATGAGGCATATGGCAGAGAAGAAAAATGCATGGGATACGTACAAATTAACACATGACACAGAAGCCTATGATAGATACAAGCTGATATGCAACCAAGTTACAAAGGAGGTTAGGCAGGCGAAGGCAGATTACGAGAAATCCTTGGCAAGGGATGCAAAGAAAAACAGCAAATAGTTCTTTACTTATGTAAACTCTAGAAGCAAGGGGGATGAATCAGATTGGTCCACTTGATATTGATGGGTCAACTGTTGATGATCCTGCTCAGGTAGCTAACAAATTAAATGAATATTTTGCATCGACATTCACACATGAGGAGTTACTCAGCGAGGGGAATGCCAGAGGTGTATTCAACTCTAGCAGTAAGCTACAGAATCTTGAAATAACTGGGGTAAAGTGGAGGAGAAACTGTTGAAGATAAACACAAGAAAGGCACCCGGGGTGGATGGGATCTATCCAGTTATATTAAAGGAGGCAGCAAAGGAAGTATGCAAACCCTTAGCCATAATTATGAGAGCTTCCTTGGACCCAGGGGAGGTACCCATAGACTGGAAATGTGTAAATGTGACCCCAATTCACAAAGGAGGATGAAAGGCTGACACAAGTAATTATAGACCTGTGAGCTTAACTTCTGTTCCAGGAAATTTAATGGAGGCACTGGTTAAAGAAGCACTGTAGGATCATTTAGACAAGACTTCAGTTATAGCTCGGACACAGCATGGTTTTGTTAAGGGGAAGTCTTGCCTGACCAATTTGATTGGATACTATGATGCAGTCACAAAAGAACTGGATGCAGGGAATAGCTTTGATATTATATACTTGGATCTTAGAAAGGCTTTTGATACCGTTGCACATGGAAGACTGCTACACAAATTGGAGCAGTGTGACATTGGAGGCAAATTGCGGCTATGGATAAAGGGGTGGTTGAGGGGGAGAAGACAGAGAGTGGTAATCAATGGACACTGCTCATCGTGGACTAATGTTATTAGTGGAGTCCCACAGGGCTCAGTGTTGGGTCCATTATTGTTTTCTGTATTTATAAATGATATTGATGATGGTATATCAAGTTTGATGTCCAAGTTTGCAGACGATACAAAGGTTGACAGGGTTGTCAAGGACACTTCTGACACTATGCTACTGCAATAGGATCTGGAAAGGTTGAGCAGATGGGCTGAGAGGTGGCAAATGAAGTTTAACATTGACAAATGGAAAGTGCTACACATGGGAAACAGCAACCCCAGAGCAACGTATCAACTCTGTGGTACTACACTGACAGTGGTAGAGAATGAAAGGGATTTGGGGGTGGTTGTGCAGGCAGATATGAAGTTCTCTGAGCAGTGCAGACGGGCTGCAAGAGTTGCTCATGGAGTATTGTCAATGATATACAGGAATTTTTCCAGCAGGGATAAGGAAATGATTATTCCCTTGTATAAGGCAATGGTCAGGCCACACCTAGAGTACTGTATACAAGTCTGGAGGCCTCATTTCAAGAAGAATGTAGAGCTGCTGGAACGAGTACAGAGAAGGGCAACAAGATTAGTGAATGGAACAAAGGGGTGCTCTTACGAAGAAAGGCTTAAGTTTTGCAAATTACAGTGTCTGGAGACTATGCACCAGCGAGGTGATCTGATAGAGGTGTATAAAGCCTTGAATGGTTTCAGCATGCTCAATGCTGATGGGATTCTTCCTCTAGCTCAGGAAAATCACCTGAGAGGGCATAAATTCAAATTGAAGAAATACAGATGTAGGATAGACGTGCGGAAATTTACCTTTAGCCAGCGGGTGGTTGGTTGGTGGAACAGAGTTCCATCCCTTGTAGTGGAGGTTGATAGCCTAAATAAGTTTAAGGCTCAGCTGGACAGGTATTTCGAACGAACAGAGGGGTGAAGTGGAAGTGGGTTTTTTTTTGGCTGATGCTGCATAAGCTTGCTTTCTTGCATCAAATGCCTCTACTAATGCTAATCTCTTTGAACTCCAGTTTTAGGTTCGTGTACTTCCCGATTTTCTCCTCATGGGTTTTCTGGAGTTTACAGTGCTGGGCACTGCTATGTCAATCAGATAGGTAGCATTTTCCTTCTTGTCGACAAATGTTATGTTCGGTCTGTTGCGTGGGATTACTTTTAATAGTAATCCTACACAACAGAAAGTCTACCATCCAGTGAGTTCCCAAAAAGGGTGACAAGTCCCTCCCATCCAATTATCGTCTCATTGCAATTACTTCTATTCTTTCTAAAGCAATGGAGAAATCAATTAACCGCAAACTTTTAAACTACCGAGAAACGTTCCGTCTGATCAACGATCGCCAGTACGGATTCCATCAGATACCATTTACTTGTAATAGGGTACACTGTCTTTGATCAACTGGTATTTCCTTGCTAGCTTCTGATGTATTATCATGGCTACTTGGTTGTGTCTACGAGTGTACTCATTCTGAGTGATCACCTTGCATCCCGAGGTGATATGGTGGATCGTTTCTGAGACCAGTACCCGTTGACATGTGTGATCTGAAACGCCGGGCTCCTTGGCGATGTATTTTCTGTTGTTTCTGGTGTCTGTACGTGTAGCACAGTGGTATCGTCACCGTCCTTCCCACACCCGGTGGAAAAGACCCGGGTTCGAATCCCGTCGATGACGGGATTTGAATTTTAATCGGCTTTTTGCACTCCATGGCTGAGATAGTCGGTCTCAGGCGTAGATAGCAAGTTTTTTTCCCAGAAACTGGGGTTTTTTCGTCCAGCAAAACAGGCAAATCGACCAGAGAGCACACTCAATTTACAGGCAAAATACATATATGGGTATATATTAGAAATAATGGGTGGCCCTATTGGATATAGTTTCTGTTGTTGATTACCTGGTCTTGAATGGCGAGCATGAACACTTCTGTCTCGAGGAAGTGCATCCCGATCGTGGGTCATGCATTGGAAGCCATTTTATCTATGCGATCATGATGGAGGTCACTGTAGCGTCTGCCTTGGAGTGTCTTCTCTCCCATCTTTCTAGCTTCGTTTGTGCCACCTGGGCAGATGGAGACTCCTAGCTTAGGCTGAGTGGGGTGTGCCGCTTGTGTGTCTTCCTTATGGACTGGTAGTTCTGCTGTGATTTTCTGAAAGTAATCCTTCAGGTTAGCTATCGCTGTTTTCTGTTACACGATGAAGTCTATCAGGTCCCTTCCACCCTCTTTCCAAGCTATTGTCAGTCTCTCCACGGCCAATTTTTCGGGAGGTGCACGCGGGTCGTGGTCATTATTGTTCTTGTCTTTCTCATGATATCCTCCACCTAGGTGTTAGTCAAATCTATGATCCCGAAGGAGTATGTTAGCACCGGTACTGCATAGGTGTTTATGTCTTTAATTGTGTACCCTCCATTCAGTTTTGCTGGTGGTATTTTTCGGTCAGGTAGGCCTTGATTTCCTTGTGCTGTAACTACTGAGTGTGCATCATTCCCAGGTATTTGAAGGTCTCTACCTCTATCATGGCTTCGATGTCTTTACTGATCTACAGCAAGTAGTTTTGGCTGACTAATTTTAAATGATGCGATCCCTAGTTCTTGCATTTGTCTAGAGCACATGGCATTCTAATATCATTGCTGAATTCTTCGGTGATACGGAGTAGATGCTGTAGTTGCTTCTCGGTTGCAACGTGATGTAACGTAACCTGCTATAAATATGTACACTGGGCTTCGTTGATTTATTGATTTTTTTTATTGATTGATTATTTATTGATTTTTTTATTGATTGATCATTTATTGATTTTTTGAATGATAATTGACAAATATCATACAAATGACAAATGAAACGCAAATAATTGACAAATTTTTTACAGTTCACAATAAATGGTTGAAAATCCCACCACCAACCTCAATGCACTTTGCAACTCTTGTGGTAATATGCCGTGTTGTTCTTCTGAGGTCGTCTTAGTATTCCTTTATCAGAGTAGCAGTATCCAAATTGTGAGCGAGCAATTCTTCTCTTGTATTCATCTTTTATTTTGTATATTGCGCTTTTCATTGAACCCCACAAACAAAAAGCTAACGGTGTGAGGTCTGGAGACGTTGTTGGCCAATGAAGGGACCACCGCGGCCCATCCATCGTTCATGGAAAGTTCGATTTAGATATTTTATTTCCAGACGGGTATAATATACATGAGCTCCGTCATGCAGAAAGTGCATTCCAATCTTTGTAGCCAAGGGAATATCCTCCAACAGTAGTGTAAGTTCGGTTAGCCGAAATTCTTGGTAAATGGGCCCTGTATGACGATTTTGTAACACAAAAGGCCCAATCAACTGATTGTCGATGACACCGCACCACACTTTTATAGAGAAACGATGTTTGAAACATATGCGAGTTATGGGTGTTGTTGATATCGTCAAGGGTGAAAGTAGGTTCATCGCTGAACAGTATTTTCATCTGTTATTTTTCTCATTTGAATGAACCTATATCTTGGTTGCTCCCTGTCCTTCCGCACATATGCAATTAATACATTGGTCATGACTTGTTACTTAACCTAAACTAAGTTAGTATTATTAATCAACAATTTTAGTATGGTATTCCCTACAAGTCAACATTCTAATGAGAAGTGACTAAGACAGAACCACCATTTTGCCTCGCGGCTGGGAAGGCGTCTTAGCTCGACCAAAAGTTTCCGTCCCCACCACGAAGTAGTAGGTCGTCCTATCTAGCGATTCTTATGACGTTAACGACGTCCTAACATGTTATCAATGTTAATTTAATCTTGACATAATTCTGACCATCAACCAATCTGTCAACATCCAAACGCTGAACAGTGTTAATGGAATTAATGGGCGATTAGAATTTATCCACCGACAAAATTCCCATCGCTGGGCGTCGTCTGCTGGTTGAAAGCGGTGCACCAGTTATATGTGAAATGGATACAAACCGCGATCACGTAATGTTCGCCATACGTTTGTCTGTTGAACACCGATACGCGTGGAAATTCTTGGTGTACTAATAGTAGGGCTACGTTCTACCGACTGACTGGCACCCACTGGTATAGCGCTACCTCCGGTGGGTGCGGGACTTCGCCCTCTTCAGGGCAGACAAAGATTGTAATGGTCTATCTCCACTTAGCTAAGGACATATCTAGTTGTGGCCCACCTCCTCCTGTTGTAGACGCACACCGGGCACGCTCTCCAGGAGTTCGCCTTCCCGGTGGCAAAGAGGCCAGAAACAACTAAACAACACATAATATACGTAAACATGACACTATACGTTTCTGGGCGTTCTGCAGAGTTTTGTATCATCACAGAGTAACATGGTAGAGATGAACTAATGTTCCTGGAGCCGCTGTACAGAAGGTACTATACATACATACCGACTGAAGAATGTGTTCTAATTCATCCACATTTTGTTCATTTGCACGTTCAGAAGACATATGAGCCCTGGGAACTGTACCAGTCTGATGCAGTTTGGTGTAAACGCTCTTAAATCCTATCGGTTAAGAAACCGTCGACGGTATTTTCTACAAGGAGCAGTAGCACTTCCACCACAAAAACCGTAGACAAACAACATATCGGAATATTCTGCATGTGTGAAGATGTTCGGTATTCTTGACAACACTTCTAACACGATATAACGTTAGGTTATAACTGCTTCTTGGCATCTGATTCAGGGAGCTGTTCGCGACAGGTTCAATCAGCTGTATCTCCGTATCCATTGAGAATTGGACACATGTTTATATGAAATTTTTAACTCAGAATAATCGATATTATAACCTCCCAAAATATTTACTGTACCTCCTGAATCACCCTGTATACATATACATCTTTATACATAGGTAATTACTACTGTAAGAGTGTAATTGGTACCACATAGGTATTCAAAGTGGGTTAAAACGTTAGCATAAAAGTAGTAGGCAGATCATTGCGCCAAAAGAACCTATGAAGATTAAGGTAGCCTGTGCTGGTTTATCTTAGTCTTTATAGGTTCTTTTGGTCCAATGGCCCGCTTATTTACGTTCATGCTTAAGTTTTAACACACTTTTAATACCTATATGCTCCCAATTACACTTTTACAGTAGTAATTAGATTACAGACTGATGTAATGTTTAATCTATAATTGACGGCATTGTTGCTTATGGCATACTTGTTGCCATCAGACTAGAATTTCTGCAGGCTGCAATTGTTAGGATATATGTACGAAGGGAGGTGGTTCCAGAAAACTGAAATCGAACAGATAAATGAGAAAGGAGAAAAGATACTGTAGTCAGTTTCTAGTTGGACAATAAACGGATACTATCTTCACCGAAATTTGGTCCATTTATATCTGGTTGACGTGATCAGACCGCTTTGGAGGAGACAGTCAGAATTATAGCCGTGAAATCAGAAGAACAGTGCTCATGGATGTATCCGTAGAAATGTTATGCAGCAGAAACAGAACGTCCATGAGAGGTAGTGGAGAGACTTTATTAGAGATAGTTCATTAATTAAACTAAGTGTCCTCGTTCAAATGGAATTTAAAAGCCAGAGAGAGGTTAGAGGAGCACCGCTCCAGATATGGGAACAATGTTCCTTGGTAGGGCGAATTTGCGATTTGTGTCGAGGAAGCAGCTATTTGAAAGAAAAGTAATGCTGAGAGCTAATGAGGAAACCCAGTTTTTTCGATACAAAGCAAGCAATAAAGCAATATTTGTAATGTGCTTATGGCAAGACAGAATAGATGATAGGATAAACCCCAACAGTGATGTATGATATTTCCAAAAATTAATGTATCCTTGAAGATAAGCATAGGAGCAGAATAATCCTTTTTAAATCAATAAATGAAAATCTTACAACGTCATAGTGATTCAAAAGACTCAACATCTCGAACAACTGGATTCTTGTGAGTAGAAAACAGAAGCCAGCTGGATTTATAACTCAATTGTAATAATTTTTTTATGTCACTATCTCACATAGTAGTGGTACCAAAATAATACACTAGCTGATCCGAAAGTCGCCTATTGAGTGACCTATAGGTTCGGTTCGCTGGCCGGTGTATACCGTTTTAAAGCTTTACCTTCGAAATATACGAAAGATTGGATCTCGCCCTTATGGCTATCGTAACCTAACGCCTCCTATCCTAACCCGATCTCTTCACGATGGAAGAGATGGGGGGTTTGCGAAGGTTTTCCCTGAAGACTAAAGTTGGTTCCTCCTATTCAAGCCTCCATTTAGCAAATTTTTGTATTGCACCTGTTGCTGAGAATCATCTACCACCAAGCATTGACTTGTAATACAGAGGGGCGATAATCCTACGTGTGGTGTGGACACCACTCCTCTACCCTCCTGCATTGTTGATTGGTACCTGGGTGGTCTCATCCAGTATACTGCTGTGTTTCAGGATTTGCAAATTGGGGTTTGTACCAAGGGTTGCTATAAGTCCCACCATTGTAAAGGCGCAAGCAGAGGACTTGGTTGTTACAGAACAACAGGGCTTCACCGAAATTTGGTCCATTTGAATTGAGTGTAATCTGAATATTAGTTCTCTCAACGACCTTGGGAGCAAACACCCAAAGGCGAGACAACTAAGAAGTCTCCTAATTACCAGAACTATAAATGTATTCTGCGGACAGGAACGTCTCTACGTCACTGATGAAACTAACTACAAAGCCTTCACTACTTCTTCTCAGACTGTATTTGAAATGCATCAAGCTCACCTACAGCAAGCTGTACAGCCTACCCAATCTTATAATGGACCCTAAACACAACTTACAGAATATCTTCTGAACAGTAACAAATAAAACACCAAGAGGATACTGTTCTTTATTCTGCCAAAACAGGAATCTCTCTCTACATTCATTCAAGGAAATAATTTTACAAACCCACAAACACCCCAGAAGGACTCTCTTCATGGGAAACAAGGACTGCGAACAATCCTCGAGCTTTAATAATCGCTGTACCTCCATCCATCCCCTATTACATTGAGAAGATGACTCAAATCCCCTCTTCAACGAGGAACACTGCTGAATGCCTACGAATTCCCCATGGCTGACAAAGATTTAACTGCTTACACTGAGCAATAGCCCAGTGTAAGCAGTTCTGCTCACCTTCTGACACATCTACTTTTGAGGATCCACTCACTTGGTGGCACCTCTACTTTCGAGCTGTGGGATAATATTTACTAACGCTCTCAGGAGTAGAATCTTACCCGAATACTCCTGCAGGGATGGGCCTGGTATTCCTGGCATTTGCCTTTGAAAAATGTGGGATTAAATCCACTAGGTGACCTGTCTTTGTGGGGCAGCTGACTTCGCAATCTTTCTTCCTTTCCTGAGGCTGGGTGGGTCCCTGTCTCAGGAACCTCGTCTTTATCTTCTCTCTGTCTGCGCGGTAGCACAGTTGTATCGTCACCGTCCTCTCAACACCGGGTGGAAAATGTCAGGGTTCGAATCCCGTCGATGACGCGAGGAATTTTAGTGGGCCTTTTCACTCCGTGGCTGAGTTAGTCGATCTCGGACGTAGAAACCGAGTTTTTTTTCTCCGAAAACTTGGGTTTTTCGTCCAGCAAGACAGGCAATTTGACCAGCGAATACACGCAATTTACGGACAAAATAAATATATATGTTGATGTAATCATTTACGGTGATATAATATCATAATTTTTTTTGTTTTTTATCCTTTATCTGTATTGTAATGGGCTTTTTTCACTCCCTGGCTGAGATCCTCGGACTCAGGCCTGGATAGAAAGGTTTCCCCATACAAACTGGGGTCTTTTCTTCCAGCCAAACCGACCAGAGGACACATGCAATTTACAGACACAAATACAGGTTTATGTATGAAATTACGGCTGTCCTTAATATAATATATTTTTTTTTATCTCCTATCTTCCTTTAGCATTAGCATTAGCATTAGCATTAGTAGAGGCATTTGATGCAAGAAAGCAAGCTTATGCAGCATCAGCCAAAAAAAAAAAAAAAAACCACTTCCACTTCACCCCTCTGTTCGTTCAAAATACCTGTCCAGCTGAGCCTTAAACTTATTTAGGCTATCAACCTCCACCACAAGGGATGGAAGTCTGTTACACCAACCAACCACCCGCTGGCTAAAGGCAAATTTCCGCACGTCTATCCTACATCTGTCTTTCCTCAATTTGAATTTATGCCCTCTCAGGTGATTATTCTGAGCTAGAGGAAGAATCCCATCAGCATTGAGCATGCTCAAACCATTCAAGGCTTTATACACCTCTATCAGACCACCTCGCTGGTGCCTAGTCTCCAGACACTGTAATTTGCAAAACTTAAGCCTTTCTTCGTAAGAGCACCCCTTTGTTCCATTCACTAATCTTGTTGCCCGTCTCTGTACTCGTTCCAGCAGCTCTACATCCTTCTTGAAATGAGGCCTCCAGACCTGTATACAGTACTCTAGGTGTGGCCTGACCATTGCCTTATACAAGGGAATAATCATTTCCTTATCCCTGCTGGAAAAATTCCTGTATATCATTGACAATACTCCATGAGCTACTCTTGCAGCCCGTCTGCACTGCTCAGAGAACTTCATATCTGCCTGCACAACCACCCCCAAGTCCCTTTCATTCTCTACCACTGTCAGTGTTGTACCACAGAGTTGATACGTTGCTCTGGGGTTGCTGTTTCCCATGTGTAGTACTTTACATTTGTCAATGTTAAACTTAATTTGCCACCTCTCAGCCCATCTGCTCAACCTTTCCAGATCCTGTTGCAGCAGCATAGTGTCAGTAGTGTCCTTGACAACCCTGCCAACCTTTGTATCGTCTGCAAACTTGGACATTAATCCCGATATACCATCATCAATATCATTTAAAAATACAGAAAACAATAATGGACCCAACACTGAGCCCTGAGGGACTCCACTAATAACATCAGTGGAGATTACCACTCTCTGTCTTCTCCCCCTCAACCACCCCTTTATCCATAGCAGCAATTTGCCTCCAATGTCACACTGCTCCAATTTGTGTAGCAGTCTTCCATGTGCAACAGTATCAAAAGTCTTTCTAAGATCCAAGTATATAATATCAAAGTTATTCCCTGCATCCAGTTCTTTTGTGACTGCATCATAGTATCCAATCAAGTTGGTCAGGCAAGACTTCCCCTTAACAAAACCATGCTGTGTCTGAGCTATAACTGAAGTCTTGTCTAAATGATCCTGCAGTGCTTCTTTAACCAGTGCCTCCATTAATTTTCCTGGAACAGAAGTTAAGCTCACAGGTCTATAATTACTTGTGTCAGCCTTTGGTCCTCCTTTGTGAATTGGGGTCACATTTGCACATTACCAGTCTATGGGTACCTCCCCTGAGTCCAAGGAAGCTCTCATAATTATGGCTAAGGGTTTGCTTACTTCCTTTGCTGCCTCCTTTAATATAACTGGATAGATCTCATCCACCCCGGGTGCCTTTCTTGTGTTTATCTTCAACAGTTTCTCCTCCACTTTACTCCCAGTTATTTCAAGATTCTGTAGCTTACTGCTAGAGTTGAATACACCTCTGGCATTCCCCTCGCTGAATAACTCCTCATGTGTGAATGTCGATGCAAAATATTCATTTAGTTTGTTAGCTACCTGAGCAGGATCATCAACACTTGACCCATCAATATCAAGTGGACCAATCTGATTCATCCCTTTCCTTCTAGAGTTTACATAAGTAAAGAACTCTTTGCTGTTTTTCTTTGCATCCCTTGCCAAGAATTTCTCGTAATCTGCCTTCGCCTGCCTAACCTCCTTTGTAACTTGGTTGCATATCAGCTTGTATCTATCATAGGCTTCTGTGTCATGTGTTAATTCGTATGTATCCCATGCATTTTTCTTCTCTGCCATATGCCTCATTAGTTCATCTGACATCCATTTTGGCCTAAACCTTGAACAATATTTCTTAGTTGGTATGTAAAGCCTAGTAGCTTCCAAGATAAGTTCTTTGAATGCTTCCCATTTTGAATTTGCTGTTGGTAACATCATCAGTTGGTCCCACTGTATAGAATTTAAATACTGTCTCAGTCCATCGTAGTCGCCTTTACGGAAGCAATAACCCTTCCCTTTACCCCTAATGGTAGTTACCTCTTTGAGTAAATCCCACTTCAGCACACTGTGATCACTTCCACCTAGTGGTTCATTTATCTGCAGTTTCTTAATGCATGAAGAATCACTGCTGATAATCAAATCAAGAGTATTACTCCCTCTAGTTGCCTCCCGAACATGCTGATGTAGAAAACAATCATCCAATAAATCCACAAAAGCCCTGCTAGTGTGTGAGTATCCAGCCCCCAAATTCCAGTCAATATCTGGGAAATTAAAATCTCCCATTATAAGACACTCTGATTTACTGGCCCACTCTATTTCCCTGTATAGTTCCTTATTATACTCATCAGAGCCATTAGGCCTATAGCACCCTCCTACTCTCAATTTTGATCTCCCAATGTTTATGTCACACCAAACTGACTCCACACTGTAGTGTCCAGCGATGTCGACTGGCTTCACTTCCTTGGTTTTTATGTGTTTCTTAACTAATAGCATAACACCTCCCCCCCCTTCCTATCCTGTCTATTCTTTCTGTAGACGTTGTACTCCCCAAATTCCTGTTCTGCATCCCTTATATCTGTGTGACACCACGTCTCTGATATCCCAACAATATCTGCCTTTGATGTTTTGAGCAATACCTCAAATTCATCAAATTTATTTACTAAACTCCTAGCATTGGTGTACACGCAAGTATACCTTCACCTGTTTCTATTCTTAGCTACCCTAACACAACCCATGTGTTTACTTGTACCGCAATGGCTCCCAGCAGTCTCTGAAATACCATGCATCTTGTTTTTCAGGCTTCTGCTCATTCTAATAGAAGCAGTGCAAGAATCTCTTTCACCTCTGCCAGTGGCTACTGTCAATCTATTGGTCTTTGTCTCCCCCCAAGCTAGCAGTTTTCCGACCCACCTAACACTGCCTCGATAGCGTCAGCAAATATTCTTGCACCCTTTCTATTTAAGTGTATCCCATCCTTGTAGAAGCAATTTACCTGTTTACCTGGAGGATGCCCTCTTTCTTCATCCTATTCCCCTTACTTTTCACTCCATATATATCCCCTCCAATCTTTCATCTCTTCTGTCAGGTGCCTTCTTTCTGCACACGCGTTTTTCCCCTTACGCTAAGGGCTGTACTAGGCGAGCGAGTGAAGCGTGGTGTCGGCGCCCCTTCCAACGCCCAGTTTTAGAGCAAGCAGAGGGTAAGGGCATGCAAACTAGACGAGCACTTTGTACACAGCGTAGGACGACGTAGGCTGGAATAAAACGCCTGTCAACGCCTTCGAACACTATACAAGCGAGTACGCCTTGGCTTTTGCATAATCCGAGGAGACATTCTCCCTTTATGGGTTGGTTGGCCTTAATTGGTTTGTTTGTTATACTTTGGAGAAGACGATATTTGAGACAGAGTAGTTTAACAAAGAATTAGTCGTATAACCAGTAATATAAAATATCTATAATTCCAAATAGATACTTGTAGCTTTCAAGTCTGAACGTGCCTCTTTGTCAACAGAAATGGAAACTTTAGAGGTAAAATTATTCTAACGGACACAGTGGTGCGAGCAGTGAGGCGTGCGAGGGCACGAGGTAGGCCAATCAATCATTAAACTGGTGTTCATTGTTGCTGCAGGGACGTGCGTAGTTTTTTCTCCAGCGCTCATGTAGACTTAAAACGGTTGCCTCTAAGATGGGGTGTAGTCTCATGCCTTTGCAGCTGTTCATGGCTCTTGAATTACACAATATATTGAGTGACTCTAACCAGAGGCGATTGCGAAAGTGTCGGGAGTGGTTGTTTACTTCGTAATCACGCTTAGGACTGAGGTCGTGGTGGGTGGACCAGAGGTGTTCCGCGATTATCCTCACAGAGTAGTTTATTTTTGAGGTGGAAAGGAGGCCTCCATTCTACAACACGCCTTACTTTTGCTACAATTATTTAATCTTTGTTTTGGCGCCCCGTTCAGCTTTTAATCTAAGGCAAGAGCCTTGTTCGCTTCATCTTAGGCACGGCTCTGGTAATGGTGCCGCTATATAACTTCGGGTTGTTTGCTGTGTATGGAAATGATGGTATTGAACCATCTTATATGGCAGTAAACTCTTCTCGAGAGTAAACTTTTCAGTTTGTGAGGGGTTTTTCACAGTGAAGGCTATTTGTGTAGGAGTATTGAGCATGGTTATTGATATATTATTGCTATATGTAATAGAGAAAATAATTTGTGGCGGACACCGGCGGATATATTTTTTGCGCAGCTTTGTTGTAAGAGCACGTGTGATGATAAGCATTGGCTACGAGAGTGCCTCTGTGTGGTTTTCATTGTGTTCTGGAAGATGAAAGTTAAAGGACAGGTATGTATAATTTTGTTTTAAGTGTACTCAACTATGTATATTTTTCAAATTTTGAGTGTTTTATATGTGTTAATGGATAATGTGATAACATTTGTAATTTTTAGATTTAGAAGTAAATGCTGGGGATATTTCGATTTATTTAGAAGCCCAACGTATCTCGGCCGCGTGGCCATTTTTTTTCTCGGTTAGCATGGTCCATATGTGGTGTCTTCAGCAGTTTTATTCGTAATGAAAATGTGTGATGTGTTATCGTATTTCCGCTTGTTACCCATTATTTCTTGACTCTTATATTTTTGCTATTATTCATGAGTTATCTATTATAGAAATTTAAATGAAAATAGATCGAGCCAAGGATATGATTTTGGACAATTAAAAAAATATATATTTTATTAATTTCTTTGCTCCGGCGACATTGTTGAATGCTCTTATATTTTGTTAATTGGTGGTAGTAGTATATATGATATCGACGATTTGACTACTCGATTTATGTCGAGCATCAGTCAGAGGTTTATAAAACCCCCATATTTTGGAAGCTTAAAACCCGCCATATATGAGTTTAATTTTATTATTATTATTATTTTTTTTTTTTGTGTTAGCAACAACATATATAAATTCCAAGGAGCTTATTTGCAGTAATTTGTTTTACCTTGAATCATAACAGGAATTAATTTTTACTTTCACTTCTGTTAGTGCTTTTTTTTTCATACTAGGGAAAAAATACTATAATTTAACCCATTTTATTTCAACAGATAATTGTAATCTGTTGTTTTGTGATCAAGGTCACAAGATGATCTTGAGAAGAGTAATATCCTCAGTGGATAATGATGCATTCATAAAGGGAAAACCTGTTTGGCCAACATGATAAACCATATATGAGTTTGAATGCTGAGGCGGCCAGTGATAGCAACATCACATGGGTGTGCCTGATGTGGTGTTCTTATCACTGGCAGAAGTTTCTCGATTGCACGGTTCACAGTACATATATTTTTATTTTGAAAATGCAATATCGAAGAACTACTTCACTATACTTACAATTTAAATCAGTTGATTTAAACTAATTAAAAAATTCCTTTAGTGTATATATAGTTTTTGCATTAACCTAATAAATGCCAGATATGATTGGTTTGACTATTATTCAACATCATATTCCTTTAGTGATAAGATTTATTCTGTAATAGATTGCCATTAGTAATTTAGGAGCCACTAAATCTATTTTAAAGTGCTAGTTGACAATGGTAGATGGGTTTGCCGAGTTCTGTGATAAACTGTTATGAGGTGGTCACAAAGATTTTGTTTCAAGAAACAAGTTGATGTGAATACTGTTTTTCATGCCATGGGGACAAATTGAGAGTCACTAATAGCATGCAGTTTACATGGTTCCGATGGGGAATGGTTATGTGGTAAAGATTTAGTTTATGGTGCACCCTTCAAAATGGTGGCGAGGAGAGGAGGGGGAAAGCAGTGATTAATGGATTGTGACTCCGCCCACTCACTGCATTCCCGCTATTCTCCTCGGCCGACAGATGTCAAGTGTCACGAAGATGGCACAGCAACAAATATGGCGGCTGGAAACAGGATAAATCTATTAATTTTAAAAATTTAAGTTACAAAAATACACGTTTTTCGTGGATCACAAAGTCACGTGACATTTGATGGAGCCGAAAAAGGTGGGGAAGGTAATTTTCGCGAAAGAAAAGAAACTGCAAATGAACAATTATTAAAAATAAAACAAACAAAAATGCAAGTTTTTCTAAGCTATATTTTACGAGCATTAACAATGAGTTTGGCTAAAAAGAAACAAAAGACAAAACAGTAATTTTTAAAGAAATTTCACAATATAAATGGAAAAGCAAATCAATTTTTATTGTAGATCAACAACGTGGCAAATCAGAAATAAAAATAGAACGAACGGGAAATGGCAATCTTTTAAAAAGAAAGTAACAAAAGTGGACATTATTCGGTGACTGCAATATTTCACGAGACATCACAAAAGCGGAGCTGTGAAATGAAGAAAACGAAAAATGGCAATTTATTAAAAAAACGAGTAACAAAAATTCGCACGACATGCAACCACTGCTTCTTCTCGCCCGTACATTACTAGACTGTTTCTTAAGCATTAACAACGAGCATTGCTGATGCAAGTGAACAAATGCCTTTTTTTCCTTTTTTTTAGTTTTTGTTGGGGGGCTGCTGCACCCGCTTTTCTCCCACAAAATCGGAGCTGAAATGAAGAAAATGAAAAGGCTATGCGGCAATTTTTTTTGAAAAAAATTTGCACCACATGCAATCCCTGATTCTTCTCACCCGTACATTACTAGACAGGGGATAGGGGATCCTGATCCCCTGCTTTTCTGCTCGAACATGAAAAAACAAGTAATTAGCATATTATTTGTAACAAAAATTGACACCACGTGCAGCACTGAAAATTGCTGATGCCCGTCAACAGAAATGCTAAAAGGACAGAAATCGTTCACCTTATCAATCGAATTATGTTTTCTAAATGATCCAACACTTTCGCACTAATATTTTGCAGGAATAAATTATCCAGTTGAAGAGCAAGAAGGCAAAGCAAAAAGTAAATCACAAGCAATCGAATAATCACTGATAACTACACGATTTCACGCTGAAAATTGCCGATGCCTGTCAACAGAAATGCTAAAACGACAGAAAACCACTCACCTCATCAATCGAATTATATTTTCTAAACAACCCAAGATTTTCGAACTAATATTTCGCAGGAAAAAATCGCCCAATACAACAGACACCCGTCTCAACCAAGGGAAACCAAAACGTAAGTCACTAACAATCGAATACGCAAATAGGGGATTATTATTTTTTTTTTCTGGGGGCAGACACATACGTATCATTCAGCCTTTTTGTTTTTAATGACTCATCGATAAAATTAAATAATCGGCCAATCAAATATTAACACCACGTGACTTTTCTAACAGCAAAGTTGATAACATGAACATACGGACACATGACACTGGTGACACGCACAGCGTGGCACTCGTGCCAGATGTTTCTATATGTTCAGGAGATCACGTGACACTGGGCGGAGTCAGCACCCATAAATCAGTGCCGTGTCGGCGAGTATAGAGAGGGTGCACCATATACTAAATCTTAGCCAGTTATGTTGGATTTATGTGCAAGATCCTGAGAAATTTGTGTGGAAGAACAGTAGGCAGAGAGTTGCTATAAATGGTTTATTGTTGAGGTAGATCTGATTTATAAGCAAGGCCCCTTTCAGTGCACTGCTAGGGTCACCCTTATAATTTTCGAGAATACTATCAATGGCAGATTATTATTATTATTAGCTATATGGTGCAAGGAAGCCTGAGGCTTATGCTGCACCAGCCCAAAAAAAAAAAAAATTTGCGAGTTACCCTGTGACTCGCCAGAGAGAGAGAGAGAGAGAGAGAGAGAGAGAGAGAAAGGAATCACCAAGAAAGAGGAGAACGATGATATCCAGCTCAGGACCCTGGGTGTGCCAAGCCCATACTCACCAGATGTGAGCTCCTGGGGTTGAAAAAGGTTAGAAGAATGGAAGGTCAGTTCTCTACTAGTGGCATGCTCAGTGGAATTTCTTAATGGGTTTAAAATTTTGTAAAAATAAAATCTACATGATTACTTGTAAATATATATATATATATATATATTTTTCGTTTGGCAACGCTGCCGCCCACTATCTTCAAGGTCGTTTTTCATATGTTATTGATATACGGTGCGACGGCGGAGAATGAGAGCGAAAGATGAACAAAATTCAACTTTGCTGCTTTTATGTTTTTTATATCAGTGAAGGGGAAACACATTTCACCCTAATAACGTAAAAACCAACACAATTCCAGCTATCGGTATGCAATTAGATCGAGTTTACTACCAGTTTATAACAGATTTCACTAGCAGAAACGCAACTGGATTTTTATTGTCTTATGGTAGTAACCCCTAGAAATGTGAGGTGTTAATAGTGTATCTCTGCCTTTATGGTGTTGTTTATTCAGTTGCTACATGCGCGCAGCTTTGTTTATGTGTATCAAGCGTGCCTCCTCATTTTGTAATTGTGCTTTAATCCCTAAAAATGAGTAAAATACTTAATTAAAAGGTGTGAAAAGGAATCGTCCTGGTGAAGACACTGCAGATTCAGAGAGAAAAAGAAAAGCAATTATCGATAAACAGAGGCGGACTGGATCAAAAATTCTTACCCGAAAAAATTTATAGTGGCCTCATACTATGGTTTATGGCCAAAATCACACTGGCCCACCGGGGTTTCCCCGGTAAGGCTTATGGCCAGTCCGCCTCTGTCGATAGAGAAAAAATATAAAATTGTGAAACGCTTCGAGCGAAATGAAAGACCATGTGATATTGCACGTGCTACAGGCCTAAACGAAGCAACGGCGAAAAGCACATGACAATTGCAAACTTGACAGGTTGAAAATTGAAAAGGGCTCAATTGTAAAGGGCTTAAAAATTTTAGAAAACATAGACTCCAACGAAGAACGCGTTATAGCTACAAAGCAAGGAATAAAAAAATTATTAGCTTGCTACGAAGAAATTCTGCGTGAAAAAAAGAACGCGCTGTGTCGTCAGACGAATTTGTTAGATTTTATGAAGCCATCAACATCGAAATAACTTTTTAACGTAAGTCATTTGTTTTTTAATACATATTTTGTATTAATATGTATAAAGAACTGCAATTTTATTAATATTTTTCTTCTAAACTAGTGTTTTTGTTAGTCCTTGGTCCCAATTAAGCAAAATTTATATGTATTTATATGCAAAGTTGTACCCCGACTTACGCGAATTCGACTTACGCGATTTTCGTCGGACCCACCTATCGCGTAACTTCGGGGTATTACTGTATTCTAATAAAGGTAATCTAATAAAGGTAAGTTGTGCAAGCCAGTTAATTTTTTCATTTGATGTTATCACTGTAACTGTAGTTGAACGTTGTGCTTTTCATCGTATAGATTGAGCTGAAGGATGACTTTTTTTCTAGAAAAAAAATGATAAAACAATCTTTACTTATGATTGCACCAAAGCAGTACATTGCAAAATGTGGATGTAAATGGAGTGTGAAATTTATGGTTTGATGTGATTATGCACAATAATGATAATATAGTATTAATTAAATTAATATAAAATATTGTAAATTACCAAAAGCGCTGTCATAAACCATAATTCCTGTTAATGCACATGAAAAGTTGGAGAAACATCCTTGAGGGGAGCTTATAAATCTAAATGCATGTATATATTAATAAAATAAAATAAGTCCTTGCTAGTTCCAAATTGTCTTTTCTGTTTGTTTTACATGCATCCACATTTTTTTACATTTAGAGTGTAGAATCAAGTTTCCAGAGCTGATTCTGCATTTTTTGTTTTACGTGACAGGCTTAAAATTACACCAAGTAAAGAATTTCCTAGGCTATTTGGGCAGAGAAGTGGAGGATTTTAAGTATTGCATGAAGAAGAAAATGTCAAGGTGGCTCATTAATTATTCACAGAATTCTGTTCTGTGCGCATAGAAAATATGGATGATTTGTGTAGGAGTCATAAATTCAAAATGACTGGGGAAGATGTTTAGCCTAGATCTGCTACTCTCGAGCAATCTTATACTAACAACTGATACACTAACTGCAGAACACAATCAAATCGTCGAAAAGCTACTTGAATACATTAGCCCTGGCATGCAAGTTGGTACACGTCACAAACTCCATTCAATTACAGCTTTACATCCGTCCTTTTCCAAACCATACAACATTTTTGCAGTCATTCAATCCATTGGGGTTGAACATCGAATAATAAATTTAAAAAAAAAACAGCGAGAAAGAGATGGCAGCAGAGCAAAAAATCTGTGAGCAGCACAATGGCGAAGACTAAACAAGAACCAAGCACAATAATGACTAAAGTTCTCTGAGCAGTACAGACTGGCTGCCAGAGCAAGTCATGGAGTTTTGTCAATGATATATAGGAATTTTGCTAGCAGAGACAAGGAGATGATTATCCCTTTGTATAAGGCAGTGGTCAGGCCACACCTTGAGTACTGGATACAGGTCGGGAGCCTCATTTTAGGAAGGATGTTGAGTTGCTAGAACGAGTACAGAAAAGGGCAACAAGATTGGTGGGAGGAAGAAAGGGGTGCGCTTACGAAGAAAGGCACCTGTGAGGTGATCTCATTGAGGTGTATAAGGCCTTGAATGGTTTGAGCAGGCTCAATGCTGACGAGATACTTCGGCTTGCTCAGATTAAGAACCTGAGGGGCATAGATTCAAATTGAGGAAAGACAGTTGTAGAATAGATGTGGGGAAGTTTTCAGTTAGCCAGCAGGCAGTTCATTGCAGGAACAGACTTCCATCTGTTTTGTGGAAGTTGATAGCTTAAATAAATTTAAGGCTGAACTAGACAAACTTTTTTGGATGATGCTGTATAAGCTTGCTTTCTTGCATCGTATGTCTCAACTAATGCTAATGCTAAGATCCAAGTATATGATATCAAAATTATTTTTTGCATCCAGCTCCTTTGAGACCACACCATAGTATCCAATCAAATTTGTCAGACAAGACTTCCCCTTAACAAACCCATGCTGTCTGAATTATTATTGCAGTCTTGTCTAGATGATCCTGCAATGCAACTGGATAGATCCCACCACCGAGGTGCCTTTCTTATATTTAACATCAACAATTAGGGTCGTGAATTAGGGTTGAATTTGAAAGTGTCTGCAATTCTGCCCAGACACGATAGGAGGGAGTATATGATGAGAGCCCTGTCGATCAATTCGGCCCTGGAAAGATTGTGCAAGGCTCGAGGGGTAGAATTTTTTTTCAGCCTGGTCTGTATTTGTTAACAGGAGAGACTGCTTCTACAGGGATGGGATACACTTAAATAGAAAGGGTGCAAGAATGTTTGCTGATACTATCGAGGCAGTGTTAGGTGGGTCGGAAAAACTGCTAGATTGGGGGGATACAAGGACTAATAGATTAACAGTAGCCACTGGCAGAGGTGAAAGTGATTCTTCCACTGCTTCTATTGGAATGAGCTGCAGCCTGGAAAATAAGATGCAGGATATTTCAGAGACTGCTGGGAATCATAGGGGTACAAGTAAACACATCGGTTGTGTTAGGGTAGCTAAGAAAAAGAACAGGTGCATGTATACTTGAGTGTACACCAATGCTAGGAGTTTAGTAAACAAATTTGATGAATTTGAGGTATTGCTCAAAACATCAAAGGCAGATATTGTGGGGATTTCAGAGACGTGGTGTCACACAGATATAAGGAATGCAGAACTGGAATTTGGGGAGTACAATGTCTACAGAAGGGATAGGAAGGGAGGAGGGGTTATGCTATTAGTTAAGAAATACATAAAATCCAAGGAAGTGAAGCCAGGTCGACACTGCTGGAGACAGTACAGTGTCGAGTCAGTTTGGTGTGACATAAGCATTGGGAGATCAAAATTGAGAGTAGGAGTGTGCTATAGGCCTAATGACTCTGATGAGTATGATAAGAACCTGTACGGGGAAATAGAGTGGGCCAGTAAATCAGAGAGTCTTATAATGGGGGATTTTAATTTCCCAGATATTCACTGGAATTTGGGGGCTGGTCACTCACACACTAGCAAGGCTTTTGTGGATTTATTGGATGATTGTTTTCTACATCAGCATGTTCGAGAGGCAACTAGAGGGAGTAATACTCTTGATTTGATTATCAGTAGTGATTCTTCACGCATTAAGAATCTGCAGGTAAAAACCACTAGGTGGCAGTGATCACAGTGTGCTGAAGTGGGATTTATTCAAAGAGGTAACTACCATTAGGGGTAAAGGGAAGGGTTATTGCTTTCGTAAAGGCGACTACGATGGACTGAGACAGTATTTAAATTCTATATAGTGGGACCAACTGATGGTGTTACCAACAGCAAATTCAAAATGGGAAGCATTCAAAGAACTTATCTTGGAAGCTACTAGGCTTTACATACCAACTAAGAAATATTGTTCAAGGTTTAGGCCTAAGTGGATGTCAGATGAACTAATGAGACATATGGCAGAGAAGAAAAATGTATGGGATACATACAAATTAACACGTGACACAGAAGCCTATGATAGATACAAGTTGATCTGTAAACAAGTTACAAAGGAGGTTAGGCAGGCGAAGGCAGATTATGAGAAATCTTTGGCAAGGGATGCAAAGAAAAACAGCAAAGAGTTCTATACTTATGTAAACTCTAGAAGGAAGGGGATGAATCAGATTTGTCCACTTGATATCGATGGGTCAACTGTTGATGGTCATGCTCAGGTAGCTAATAAACTAAATGAATATTTTGCATCGACATTCACACATGAGGAGTTATTCAGCGAGGGGAATGCCAGAGGTGTATTCAACTCTGGCAGTAAGCTAGAGAATCTTGTAATAACTGAGAGTAAAGTGGAGGAAAAATTGTTGAAGATAAGTACAAGAAAGGCACCTGGAGTGGATGGGATCTATCCAGTTATATTAAAGGAGGCAGCAAAGGAAGTAAGCAAACCCTTAGCCATAATTATGAGAGCTTCCTTGGACTCAGGGGAAGTACCCATGGACTGGAGATGTACAAATGTGACCCCAATTCACAAAGGAGGATCAAAGGGCGACACAAGTAATTATAGACCTGTTAGTTTAATTTCTGTTCCCGGAAAATTAATGGAGGCACTGGTTAAAGAAGCACTGCAGGATCATCTAGACAAGACTTCAGTTATAGCTCATACACAGCATGGTTTTGTTAAGGGGAAGTCTTGCCTGACCAATTTGATTGGATACTATGATGCAGTCACAAAAGAACTGGATGCAAGGAATAACTTTGATATTATATACTTGGATCTTAGAAAGGCTTTTGATACTGTTGCACATGGAAGACTGCTGCACAAATTGGAGCAGTGTGGCATTGGAGGCAAATTGCTGCTACGGATAAAGGGGTAGTTGAGGGGGAGAAGACAGAGTGGTAATCAATGGACACTGCTCATCGTGGACTAATGTTATTAGTGGAATTCCTCAGGGTTCAGTATTGGGTCCATTATTGTTTTCTGTATTTATAAATGATATTGATGATGGTATATCAAGCTTAATGTCCAAGTTTGCAGACGATACAAAGGTTGGCAGGGTTGTCGAGGACACTACTGACACTATGCTACTGCAACAGGATCTGGAAAGGTTGAGCAGATGGGCTGAGAGGTGGCAAATGAAGTTTAACATTGACAAATGTAAAGTACTACGTATGGGAAACAGAAACCCCAGAGCAACGTATCAACTCTGTGGTACTACACTGACAGTGGTAGAGAATGAAAGGGACCTGGGGGTGGTTGTGCAGGCAGATATGAAGTTTTCTGAGCAGTGCAGACGGGCTGCAAGAGTAGCTCATGGTGAATTGTCGATGATATCTAGGAATTTTTCTAGCAGGGATAAGGAGGTGATTATTCCCTTGTATAAGGCATTGGTCAGGCCACACCTAGAGTACTGTATACAGGTCTGGAGGCCTCATTTCAAGAAGGATGTAGGGGTGCTGGAATGAGTACAGAGAAGGGCAACAAGATTGGTGAATGGAACAAAGGGGTGCTCTTACGAAGAAAGGCTTAAGTTTTGCAAATTACAGTGTCTGGAGACTAGGCACCAGCGAGGTGATCTGATTGAGGTGTATAAAGCCTTGAATGGTTTGAGCATGCTCAGTGCTAATGGGATTCTTCCTCTTGCTCAGAATAATCACCTGAGAGGGCATAAATATAAATTGAGGAAAGACAGATGTAGGATAGACGTGAGGAAATTTGCCTTTAGCCAGCGGGTGGTTGGTTGGTGGAACAGACTTCCATCCCTTGTCATGGAAGTTGATAGCCTAAATAAGTTTAAGGCTCAGCTGGACAGGTATTTCAAACGAACAGAGGGGTGAAGTGGAAGTGGTTATTTTTTATTTATTTATTTATTTATTTATTTTTATTTTATTTTATTTTATTTTTTTTTTGGCTGATGCTGCATAAGCTTGCTTTCTTGCATCAAATGCCTCTACTAATGCTAATTTTGCCTCCCTGTTAGAGTTTAACAAGCTTCTATCCTCCATTTCCCTAGAGAATTCCTCATGTGAATGTAGATGCAACGTACTCATTCAGTTTGTCAGCTATCTGAGCCAGATTGTCAACAGTCAAACCATTTATATCAAGTGGACCAATTTGATTCATCCCCTTCTAGAATTGATAAGTAAAGAAGTCTTTGCTGTTTTTCTTTCCATCATTTGCAAAAAATTTCTCGTAATCTGCCTTTGCTTGCCTAACCTTCTTTGTGACTTGATTACAGACTAGCTTATATCTGCCATAGGCTTCTGTGTTGCCTGATAATTTATATGCATCCCATTCATTTTCTCCTCTGCTACAGACTTCATTAGTTCATCTGACATCCATTTAGGTCTAAACTTTGAACAGTATTTCTTAGTTGGTTTGAAAAACCTAGTATCTTCCAAGATTAATTCCTTGAATGCTTCCCATTTAGATTTTGCTGTTGGTCCCACTGTATAGAATTTAAAAACTGTCTGTGACCATTATAGTCACCTTTATGAAAGCAAAAACCCTTCCCTTTACTCCTGATGGTAGTTACATCTTTAAGTAAATCCCACATCAGTACTCTGTGGTCACTACCACCTAGTGGTTCCCTTATCTGCAAATTCTTAATGCATGAATAATCACTTCTGATAAGCAGATCAAGAGTATTACTTACTGTGGTTGCCTCTGAAACATGCTGCTATAGAAAAGAATCATCCAGTAAGTCTACAAAAGTTTTGTTATTGTTCAAGTGACCAAGCCACAAGTTTTCTCAATATCCTGGAAGTTAAAATCCCCCATTATAAGACATTCTGATATACTTACTGGCCCACTATTTCTTTGTATAGTTGTTTGTTGTACTCATCAGAGTCACTATGTCTATAACACGCTTCTACCATCATTTTTGTTTCCCTAGTGTTTGTCACACCAAACTGACTCAACATTGCACTGTCCACCAGAGCTGCAAACCATCTAAAATTTTGGACTAGTTCAGTTTGTGGTTCTGTTAAAAAATTTCTCAAATGGTTAAGTTTGCAGTCTGGTTCAAAAGGCAATTTTGACCAGTGGTTTGTTCAGTTTGTGGTTCGGTTCAGTCAAGTATATCATCTGAAATAATTCATATAGTTTCATAGTAATAATATCACATTATAATAAAATCTTATTTTAAATAATATAAATTATATTAATAATATATTTGACAGGTAATAAAATCGCATCTTAATCATTTTAAATCTGACTGAAAAAGGAGCAGAAATTACCAAAAAATTCTCTGAATATTAATATCTTCTCGTATTCAGTACTCGTAAACATATACAAGAGAACATTTAATTTGGAAAGAAAATGGTTATTCATACAATTTTTAATATAATTTAATAATACTAAGTAAGGCAGATATTTCCAGATAATATAAAAAATCACAATAAAACTTTTAAGAACAGAAGAAACATGAATTACACTTGAAATGTTATTAGCTTCTCAGAAAATGGACACAAGAAATTCATTATGAAAATAATTTTACTTTGAAAATTGATCATGAAATCTTAAACAATATAGATTACATTAGATAATTTGAAATTAATTATTTCATTTTAAAAATAAAATGTCCTCCTTCAGCCTAAACTCCTCTTTATCAGTCAAAATGATCCTTAACGTCAACAGCATCTTTCTATGCTTTCTTGTGTGGCAGAAACTGCGAAGATTACTCTGGCTAGTTGATAAAGCTCTTTGCTTTCCAGTATCCTAAGATGCTCTTTTTTGTTGTACCCTTTCGATATCGTAAAAATTGTTCAGATAAGCCATTAAGTCAAATTTCTTTGTTTCCATTATCTGTCTCTTTTTCATTTCTTTTTCAAATAACAGCTTTTCGATGTCATCCGTGGTTTCACCCGTTACAGTAATATGTACAATTTTATCTGAACTTATCGTTTCAGGATTTTTTTCTGTATACTGTAGCTGGAACAAGCCATCATAAATGTTCCTTAGTTTTATTCCTTAGTAATATTTGGGGTCCAGATACATATAAGCCAAAAAAGTCTCGCTTTGCATCAAATTTACTTTTCGTAGCGTGAGAGAGGTTACCAAAAAAGACAATTCGTTTAAAATTTTTCTAACTTCCATTTTACATTTCATCCATTTGTAGTAAAAATAGTCATCATGAGCTGCTCTGAGCACTTCACATGCTACCCTAATGGTTTCCAAAACTTCTATATTTTCAATCTTTTGCCGCCACACATTGGTTGACAAATGCAATTCCTTTATGGACACAAATAAACCGATGCAAAATTGTTTTAGCTCCACAAGACGTAACATCTAACAGTGGAATTCCATCTGGTTTTGCAGTCTCGTATTGGTTTTCTACACTTTTCTCTTTTAATGTGTATGAGGATAGAAGGGGTTCAGCTTTTTCACCACTGCTTGTGCTTTAGCCAAGGGAAGTTTCAATTCATCACATTTCAGAACATCTTTAACAGCCAACTGCAGAGAATGTGCAGCACAACGAACAGATACCATAATACCCTGAACATGTAGATCATGGAAATTTTCTTAACATTTGTATCACTAGTCTATAGTCAAATTCTTTGATACCTTCAGTATCGAAGAATCTTCCATATAGAGTTTTCCAGATTGTTCCTGAGCAAGTAATTTGAATGACCTTATCATATTAGCTCCCGTTGTTAAATAATACACTTGTTCTAATTTAATTTCAAATCCTTTCAAGACACTTGAAACTATTTTGCATAAATTACCGCTCGTAGCCTGATCATTCAACAAGTCCCATAACAATTGGATCCAATAATTTTCGGAATCCTGAGTCTTCAAGCAGAGAAAATTGTCTACCATTTACAATCACTAATTCCATGCGTGCATCTTTAACTATTTTTGCAAATATTTCAACCAGTATGGTTTTTCTAACACTAGATGTAACATTTTGTAATACTAGGTAGCTGTGGAGACTATTTTTGCTTTCTTTTTTAAAACATCCTTATAATCTGCAACGTGCTTTCTTTTTAAATGTCTCAGTAAGTTTTCTGAATGTTTTCCCTTCTATTCACTTGAAATAAGCCTCCCCGCACAAACAAATATACTCTTACCTCACAGCACAGAGTAGTAAGATACAAGTCCATTTTACAAATACTGTAGTACATTTACTCTTGTCCTGAGTAAAAACAGAAATAAATATTTATTTTTAAACTGTTACAAAAATAATATTTAAGAGACATGCTAACAAGTTGTAACAACTTAATAAAGGTGAAGTATGCCAAATGTTCCAATCAAAAACTACCAAAGTATGTACATAAAATGAACAAAAACATTGTCATTAAATTAGCATTAGTAAAGACACATGATGCAAGAAAGAAAGCTTATATAGGATCAGCCAAAAAAAACAACAAATCTTCTAATTTAACCTACTCACTCGCTCCAAATGTTTGTCTAGTTCTGCTTTGAATCTATTTAAGCTATCAACTTCTACAATGACAGAAAAATTTCTCTCGTCATTGATGGGACTAGAACCCAGGTCTTCTCCATCCGGTGTGGGGAGGACGGCACTTCTACCAACTGTGCTACCCACGAGGGCGAATTACTTAGAATATCCTTTTTTTCTTAAATATCACGCAGCACTTAACAGTAAATAAAAGTGCATAATCTTTGATTAGCAGTGGAGGCTACATTATTGATCTTTTCTGAGCTTATCTGCCACAAAAAAGTGATAAATATATAGATTTCTTCACATCTATTTTTCTCTAAAACTAAGAATTGAATAATAATAAATTGGATAATCAATTTTTAAAAAAAACTGAATAATGCAGAAGTTTGTGCAAATGCAGCATATTAGTATGCAGCATTCTAAAAATAAAAAGCTAAAAACTTTTAGTTATCTCATATTGTAAATACCTTCACGAGTTGCCATGATCTTCTCTAAAAATCTGGTCATCCTATCTTAGGGTTTACATTGAGGGGTTGCATTGATATTGCACTACTTCAAATAAGTAATGCTTCTCTAGTAGAGAAGACTACTGTTACTTACTCTCACTGGGCACCACCACCCAGACGGTACTGTTTCAAGGCTTGTTTGTATATGTGTGGGATAATAACTCTACTATCCACTTGTCTCTATTAGACTTAGAAAAGCAAAAAAGTAGAAGGATAGTGATAGTAGGAAAAGAAACGGTGTAGAAGAATGAAAGGGACAGTAACTCCTTCAACTCACACCACTTAAACTCAAACTCCGGGCAGCATCAGGTTCCCTTGGTGACCATTTCAGGGCTATTTGACCCTCCTTCAGTGAGTAGGCACTAGGCAACGGATGGAGACAGTTCCGTATGGGAAACAGGAGGAGAGTGTCGAGCAGGATTTTTAAACAGTGAAGAAAGCGATTCAGTTATTCAGCTCGAATTTGAGTGAAGGAAAGAAAAATTTTAAATCAACGCTTACTCATGCGGGGAAACCCTGGTGACAAAACAGCTATGAAGTATAACTCCACAATATGAGAGATGTCTGAGGGTGTATAAAGTGAATTAGACTGAAGCACTTTTAGGGTTTAAACCTCGGGCTGCAAAAGAATTTGACAATGTACAAGTTTGCGCAAAAGCAGCATATCAGTACCAGCAGATTCCAAAAATATAGTTAAAAATGGCATTGTTTTAATTATATCTCATATTGTGAATATGTGAATTGAATATTAAATAAAATATTAATAATAAATACTGCAGAGAAGTTTTCCATTTATGCACATAGTTATTAGAACTATATTAATATTAAGCATGCTTAGATATACTGAAAATTCTCTGTAAGTCAGTGTATGAGTTTCTCATCATTACAATTCAAAATGTCCGAAATAAAATAAAAATACATCCAATACAAATGAGAATTTCCAGGAGTTGTTATAATTTAATTAATAAGTAAAAGTTAAATAATACATATACACTTACTGAAGATGCTTCTTTTCCTTTCTTTCAACTTTCTTTCTCCAAAATGTCCATGCATAACCTAATATTGCAGGCGAAGTGCACTATGCCAGAGCAGAAACAGGAATGATGAACCCTCAGAACAAAACCTCAGAAACTAACATGCTAATCTTTTCAAATAAAAATGCTGAGTGATTCTCAGTACTACGCCCTTTCACTTCCTTATCACTGATTTAATCAGCATTCTGCTGCATCGAGTGCATCCCTTCTCACGTGCCCCACTGCAGAGCTTCTATTCAAATAGCTCATTAGGGACCCTGTGGCCCACAGGGTTCCTCCGAGACTCATTTCTTGGTAAAAGCAAAATTTCCCTACCCCTGATATGGGCAGCTAATCCGATGCAGTGCTTTTCACATCTTTTTAGTAACCATTCCATAAGCCTATCCATGAACAGAGGAAAAAGAAAGAGGAAGGAGTATATGTTTCCTACTCACTGGATTTCCTCATGAAAATTATCCAAATTTTCGTTCACCTCTAGGCGATGCTTGAACCAAAAACCGAACCACATTTTCAAAAAAAATGTTGGTTCGGTTTGCAGTTCAGAAAAAATCTGTTCGGTGGTTTTGGTTCATGGTTCAGAAAAGTGTTGGCGGCTCAGTTCGCGGTTCGGTTTGGAGCTCTGCTGTACACCAATGTAAACTGGATGCACTGCCTTAGATTGTGTTTAATTTACAGCATAACCCCTCCTCCCTTCCCATCCTCTATCCTTTTGGTACAGAAAGGATAGACAAGATAGGGAGGGAGGAGGAATTATGCTCTTCATACTCCCCAAATTTCAATTCTGCATTCCTTATATCTGTGTGACACCATGTCTCATATTCCCACAATATCTGCCTTTGATTTTTTTTTTTTTTTTTTTTTTGCTTTTAAATTTGGTGCTGTACATCATTTCGCTTGTCACTGAGTGGTCACTAGAGGTCTCTAGTTTCACCATACTGGATGGTGCTGTGGTCGGTCTTGAGTACAGCACACATTGTTCAAAATGGTGGGTGTTACAGATATATGTATCAAGCAAAGGGTGGTGATTGAATTTTTTACCAAGGAAGAAGTGGCACCTATCGAAATCCAGATGCATCTCAAAACTATTTATGGTGAAAATACTTTAGATGTTGGGTAAGACACTTTGAGAGTGTGGAAAGTGACATTGTTGACAAGCCCCGATGTGGCCAGCCAGTAACTTCACTGACAACAAACAAGAGCCGGATTAACACTGATCAAAGAGGACTGCTGCATCAACATGCGAATTTTGCAATGCAGAAGGTATGGGAAAACCTTGTGTGATGACCATCACAAAGGAACTAGGCTACAAGGTTTGCACCTAGTGGGGCCCAAATATGCTGACACAAGAGCACAAAGAAGCCTGGGGTGCACCGCCTGGATCTTGCACTGTCTGAATATCACCTCTTTGGCCAGCTTAAGGATGCATTTTGCAGATGATGACCAGCTGAGCACAGTGTTCGTGTAGCCGTGCAAAGCAAGAGTAAGATTTTTACTGGATTGGACTATAGCATCTGACTCAGATGGTGGAAGTGCATAGAAAATGGTGAGTTTGTGGAAAAATAAGTTTTTTTTAAATTAATATTTTAGGATGACCAGATTTTTAGAGAAGATGATGATGGGATTCTTCTCTTGTTCAGAAAGATGCTGATGGGATTCTTCTCTTGTTCAGAAAATCCCGATCTGTAAAGAAGAAAATGATAGCTGTATTTTTCAAATCGAGTGGAATTGTGGAACGTGTTGTTTTGGACACGCAGAAGACAGTCACAGCTAAGTGGTATACTGAACAATGCCTGCCTAAAGTCATTGGATCTATGAAGAACCTGCGGCCAAAGTCAAGACTGGACACCTGGTACCTCCATCACGATAATGCTGCAGCTCACCGCGCCAAAGCCTGCACCGAATATTTGACGACAGGACTGCTGAAACTTCTCGAGCACCCTCCCTACAGTCCAGACCTTGCTCCCTGCGACTTTGCACTGTTCCTGCATGTGAAAATGAAGCTAAAAGGGAGGTGGTTTTCCAGTGATGAGGACCTTCTACGGGCTTGGGACAACGAGTGTGTTTTACTCCCTAGTGAAACTTGGCAGATCTGGTTTAAAGATTGGTTTCGGAGGATGGAGAGGTGTATTGAATGTAGAGGAAATTACTTTGAAAAAATTAAATAAACAAAGCTGTATTGCAAAACTTTCCTAGTACCTTTTGTATTGCTTTACTAAATAATTATTTGGTAAGGTTATTATATAACAAGAAAGGTTTTTTCTTAGTTTTTTTTTTTTTTTTTTTTGAGTGTTTCAATTTACATTAATTGCTCTTGTATGATATTATTTTGAATACAAGATAGAAGTCTGTATATTACAGTAGGATTAAGTAATCAGTCCATACCTAGCAGAAAATAAAGTTGCACCCAAGTAATAGCTTTGTGGATTTGTATGTTTTCTGAAAAAGAATTTTTGGCCCCTGGGAACAATAGGTATTTTGAAATTGCCATATTATAGTTGCCATATTATATCATATTTAATAAATAGCTTTATAGTCCTAGTCATGCTCATTAGTTTATTTTTTTAATTTAGCTAGAGATTTTGTAGGTTAATACTTAATATATGTAGAACCTGTGTATTTTTTGAATTTTGCTGCCAATGTTAATAGTGTTATAGAGAAAGTGGTAGGGGAAATTCTAGTGTTTTAATTGTGGTAATAGGTAGCTTGAAAGTTCAAATCATGTAAGTTGGTGTTAAATTGGATAATTTTATTTTACAACAATTTTATAAATTGTTTTATAATTTCAAGCATAATGGTATAGCCTAATACATATAATACATATGGCAGCATGGTAGTATTATTGCTGCATAACTGGTGAATTTGAGTATACTTATTATTGCATTTAACTTTTGATTTTAAAATTAAAGTGTAGTTATTATTTGTGATTCTTGTATTGTGTTGTAGGATTTGTTTTACCCATTGTTTATAATTACTTAAGGAGCTACATTTGACATTTGCCAGCAGTGTTTTGTATCCATAAAAACAATGTATTTTGCCACTATTGTTATAGTGTATGGTAGGGGAATTCTCATGCTTCGTTTTAATTTGTTTTAAGTTACATAAACTTATTTATTTTTAATTTATATAATTATTTCATTATTAAAAAGGTACGGTATCCATTGTATGGTGTCTTTAATTTTGTGGTGATCTATAATTGATCTTTATTTAGCACCTCTCTATAAAGAATAAAATAATTATATAAGTATATATAATTTGTGTTATGAATTGTAATTTTTTTATAATTACTGTATATTATAATAACTTTATATTTTTTAATGACACACACACACACACAGAATCGGATCTAACAGGCAGAAAATTGAGTAGGGGTGCCACAAAATAAGATAAATTATTTAAGGGTGCCATTATTCAGTAAAGGTTGAAAACCACTGGTATAGTATAACAGCATTAGCATAAGTAGAGGCATATGGTGCAAGAAAGCCAGCTTATACAGCATCACTTAAAAAAAAAAAAAAACCTTCCTAGAATTTATTTTAGCTGTCAACTTCCACAACCACAGATGGAAGTTTGTTCCAGCAAATTTCCACACATTTGTTCTACAACTCTTTCCTCAATTTGAAATTTTCACCTCAGGTGAGTCATCTGAGCAAGAGAAGAATCCCATCAGCATTGAGGTTGCTGAAACCATTCAAGGCCTTATGCACCTCAATCAGATCACCTTGCAGGTGCCTAATCTCCAGACACTGCACTTTGCAGAACTGAAGCCTTTCTTGGTAAGAGCACCCCTTTGTTCCCCTGACCAACCTTATTGCCCTTCTCTGTACTCATTCCAGCAACTCTACATCCTTCCTAAAGTGAGGCCTCCAGACCTGTAAACAGTACTCAAAATGTGGCCTAACCACAGCCTTGTATAAAGGGATAATCACTTCCTTGTGCTCGCTAGCAAAGTTCCTGTGTATCATTGACAAAACCCCATGAGCTGCCTGGCTACATTGCTTGGAGCTTCATATCTGACTGCACAATTACCTCCAGGTTTTTATTATTTGCCACTATCCTAAGGGCAGTACCACACAGCTGGTATGTTAATTTGTGATTACTGCTATCCATATGTAGTACTTTGCATTTGTCAATTTCAAACTTCAACTACCATTTCTCAGCCCATCGACCCAATTTTCCTAGATCTTGTAGTAGTTTACCATGATCACCCTTTCAAATTTTGTATCATCTGTAAACTTAGATATTCAGCCTGATATACCTTCATCAATATCATTAATAAATATTGAAAACAACAATGGGCCCAGCACTGAGCCCTGGAGGACTCCATTAATAACATCAGTCCCTGAACAACAGCACACATTGATAATCGTGCACTCACTCTTCCACTCAACTATTCCTTTATCCACAGCGTAACTTGCCCTTAATGCCACATTTCTCCAGTTTGTACAGCAGCCTTTTATGTGTAAGTTTCAATTTTCCTGACTATCCAAGTATCTATCTATATATAGAATATTTTGGAAAATAGTGCTTTTCCACGTGCACGCTTTGCTTTCCGCAAGGTGGAGGTAACTGCTATTGCGTCATACTACAACAAAGTGATTGACAGGTCTGTCTCAAAGACCATACCCAGGCACATCACTCTCAAGCTGCATATACCACAGGGAGGAGTCATTACCTGAGAGCATTTAGTAGTGTTATGAAGTCACACAATGTTGACAGTTCGGCTGTTGTTAATTGTGGAGTTTAATTTTAGAATTCTACGTCTCAAGACAACGATTCAATTTTTTCAAAAGTTTCTTCAGCTATTAGTAATGTTGTTAATAATGGCAGTAATAGAAAAGAGAAAGATCGTATCAGTAAAGGTGAGAAGAAAACAAAGGATATTGAAGAGTATGAAGCAGCACTTAAATCCTGATATCGAAGAAAACAAATCAATTATAATAAGTTAAAGGCTTCAAGTAAAAAAGGAAAGATACAAAAAGAGCAAAAAAAATGAATCACAAATTGTTGATAGCTCTACTGAAACTCCACTTGTTGATAAAGTGGTAAGACAAATGATCAAATAAAGATTCCTGAAAATATTCGCAGTTCAGGAAATTTAATTCATGACGTTTTTGAAAGTATCGAAATTCCTTTGGAAGAAAAGTTTCATTTAGCCGCAACAAATAATACTGTTCACTGAATGAAAAAATTTTATCTGAAATTAAGATTCCAGGAGAATTGAAAATAGTTTATCCATCAGACCAAATTATTCCAGATAGTTGTAATGCTGAAGAATACAACTTTTAAAGGTAAATGCAATTGTTATAGTTTTAAGAAATTTAGATATAAAAAATGAAATTTGCAATGGTATAAGACTGTGTAATGGAAATGAGGAAGAAATGTTTGGTTTGTGAACATGTCACAGGCGACAGCTAGATCGAAAGCATATACATGGATTCATGTGTATTCAAACGAAGGGGATAATTTCATTTTTCAACAGTTTCCTGTGAAATTGGCTTTTAGTATGACAATAAACAAGAGCCAAGGTCGAACATTATCTAAGATTAGTATTGACTTATCATCATGTTTTTCGCATGGACAATTGTGCATTGCTTTAAGTTAGAGTGAAGGCAGCTAAAAATCTTTGTATTAATGGAAAACAAAAAAAATGGACAAGAAATGTTGTTTATAATCAAATATATAAATTATGGTTTTGTTATTAATTTGTTTTTAGATAATAAAATAATATATAATTTTTTATGCATCTTTTGGTTATTAGAAGGGGATGTGGGGGGTTCCTCCCACTAAAAAATTAAAATATAAAAACATAATTCAGGTTCATCTGACACAAGTCAGAGGGTCGCAAACTGACCTTCTGACTTGTATTATATAAAATTATTTTTTGTAACCAGTTCCTTTGTTAATGCATTATGGTATCCAATCATATTGGCCAGAAAAGATGGCCTATCACATAATCCATGCTGTGACTGAAGTGTAACTGCACTCTGGTCTAGATGCGTCTGCATTTCTTCTTTGACCAGTGAGTCTATTTTTCCTAGAATAGAACTAACAGGTCTGTAATTATTCATGTCACTTTTTGATCCCCATTTGTGAATTCCAGTATGATTAACTTGACAAATATGTTGTTAGTTTACCCAAACCAGAACTTTAAAAACTTTCTGCAGATCATACATACATATTCCACCTGCTGTATATCATATTGCTTCATGTGTTTAAGCTTGATTTACCAATGCCACAGAAAACTATATGATAATAAAATACCATTTTGCATTTTAATCTATTAATGCACTAAAAATGGTTTGGCACATTCAAATTATTAAATTATTTATTGCTGTTTTAGTGTAATAAATGAAGCAGTTCTGGGTTTTCTTCCTGCACATCAAACAACTGTTTACCAAATGGCAAATTCCAGAAAATGTGGTCAGTGATTGAGCAAAATTAAAGAGTATTTTTTATTGAGGGGCCCTTCTGTATCTATTCATTTACCTATCTATCAGGAAATGCTCATCTTTTGTTTCTGTATACACTCTTCCAAAATTAGATAAGTCACATAGTATCTATTAGATTTTTACTAGATGGTAGATGACTCATCAACTAGTGCAGTACAGTAGGGCCTCGATTAACACGATTAATTCGTCCCGCGAGCGCATCGCGCAAAATGGAAACGCCTTAATCGAATATAATAACCAATAGGAAAAATTATAATTGGTCCTTGACCTTCTGGAATGTCCATAAAAAATTTCAAAAATACCTTTTAAATAACTTTTTAACTGTATACAATGTAAAAGATAATGAAAATAATTATGGAATTAAATGTTTATTGCATAAAACAGCGGTTCCCAAACTGCGCTCCGCAGAATATTTTAAATTTTTGAGGGAAACACAGCTATACTCGACATCTGTCAGGCACCGCATGGAACTACTAGCTCGAGATAGTTCACAGTTTCAAAATTTCTTATTAAGTTGTTTGAACCTAACAACTAAGCGGAACTGTTAGGTATTTCTTTTGGTCTGAGTGTGCCTTGAAAAAATTACTGAGACACTAAGAGTGCCGTGAACCGAGAAAGTTTGGGAACCTCTGACATAAAATACACAATGAAGAAATGACTGTTGCGGAAATATTTGAACAGTGTTGACTTTTTCTTTTCATCAATCAATTTCCGATAGCCGACAACAATCTTCTCTGGGCTCTGGCGAAATAAATATCGCAGAGAACCTCAAACCTTTTGTTTGAGGTATCTATGCGATACAAAAGATTTCATCTAATTCTTTTACCGTTATCTGCTTCGCGGTAACATTTTCATCTGGCTCATTTGAAAATTTGAATTTTTATGCAAGTGTGCATTGACTTTATTAGCAGGAGACAAACAAGTAACACGTCTTCTTCCGATGGAACACACAGAGGCGGGCAGCAGGCAAACGTTTGTTTATTGACCGTACTGCTCGCGGTAAGCTTAACGCGTGATTCAAATCTTTTTCAACTATCGCATAAAAAAAAAAAAAGATCGCGTTAACTGGAAATTTGCATCATGTAAAGTGAAAAGTGGTATAATTTTTCAAATAGCGTTAACTGAAATTTGCGTTAATCGAACTCGCGTTATGCGAGACCTTCCTGTACTACCACTGTGCTTATAGGCGGCTTACTAATTCCATGAAAAACTATATTGTGATAAAATACAACTTTGCGAAGCATGTTTAGTTTCTAGAGAGAGTTTCTGGCATTTTCCTTCCCCCTCCCCCCATATTTCACTCATCCCATGCACAGTAATAAGTAGTATAAGTTTTGAAACTTTTGTATTTGGGATTTTCATAAAAAAAAAAAGAAAAAAAAGATGCCTAAACAGTTAAGGCCATATCTGTAATAAGTATGGATTATTTATTTATTGCAGATTATATTGGCCTGAAACAGGAGATACTGTTATTTAGAGAAAATTAGTTGGGAAAGGTATGTAAGAGAATGGCCTCTCCTTAAAAAACAAAAACAAAAAAAGTGATTATCAGATATCATGTGAATTAAGGAAAGTACAGATATTTACGATAGAATATCTCATTAGAGTATTGCTGTGCTTGATGATGAAAATCATGCGTGTCATATGATCTTGGTTTATTCTCAGTATAAGTGGGTTTTTTACTTGTGTTGTGAATTGCCAAGGATAAGATTTCATTGATTACTTCTGAAAGCACTAAATAATTGAATACCGTTTTATTATTGTGGTGAATTTTGTAATTTTGATATTGCTTAGCCTAGACTTTTGGTAAAGTTAGCTTTATATTTAGCTTTTAGATATACATGTATATATTACAGATATTTATTATAGAATATCTCATTGGAGTATTGTTATGCTTGATGATGAAAATCATGCGCGTCATATGATCTTGGTTTATTCTCAGTATAAGTGGGTTTTTTACTTGTGTTGTGAATTACCAAGGATAGGATTTCATTGATTATTTCTGAAAGCACTGAATAATTGAATACCGTTTTATTATTGTGGTGAATTTTGTAATTTTGATATTGCTTAGCCTAGACTTTTGGTAAAGTTAGCTTTATATTTAGCCTTTAGATATATAGTAAAAATTCAGAAGTACATAAAAAAATGTATTGTGTTTTAAATGGTTATAGATACACCGTGAAATAAAGAGATGGTGGGTATATATATTTCAAACTGTTATTAAAAGTGTAAGTTGCTCACAGATGTATACAGTAAACCCTCGATTTAATGGGCTCCGATATAACGGATTTCGGATTTAACAGACCAGACAAATAATAATACAGTAATGTACATATTAATCTCGACCATATTATTTTTTTTATATTATACAAAATTTCTTTTTTTTTTCTTTTCTTTATCATATTTTTATAATCAAATTCAGGAAATTTTTTTTTCTTTTTTTTTCTTTCTTTCTTTCTTTCTTTCTGAAAACGTGTTCAAATAGCTGTTTTCCCAGATAACAGTAAGAGCAGGTGGTGACTTATGAGCCGAACGTGACTCGGGACACTAAACTGCTGGTCTACCGACTCGCTTTGTTTCGGTCTCAGTCTGCCTCAAGTTATTGTGATTTAAAATGGCATCAAGTGATAGAGGAGTTAAAAGAAAGTGTGTGAACTTAAATGTGGCACAGAAATTAGAGCTAATTGAAAAATTAGAACAAGACATCTCAATAGCACGTTTGTGAAATTTACTGCATGAAAAAACAAACTCTTTCTGATATCCTTACCAAAGGCCAAATTGGAACATTTCTTTAAAATACAGTGTTGATAGCTCTAAATGTGGTTCTACAGAGGGGAGTAGAAAACACATGAAATTTGTGCAAGATAAAAACTTAGAAGAAGCTGTGTATAAGTGTTATGTTCAGCAGAGATCTAGTGGTGTTAATGTACGAAGTTTTGAGTTGAAATCTGCATGTGAAACTCTTGGAAAATACATGGGACTTAATCTTAAGGCAAGTGATGGGTGGCTGTGGCGTTTCAGAAAAAGGCATGGCATTTTAACAAGAAAACCTGTGGTGAATCTAAGTGCAGACACTTTCACAAGTTGAGCCATTTAGAAAATTTATAAATGAACTTATTAAATCTGAGGGCCTTATTTTATCACAGGTATATAATGCCGATGAAACTGGCCTGTTCTATCGTGTTGTTCCTGAAAATATGCTGGTCTACAAACATGAACATGGCACTCCAGGTTGCAAGTTAAGTAAGGAGCGAATTTCTGCTTTACTTTGTGAATGCTGATGGCTTGCATCACCTGAAACCCATGGTGGTAGGGAAATCAAAGAAACCATGCACTCTTAAAGACATTATGAATCAAGTTGCCTGTTATTTACACCAGCTCAAAGGATGCATGGTTTACTTCAGAGATTTTTTTCTGATTGGTTCTTCAACCATTTTGTCCCTGATGTTGAGATGCTTCCAACAGATGTTCTGAAAATTTTCCCCAATAATGTAAAGGAATTGTTGCTTCTTGACAATGCCCCTGCTCATCCTAGTGCTGAGAAGTTAGTAAGGGATGGCAGAATTAAATGTCTTTTTTTTTTTGGCTCCTAACACAACTTCACAGCACATTTTGAAGAAAAGTATATCGCATCACAAATTAAGTTGGCCAACCCTGCTTTATATAAAAGAATAATCACTCCTTGTTCCTGCTGGCAAAATTCCTGTACATCATTAAAATCCACAAGATGTTCTAGCAACTTGTCTGCACTGCTCAGAGAACTTAATCAGACTGTACAGTTACTTCTAGAAATTGTTTGTTTTCTACCAACTTTTGTCTAATGACACCGAATTAGTATGTTATTCTAGGATTATTGCTGCCCATATGCCAGCAATTTAACATTTATCAATGTTAAACTTCATTTGCCACTTCTCAGTCCATATGTCTAATTTCACTAGGTCTTTCAGTGGCATGCCTTGATTTCTAACCATTAACCACCCTGCTGACATTTATCATTTGTTAACTTAGACCAGTGTTTCTCAAACTGTGTTACACGGAACAGTAGTGTTCTGTGAGATGTGAACAAGTGTTCCGCGAAAAATCGTGATTAATAATTTAAAATAAAATATAAATTTTGCATAGTGTACACCACTTTTGTATCATTATAATATTTAACATAATTTTTTTTCTGTTATTAATATGCTGGCATAAACTAATAATCAAATAGGCTTTGCATAGAGATGCAAAGTATGCGTAGAGGTAATGACATCTATGAAAAAGTAGCAATGTGATGATCTAGTATGCGATTAAAGGAGATGCGGTTGAAGGAGAGGAGGAAGTGAACCAATATCATAAGGTGCCTCCGTAGCCAGGTGGGAAGGAGCAGCAGTGCGTAGCACACGCTTCTTGATTAGACCGGGGTTCGAGCCCATCACCACCAAATACAGAGGATGCAGAAAGGTCAGGGAATGACCACCGCATATCCCGGAGCAATATGGCCTTAGTTGCTAATGCTCCTAAAAACCAAATAACAAACAAACCAATATCATAAATAAACTCACTTCCTTGTACAATTTTTTTTTTTTTTTTTTGATAATTATTAGTATTTTGAAATATGTGACCATGGATTTGTGGTTCAAAAAAGGAACTTTAAAAGAAGAAGAAAAGTACTTATAGTAGTGCAATTGTGGTCGATGAAAACGAACACAATATTGCACACTTCAAAGTGAGGATGAACAATCACAGCCTTTTGTTCCCCAAAAATCCAAAGTGAAAAGCAGGAACCAACTAATAAAAGACCAAAATGAAAGTATGATTGCAGTTATTTGAATTTTGGCTTTACATGTGTTGGAAATAAAGATGCACAGTGCATCTTATGTAATAAAATATTAGCAACAGTTCTTTGGCTCCCGTTAAACTTCTGTTTCATAAGTGTTCCGTGAATATGTTGTGAGATAGTGTTCAGTGACTAAAAAATTTTGGGAAACGCTGACTTAGACAATAAGCTTGATATGATTTCATCGGTATCATTAATAAGTACTAAAACCAGTACTGAACTGTGAGGGACTCCACTAATAACCTTAGTCCAAGAAGAGCATTGCCCATTATAATATTCGCTGATGCTATCGAGGCAGTGTTAGGTGGGTTCGAAAACTGATAGCTTGGGATTAATAGTTTAATCCCAAGGATTAATAGTTTAACAGTAGCCGTAATTATGAGAGCTTCCTTGGACTCAGGGGAAATACCCATGGACTGGAGATGTGCAAATGTGACCCCAATTCACAAAGGAGGATCAAAGGGTGACACAAGTAATTATAGACCTGTTAGTTTAACTTCTGTTCCTGGAAAATTAATGGAGGCACTGGTTAAAGAAGCACTGCAGGATCATCTAGACAAGACTTCAGTTATAGCTCAGACACAGCATAGTTTTGTTAAGGGAAAGTCTTGCCTGATCAATTTGATTGGATACTGTGATGCAGGGAATAACTTTGATATTATATACTTGGATCTTAGAAAGGCTTTTGATACTGTTGCACATGGAAGACTGCCACACAAATTAGAGCAGTGTGGCATTGGAGGCAAATTCCTGTTATGGATAAAGGGGTGGTTGAGGGGGAGAAGACAGTGGTAATCAATGGACACTGCTCATCGTGGACTAATGTTATTAGTGGAGTCCCTCAGGGTTCAGTATTGGGTCCATTATTGTTTTTTGTATTTATAAATGATATTGATGATGGTATATCCAGCTTAATGTCCAAGTTTGCAGACGATACAAAGGCTGGCAGGGTTGTCAAGGACACTACTGACTCTATGCTACTGCAACAGGATCTGGAAAGGTTGAGCAGATGGGCTGAGAGGTGGCAAATGAAGTTTAACATTGACAAATGTAAAGTACTACATATGGGAAACAGCAACCCCAGAGCAACGTATCAACTCTGTGGTACTACACTGACAGTGGTAGAGAATGAAAGGGACCTGGGGGTGGTTGTGCAGGCAGATATGAAGTTTTCTGAGCAGTGCAGACGGGCTGCAAGAATAGCTCATGGTGTATTGTCGATGATATATAGGAATTTTTCTAGCATGGATAAGGAGGTGATTATTCCCTTGTATAAGGCAATGGTCAGGCCATACCTAGAGTACTGTATACAGGTCTGGAGGCCTCATTTCAAGAAGGATGTAGAGATGCTGGAACGAGTACAGAGAAGGGCAACAAGATTAGTGAATGGAACAAAGGGGTGCTTTTACGAAGAAAGGTTTAAGTTTCGCAAATTAAAGTCTCTGGAGACTAGGTACCAGCGAGGTGATCTGATAGAGGTGTATAAAGTTATATATGAAGGTATGTCAGGCTTAATGTCGAAGTTTGCAGATGATACAAAGGTTGGCAGGGTTGTTAATGACAGTAATGGCAGTGTGCTACTGCAACAGGATCTAGACAGTTTGGGCAGATGGGCTAAGAAGTGGCAACTGAAGTTTAACCTTGACAAATGCAAAGTACTGCATATGTGTAGAAGTAACCCCAGAGAAACGTACCAACTGTGTGCTACTACACTTAAGGTGGTAGAAAATGAAAAAGACCTAGGTGTAATTGTGCAGGCAGATATGAAGTTTTCTGAGCAATGCAGACAGGTTGCCAGGGCATGTCATGGGGTTTTGTCAATGATATATAGGAATTTTGCTAGCAGGGAAAAGGAGGTGATTTTCCCTCTGTATAAGGCAATGGTCAGGCCATGCCTTGAGTACTGCATGCAGGTCTGGAGGCCTCATTTTAGGAAGGATGTAGATTTACTTGAGCGTGTACAGAGAAGGGCAACAAGATTGGTGAGGGGAATGAAGGGATCCTCTTACCAAGAGAGGCTTAAGTTCTGCAAATTGCAGTGGCTGGAGACTAGGCACCCGCACGGTGATCTGATTGAGGTGTATAAGGCCTTGAATGGGTTGAGCACGCTGAATTCTGATGGGATCCTTCCACTTGTTCAGATTACGAACCTAAGGGGGCATAAATTCAGATTAAGAAAAGAAAGATGTAGAATAGATGTGTGGAAATTTGCCTTTAGCCAGCGGGTGGTTAATTGCTGGAACAAACTTCCATCTGTCGTTGTGGAAGTTGATAGGTTGAATAAATTTAAGGAAGAACTGGACAGGCGTATTTGGAGGGAATGGTGTGCTTTTTTTTTTTTTTTTGGCTGATGCTGCATAAGCTCATACACATGCTTTCTTGCATCACATGCCACTACTACTATAATCATTTTCTGTCTTCTGTTAATCAACCATCGTTTTAACCATACCAGTAACTTGCCTGAGTGCTACAAGGCTCCAATTTGTACAGCAGTATTTTTGTGGAACAGTGTCGAAAGCTTTACTGAAAACTAAGTGTATGATGTTAAAATTATTTTTTGCATATTTCACAGGATATCTGTATCTATTTATGTCCTTATGAAAGTATCTAGTAGCCATGTGATGATTTTTAATCCTGGTGTAATGTTTTTTTATAAAATAAAATTAATTAAAAATTATATTATTTCTTATGATCCCTATAAGCAGGTAATGATCTATATCCAGATTTTGTTACAGCACACAAGTACTTGAAATGCATTTAGAAGTTCTAAATTTAGTTTGCATTAAATTATAAATGTTCACATCCCCTCCCCCCCCTCTGTGTGTGTGTGTTACTTATAAGGGGTTGGTGGCAATTTTGTTTCTAGATCGAAATGAAAGCAAACCCGTCATTTGGAACACCCATACATTTTTGTAAGTTTAACTGTAAATACACCTAATTTTGTTTTTACACGATAGATACGTTCCTGAAAAATACGTGTAAAAAAAATTCGTGTAAAAAAAGACATTGTATTTATGGAAGAAAAGGCGATTGGTTCCGGATCTAAATAATCAGTAAAAATAATTAAAAAAAAACACATAAAAATATTCGTTTTAAGCTTATTATTTTATTTCAACAAAATACACATGTAATAATATGTAATGAAAATGTATTAAAGTAAATTTGTATGCATATGAAATGAAAAAAAATTCTTCAAGAAAAAAAAAAAAATCTGTTTTACACATAAGATTTTATTCATTTTCACTTGCTGATAATAAACGGCGCATACGTTTGCGTACGACTGGAATATCACTAGAAATGTTGTGGACATGGTCTTCTTCCTCTATTATGAAATTCTTTCTGTGATCTCTTGAGCAAAATCAGCACGAGTCTCCACTGGTGCTGATGTTTCACCGTTTTTTACAAACAAATTCAGTTATTAATCGTTGTGTTCGTGTTTTGGTTAGGCCGTTATATAATTCTTTGTAAGAGGCTGTCAACAACTTCAGTTCACGTTGAAACTTCCCAGCGCGTTCTTCATTAGGGTCATGTTTGACAAAATGATTACCTAATTTTCTGGCCAGTTCCAGACCTTCTTTTATTAAATCTGCATTTAGAACAGGATCATTTTCTTCATTATCACTACGTTCCTTGGAATAAGGAGTCCCAAGGACAACCTCTAATATTTCACCTTCGCTTAGGGCTTTGTCGGTTAACAATTCATCAATATCTTCAAACGATAGCTCATCGAATCCTTCTCCACCAATTTTGTGTGCCATTGTAATGATGATCGGATCTTTGCTTTTTACACATTGTGGCCAAACCTCTTTCCAACACGCATTTAAAGTTGCTGGTTTTAATTCAGTTAACGCTAATCCAACTTGATTGATACAATCCATAATTGAGAATTTCTTCCACACATTAATGACTGTTAGTGTTTCATCATTCAGTTTGTCCAAAACGTGTTGGAATGTTCGTTTTACGTAGTATGTTTTAATTGTCGCAATTATACCTTGGTCTAGCGGTTGTATCAAAGATGTAGTATTAGGTGGCAGAAATAAAATTTGTACGTTTGGGTGTTCCAAGACAGGATGGCCAGGTGCATTGTCAAGAAATCAGAAGAACTTTAAATTCGAGACCTTTCAAATTCATATAACATCTGACTTCTGGGGCGAAACATTTGTTGAACCATTCTGTAAAGATAGCAGTGGTCACCCAGGCCTTCTTGTTTGACATCCAGTGAACAGGCAGTTTATTGATATCTACACCTTTCACTGAACGTGGGTTTAGGGCTCGATTTACCAGCAGCGGTTTCAACATACGATCTCTTGAAGCGTTGGAGGAAAATAACACGGTCACACGATCCTTAGCTACCTTAAAACCACCAGCCGTTTTCTGCGATTTGGCTACATACGTTTTGTTCGTCATTCGTTTCCAGAAGAAACCAGTTTCATCTGCATTCCACACTTGATCAGGAGTGTATCCTCCATCTTCAATAATTTTTGCAAGTTCCTGTGGGAATACTTTAGTGGCCGATTCATCTGCAGATGCAGTTTCACCTTTAATTTTTATATTAGAAGAGCATTCCTTTTAAGAAACCCTATCATCCAACCTGTACTCGCAGAAAATTCAAACTTTCTGTTTAACTGAGATGAAGTGCTTGGCTCCTTTTCTTTAATCTGTCTGTAAATTCTTAGTGCTGTTTGCTTGATGGCATTTCCATCTACTGGTACTCTTTTTTGTGACTGATCTTCTATCCATATTACCAGAGCCTTTTCCATTTTTTCCTTGACAATATCTCTTGTATACGATGATGAATTAACACTTACTTTTGTTCCAGAACATACCGACTTCCTAATTGCAGCTTCATTTTTCTTAATAGTTCTTACGGTAGCTTCATGTACACCAAAATGCTTTCCTACAGACGTAGCCCCATGTCCAGTTGCAAGACGATCTAAAATTTGAATTTTAAGTTCCAAAGAAATCGCTTTCCTTTTCATTTTGGTAATAGGCGAATTATTCGACATTATATAAGGGCTACCGAAAAATATCTCAGTTATAATTAATAAAAAAAGTATGAAAAATTTGTAAACTTACAATTTATTGACTATAGGCAAAATTAATAAATTTATATGTGCACAAATTTCACTAAAGATTCTTTCACTTTGAAATAGAGTTACTACTAAATGTCTTTCGAAGATACAATGCACGAATACCGTAGATGTGCACCAAATTCAATAAAAACGTTGATGATTCATAGATACCTAGACGTACACATTGGTAAACAAAAGCACGCATTTCAAAACGCACACACTAGCTAATCTATCACACTAATAAATAGCTGATAATCACACTAATCTATTGGTGCGTGTAATATAGAAATGATACTAATATGCCAAAATAAAAAAAAATTTTCTTAGAATTTAGGCAAAAAAAATTCATAGAAATCGTGTTAAATCAAAATGACTCGCGTAAAAAGAGAATGAAATATTTATTTTGAATTCGTGTTAAATCAAATTCGTGTAAAAAAAGTTTGTGCAAAAACAGAATTAGGTGTACCAGATTTCTATGCAGTAATCACTTAGAACAAGAGAAACTGTAAATGCAACTAATTTCAAATCAGTGTCGCTATTGGCCTCTTAGAAGCTTTTGTACCTTTCAGATGTATGCACAAATGGCTTTTCAATTAGTTTAATAATAAACTATAAATCCAAGTTCTCACTTAAATGTATATTACAGCCCTTTTACATGGAAGTTCCATGCTATGCCATTCCACTTTAAGTGTGTAGGAAAGAGTGGCTCCTTAATGAGTGGCACCACTGTCAGCCATTGTTTCCTATTACACCTCAGGCACAGTTGTTGGAAGTTGACAGTGTGAAAAGGCTGTTAGGTTGATAACTTTATTTTATAAATATTTTTGCAAAATATAAATGTATATGTAAATATAACTCCCTATATTTGTTTTAATGCCTCATTGGATTATCTCTACAGAAGGAGAAACAGGTAATTTTTTCCCCCATGTTCTGTGGAGAAAGTCAATTCAATTTTTGTATGTTTTTAAAAGTTCATAAATTTTTCCTTAATTCTTCAAAATTTTTATTAACATAAATTTGAAAATGAAGAAGTTTAATGTATCTACTTGGGTGGTCTGGGATTAGTCCCATCTGTCTTGGAGATGTATGTGAAATAATGACGTGCTTCCAAGTACAAACATTAAGCTTTTTATTTCATTTAGTACTAAGTAAATGTTTTCTAATATTTTCTGCTCTCTGCACTTCACTTTTAGATTTTTAAGGGTAGAATGGTTATGTCTGTCCTAACTGTATTTTTTAACTCTAGGTAGCATAAATTCTAAACTGACTTGTTAATCATAAGAAATTGAATACGTCATATGTTAGTACATTAGCATCATTTCTATACACAGTTAAACCAACTGAAGTTGTTCAGTGGGTTCATTGCATAACGTCTCATATTGTGAAATCCTTCAAGTTGCTTACCTCATTATACCTCAAATAAGTAATGCTTCCCCAATAGAGAAGACTTGTTATATTCTCGGTGGGCACCACCCACATTGGCATTTCAGGACTGTATGGTACCTCATCGGCAAGTGGATAGGTATTCCAATGGTATAACAGCTGACAACCCAGTTGTGAATTAATTTGACAATATGAGTGATACCATGTGGAGTGGTAGATGCTTATAGGATTTATGGCTAAAAAGCTTCAGGGTGCAGGAAGAGTTTACTGTCATAAGCTAGTGCATTAGCATAATTTCTATATGCAGTAAACCAACTGAAATAGTGCAGTGGCATCATTATATAACATCTCATAGGCAACTTGCGAAAACCTTCACATTGAGTTGCTATCTCATTACACCTCAAATAAGTAACTTACATGATAGTAAACTCTTCTTGGAATCTGAGGCTTTGTAGCCCTTGAACCAATATGTATGAAAATGGATACATTAAATCAGAAATATATAAAAATATGAAGTTCTCTATTCTGCAGTGTATAAGAATGTCATTTACAATGCATAACATCATATTTATGGCAGAAAGAATAGAAGTAAAATGCAGCCTAAAATTGTGTGTATTCGGAGGAAGTATCTGAAATATCTGTTTTGAGATAAGGACTTAGTGGTCGCCGGAGCCATGATTTGGAGTAATAGGAGTTTATTTGTTTAATGGTACACAACTTTGTCTTATACCAGCATTATTATTACTGCCCCTCTTTCCACTCCCCTACTTTCATGTTGCTTCATTGTGTTATACACTGCCCTGATTGTTACTTCAAGAGTTAGTACGATGGAACATTTTATGTATGCAGAGCTGACTGATATGCACCTTGTTTGTGGTAGAGCTGATTGCAATGGGAGATCTGCTAGATGACGCTGTGAAGTGATGTATCCGTTACGACGGCATCCTCATCACAGCATACTAACAACTATGATAGGCTGGTCCATTCCATGTTCCTATGTACGATACTGGTCATCCACAGCACATTCGAACATCTCATTTGGAAGAAATGAATCTGCATACATTTGCTGACATTACCTCTACAAGTACTTGCCGTGTTGGATGTGCCTTAGACATAAGTCAATTAACTGTTTGGAGGATTGTACATGAGCAACAGTTGCACCCTTACCATCCTCAGAAGGTGCAAGCACTTCTACCGGAAGATTTTCCACACAGAATTGAGTTTGCAAATTGGTTTCTTCAGCACTGTGCAGTAGACCTGAAGCTTCCAGCTTATGCATTGCACACAGACGAAAGCAGTCTTCACAAAAGAGGGAATGTTCAATAGCCAAAACAGCCACATCTGGGATGAGGAAAACCCACATGCAGCCCTGTGTCGGTCCTATCAGAATACATTTGCTGTTAACATCTGGGCAGGTATCGTACATGACTATGTGATAGGACCTTACATGCTTCCCTGCAGATTGAATGGTATTGTGTACAGAGTTTTTCTTGAAGAAGTCCTTCCCGAGCTGCTAGAGTTTGTGCCTCTGGCGATCCGAAGGTGTATGTGGTTTCAGCATGGAGTGCCACCACACTTTGCCGCAGATGTTAGGAATCCCTCCATGAAAGGTTTGGGCACCAGTGGATCAGTCATGGCGGTCCTGTCGCATGGCCAGTAAGATCCTGACCAAATACACCTGGACTTTTTTTATAGGGCCATGTCAAAAGTTTGGTGTACAAGACTCCTGTTCAAACTGAGCAGAGATGGACCTTATTGCTTGTATTATCGCAGCCTGCGAGGAGATGCACACACCCCTGGGATGCTAGAGCGAGTAAGTCAGTCGATGGTGCGGGGCTGTAAACTTTGTCGCGATCTTCACAGTCGACATTTTGAACAACTACTGTAAAGCAGAGGAAGTTAGTGGTCGTTTAGGCACCTCAGATCACAATTTGGTGATTCTCTTCTCCAATGGAGCCTTTATCTCATGGCTGTTCCCAACCTCTTGTTATTTGGCATTACAGGAAAAAAATGGGATGACCCGCAAGATTTCTTTTCCTTGGTCTGATTACTGTTTCAAAACTTCTGGTGTGAACATTTGTTCAGATCGTGTCAGTGAAATTGTTCTTGTAGGAAGGGAATCCTTCATTCCACACTCGACTTTAAAAGCTCGTCTTTTATCTAAACCTTGGTTTTCCAATAAATGTGCTAAGGCTGTTCAAGAGAAGAAAGCTGTTCAAAAATAAGCCAATTATGTTGCATATCATAATTGTCTTGTTTCCAATTCTCCAGTTTCATTTTCTGCCTACACCAAAGCTTGCAACAATTGTAAAACCATTGGACACCAATGGAGCAGTCAGAATCAGTCCAAACTTGATTTTGAACAGTTTAAGAGTAGAAAACTTGCTTCTTTCCCTAGTAGAAAACTTGCTTCTTTCCCTAATGGTAGCCGAGCATTCTGGTCTGTTGCCAAAGCTATTGGCTGCAACTTTTGCCCATCTCTGCTCCCACCTCTGTCTAAACCAGATGGTTCTATTGACACTTCAGCCAAGGAAAAAGCTGACCTGCTAACATCCCATTTTTCTTCTAACTCGTGTATTAATGATCTTGGTAAAACACCTCACACCATTCCCAACACGTTCCATTTAATGCCTCCTGGGGCATTGAATCGAGCATCAAAAGGATGTCAGAAAAGAGCATCAAAGGATGAAGTTAAGAAAGCTTGAGGTCCTGATGTGGTATTTCTCCACCTGTTCTCAAAATCTGTGCACCCCAACTTACTCCTGTTCTTTGCTGCCTTTTTGCACTTTCTTATTCCAAAGGTATTTTTCCTTCTGCTTGGAAATTTGCTCATATCCAGCCAGTTCCTAAAAAGGGTGACATCCCTCCCATCCAGTTATCATCCCATAGCAATTACCTCTTCTCTGTCTAAAGTAATGGAGAAATCAATTAACCAACTCTTAAACTACCTAGAAACCTTCCATCTGATCAATGATCGCCAGTATGGATTCCGCCAGTGTCGATCCACTAGTGATATTCTGGCTTATGTTACCCATTTATGGACAAATTCAATGGAAAAGTTTGTTGAAACACAAGCAGTTGCTCTTGACATCTTATGGTTTGCTAACTGTGTTTGTAATTGGTTATCCAGTTTTCTCTTTAACTGCTCACTTAGGGTGATGGTAGATGGCTCTCTGTCTTCTAACTTCTCCACTAATGCTGGTGTCTCCCAAGGTTCAGTCCTTTCCCCCACTCTTTTCCTCTTGTATATTAATGACCTTCTTCCATTGACCAGAAATCCTATCCATAGTTTTGCCAATGATAGCACATTGCATTCCACTTTCTGGTTTGAGAAACCTTGCCCTGCTCAATCAGCTTCAACTTCTCGAATATCCACTACCAATTCCTTAAATGCCAATCTCCCCATTGGAGATCGGCATTAAAAACAACTTTAGTTTATTTCAATCCTTTTAAAACTCAGTCCTGTCTTATATCTCACAAAAAGGATTCTTCTGCTCCTATGCTTATCTTTGGCAACACTCCAATTTCTAGGCAAGTTGATATATCTCTTTTGGAGATTACCCTGACTTGTAATCTCTCTTGGCACAAGCACATTACAAATATTGCTTCCTCTGCATCTAAAAAAACTTTGTTTTCTCTTTCGTTCTTGGTGTTACTTTTCCTCCAAACAGCTGTTCGCTCTGTACAAATCACAAATCTGCTCTACCATGGAAAAATATTCCCACACCTGGGGGCAGTGCCCCCAAAACCTCTCAGACTTCTGGATTCCATTCAGAAGACAGTTAGGTTAATTAATGACTTGTCTCTAACAGAGTCTCTCCACTCTGTCTCACAGACATACAATTTTGCTTCATGCCTTTTCTGCAGATACTTCTTTGGGCACTGTTCTTCTGAATTGGCTTTTATAATTACCGCTCTCTTCAAAACAGTCTGAACATGTGCTGCCACCAGCCAACATCCATTTACTGTCCAACTTCAAACTCACAGTACCCAGTTTTCATCTTCTTCGTTTATTCATTCAACTGCCGTTTTCTGGATCAACCTTCCTTCATACGTATTTCCTGAAAATTTCAGTCTACAGAAGTTCAGGTCTAATGTCAACAAATATCTTCTTTCATCTCTCAACCTCCAACCCATGCACTGTACTAAGTACTATAGTTTTTAATACCTCTCGTTTGGGATTTTCATTAAAAAAAAAAAGCATGTTTATTGTAATAATTAAATGCACCATAATGTAATCATCTTGTCTTATTGACTTGTATACAGCCCAGCACACTTTGTCCGATTATGTAGTAAGGAGGCTTCACCGCCCATGGGTTCCCTATCTCAAAACATTCAGATTCTTCCTCTGATCACCCCCCTTTCCTTAAAGTTTGTCGGTAGAGTTCGGAATCACCCTGTGTATTTATTTTTGCATATAATTTCTATCAAATTTCTTGCATTACCGTATTTACTTTATTTCTTACTAGGAGGTTCTGCCCCTGCTTTCTCTGCTTGTCGCCCATTATTTGTTTCGTGTTCCACAAAACAGCCAATGTAACAAATACACTGAGTGAACGGAAATCGTGGGATACCTGCCTAGTAATGCTAAGCCCACCTTTCACCTGGATAAGGGCAATCACAAGGCAAGTCCACTAGTTCACAAAAGCATTCCACAGGTACCGTATTTCCCCGTGTATAAGACACACCTTTTTTCGAAAAATTTGGGGTCTAAAAACTGGGTGCGTCTTATACAGTGGTTGTAGATTTTTTTTTTTACTTGCATTTTGCGCTTGTTGTCTTTGTGCTCATTGTTTCGCACTTGTTACCTGTATATTAGGTTACGTTTTGCCACGTTCTGCCCAGAAATGTTCGGAAAAGATTTTCGTACAGTGCTGAATTCAAGTTAAAAGTGATCCAGTTTGCAAAAGTGAATGGAAATCGTGCTGCTGAATGTAAGTTTGGTCCTCCTCCAACTGAGAAAACAATCAGAGACTGGCTACGGGAAGAAGGCCGTTAGAGGCAAGGCAGAAAAATGGCCTGAGTTAGAGAGGGAATTGAATATATGGATTGAGGAGCAAAGGGCAATTGGAATTCCTGTGTCCACAAAGATGGTTCAGCATGATGCAAGAAGAATTGCTGATGAAAAAGAAGTTACTGATTTCAAAGGAGGACACAATTGGTGCTTCAGGTTCATGAAATGGAATGGACTAAGCATGCGTACACACACCAGATTTGTCCAAAAGATGCCTGAAAGCTATGAGCAGAAGGTCCTTGAATTTCATCGTTTTGTCATTCAGTGTCAGAAGACATCAGTTTGAGTTGGGACAGATTGCAAATATGGACGAAGTCCCCCTTCAATTTGATGTCCCAAGTAACAGAACTGTTGATAAGAAGGGGGTGAAAACTAACTGTGAAGACAAGTGGACATGAAAAGAGCCATTATACAGTTGTTCTAGCTTGTTGTGCCGACGGAACCAAGCTGCCTCCTATGCTGATTTTCAAACGCAAAACAATGCCAAAAGAAGACATTCCTCGAGGAGTGATTGTCCACATTCATGGCAAGGGTTGGATGGATCAGAATGGGATGAAGATCTGGTTTGAGAAAGTTTGGAGCAGGAGACCAGGTGGGCTCTTATGCAAACCTGCCCTATTGGTGCTTGATCAGTTCAGGGTACACATAACAAAAAATACAAAGAAGATTGCTGCAGGGCAAAAAACAAACCTTGCAGTCATACCCGGAGGCTTGACATCCTAGCTCCAACCACTGGATGTCAGCATTAACAAACCCTTCAAAGCTGCCATGAGGGACAAATGGAACCAATGGATGAAGTCTTCCGGGGACAATTTGACACCAGCAGGAAGAGTGAAGAAACCAACTATAGGAGAAGTTTGTACCTGGGTGAAAAGATCCTGGGATAATATCAAGATTGAGATCGTTGTCAAGTCATTTAAGAAGTGTGGCATTTCAAATGCCATAGATGGAACTGAGGACGAGGCAATATATGAAGACAGTGATTCGTCATCAGACACAGATGAGGACAAGCTAATGGATGGGAGTTTTGATAGTGATGAGTTGTAGGAATTTTATGAATAAAACTTGAGTTCAATAACTTTATGTAATATATATATATATGTATATATATATTTTTTTTTTTTTTCAAATTTCAGGCCCCAAAATTAAGGTGCATCTTATACATGGGGAAATACGGTATTTCCATCCATTCTTGGTGCACTGCTGTCCATAATTCCATTGCATTCCTTGGTGGAGAATCCAAAACTTGAACGGATATTTCCTCAGCATCTCAAAGATGCTCCACAGAGTTCATGTCTGAACGGGAAGGCCATTCCATTGTGGTAAAATCTGCAGAATGCACTTCAAACCATGTTCTAGTTACCACAGCTCTGTGGGTGCACAATGACCACGAAGGGATGCAGATGGTCTGCAAGGATGGACATTAACCTGGACCATTCAGAGATGCATCTAGATGTACCAGAAGTCCCAATGTGTTTCAGTTGAACACATCCCAGATCAGTACTCACCGTACACCTGCCTGAACAGTTCCTTGTTGTCATGATGGGTGCATAACTTCATGCGGTTTCTTTCTGCCAGATACGCACCCTCCTGTCTGTTTGAAATAACTGGAAACTACTCATCAGACCAGGAGACCCATCTCCAATCATCCAGGATCCAGTGCCGATGTTCTTTTGCCCAGTTGAAGTGTAGTCCTGTGTCATGCTGTTAGCAGTGGGATTATGGTGGGTGGGCTGCTCCCATAACCTGTTGCAGCTAATGATCGCCTGATGATCTTGGCAGAGACATTTCTGGCACCCCCCTTGTTGAGGTTGGTGGTCATTTGTGCCACTGTCGCTCTCCGGTTGTCTGAAACAATGCGCGACAGACTTCGCCAGCCCCATCCATTCACCACAGGCGCCTCCATAGTCAGGTGGGCAGGAGCAGCAGTGCATAGCACATGCTTCTTGATTAGAAGCATGTGCTATGCACTTCTTGAAAAACCAAATAACAACAACATCCATTCACCACCTTTCTCCGCCGACAGCATTTTCCACGATGAGATGTTATTCCAGAGATGGCGTATTCCCAATACCATCTTGATACTGTTGAATGGGGATAGTGCAATTTTTCTATCACATCCGTGATAGTGACCCATTTGAAACAAACCACCCACTATCATCTGTCTTTCAAAGTCAGTTAACTCACGACATTTATCCATACTAACATCAAATTACCATCTACATGAATGCAGTGTACCTATATACCTGCCAAGCAGTGGGTTTGTCCACTTGTGAGAGGGGTGACAGCATTGCCCAGGAACCAGGTATCCCATGAATTCTGTCGTTTAAGTGTATATTTGGAACCTTGATGAATGACTTACTGCAAGTTTTGTATTTATTAGGAGTCTATGAAATAATAATTAAAAGATAAATTGAAAAATAAAACTACACGTTGACTTATTTCTTATTTGGGTACACTGGGTATGTTGCTGAAAACTGTTGGAAATCATTTGTCTTTGCAAGATGTTTGGCATATGTAATTTGAATTTTGGTTCTGGCCATAATTCTGCATTGAGTCACATAGCTGAATGGTCCCAGAGATCAGTCTTATTCTGATTTATGTGAGGATCACCATGATTGAATGTTTCCTCCCTGACACTTGTTGATGGTCATAGTGAAAGCCAACTGTACAGGAAAATGTTTTCTGTTAAGAAACGTGGCTGCCCTTTCTATTGAGTAATGCTGTTTAATATCATCAAACAATTATCCAGTTCCTGACAACTAAGATTGAGCAGGAAGCAGTAATTTAGTTTGAACTTTATGAACAGCCAACAGGGCTTTGTTACAGAAAATAAAATTATGCAAACACTTGTGGGGGAGATTAAAATGGAAACAACAAATACTTCTGAATGTTTGATAGATTCATAACCGATAATTCCTTGCCTCTGTTTTGTATGTATAGACTTGCTCAGAAAAGAATCTGATAAACAATTGGTAAATTCGATCTGTCCTGCGGTTCTCCTGTTGTGTGATTGGATTAGAATAGGGAGACAGTTACATTATTGTGATTTGCAATTGTCAGCAACCCATAAGCTCCCTGTTATTAGCTCATGTCACTGAAACCACACCCATGCTACAGTGATAGTTACTAATTCACTAAGAAAATGAAAAATATCGATACATTCTCCAATATTTATATACAGGATCAGATATGTCATTTGTACTATTTCATAAAATAAATACACGTTCCCCCCCCCACACACACATCCCATCCCCAGCCAATACAAATACATGGTTTATATCTCAGAATATTAAAAGCAAAATATTTTTTCTGCACAAACATTTGGCAGGTAGCTGGGCAAGTGAATGACATCCATTTCTTGGATGTCATTCTTTTTTCTGAGAAGTGAGTGCTCTTTTGCACTGTATCAGAATTATTGTACGTGCATCTATTGTTTTCAGAATATGGGACTGGGAAATTTCCACATGATGGCAAGCCATAGCATTGGTGAGGCCTGGAAAGTGAGCTACCCAGTGCAATTGAAGATATCGCCATGTGGCAACCGCAGCCGGGATTGAATACAGATGATGTAGAGGTGGTGCTAACCTCCCTTGATTGAGTAGTCCCTTACTGCTGATGTCTTGGAGAAAGCAAATCCTAGCCTACTCCAGTAAGAGTTTTTACTATTGGTCATTGAAGAGGTACTTTTCATTACACAGTTAGTAAATGAATTTTTTTTTTTTTTTTTTTTTTTTTCGAGAAGCATGACTGACTTTTTATTTATTATTTTAATGATATAGATGAACTTTGCATAATTAGTGGAGAAAAAAGCCAGGTGGTCCTACCTGGATTCATATTTTAATGTAGTGACCACCTAAGTATTATTATTTCTAAGGTATATTTTAACAAAATATGTATACAGTATATATAACTTTTCGTTAAGTATTTATTTCTTGTTTTGTTAATAGAAGATATAGTAATATTTTACATTTCACACAGAAATAGCTTTTGCAAGAGGGAAAAGAGCCCCATTGAATGTGGATCTTTGTTGAATGCAGATTTGTCACAAATACTTCCTCTTTGTTGAGTTGAGGTTATCAGTAACAATAGTAACAGACAAGAAATCATTTTATAATTCAAACAAAACAGATAGTACAAAGAATGCTTATTCTCATCTAACTTTCATTAGGAGTTGTGTTAACTGCCCACTTGGGCAGTTAACACAACTCCTAATGAAAGTTAGATGAGAATAAGCATATAGCTCCAAGGAGAATAACAATACTGTTTACTCAGAGAAAGTTGAAAACAAAAATATTAACACAAATGATGATTTGAAGTCTTTCAGACCTTTCTCACATGTTATTTCAAGGGTATTTCAAGAGAAGTACCCTTACAGAAATATTTTTTCATTGGTTATCACTGGGCAATCAGACGAAGATTTATTATATTAAATAATTTCTATAGGTGGGCCAAGGTCATTCACTAGCTGTTGTGCTATGTGTTTAGAAATGTATATAAAACATGACCTTGTTGAATTTAATTCTTAAAAGAGGAAAATTTGAACCAGTCACGTGAAAGGTAACTAATGGGAAGCATAAGATTCACTAAAACTTTTTTCCTTTCAGTACATGTATGTCTTCTCACTTAAATCTGACAAATAATTTGAAACATGTTGTAATGCAAATTCAATTATCACAAAGTTATGCAGCTTTTATACAGAATTAATGCAATAAAAAATTAACTAAAAAATAACTTATTTGTGGGAATATATAACAATTAATGTATAACATTTAATATAAGGTATGGTATGATGCAGTGCTGTGGTCCGTGGACTGGCACCGATCTGCAAACTGTTTGTTACTGGTCCACGATGATTCTTCCATTACTGGTCCTCGGTGATTGTATTTTACAAAAGTACCGGTCTGCAAATGATTGGAAATAAAAGGAACTGACCCCTCACCACAGATAGTTTGAGAAGCACTAGTATAATGTACACATCCTGTAATGTGAATAATGTAATGTAACATGACAGGTATTCATAGGTAAGTATATTACATGAACATAATTAAGACCCCATGTTTTACATGCGAAATATGGGGTTTTATGTTCATTGTTTTAATGGAATTTAATTTGATTTGTGTTTGTTAATGTCTCCTTATATATAAAGAGCAAAAATATGGAAGAGTGCAGTCAAAATTACTGTTTTTGCACCAGCTTCACTAATTAACATCATTAAAAATACTGAAACATTGGCATACAAACCCAACGAATTGTATCTTACAGATAGATCACATAGTATTGGTTGTTTTCTGCCCCATTCAGTGATATACACTGGTGTTCAAAGAAAGTGGTATCACCTAGGAATTTCACATTTCTAGGAATTTCACATTCCTTTTTCGCGATGGTATTTACATTAATGACTAGCATTACAAATAGAAATATATAAACAAAAGATATTAATAGTTAAGGGAAAGCTAAGTAATATTTGACAGGTGCTCTCAAAATATTCAAAATGAGCATTTGCAACCTTTATACAACAGTTTTGATAAACACAACAATTATGACTGAATTGCTATCAGAAGCCCTCAATTTGCTTCAGAATGGAAAACAAAATGAAAAGTTGAACAAAATTTAAAGTAAAACAAAATTAAATGGAAAACAAAATGAAAAGTTCACCAGGTGGAAAATAATATTTAGTTGAACCACCTCTGGCCCAGATGACAGCAGCACACCATCAAGGCATTGACAAGATCAATTTCTGAAGATAATCAACTGATAGTTTGTGGTTCCAAACATGAATTATGGCTTCCTGAAGTTCACAAAGGGTCTTTGGTTTCTTTCTGGCAACTGCAATTCCATGCAATGGCAACATTCTCTATAGGATTCAGGTCTGACCTGTTTCCTGGCCAGCTAAGAGTTGTAATGGACCATTTTTTTCACCTGTAATAAATGTAAACACATTACTGTCAAAAATCTAGTGCAGAAATAAGTAATAAAGCTAAAGTAACTACAAAAGTGCTTGCTTACACTTTTTGTCCAATGACAAAGAGCAGAATCATTGTGAATGATGCAGTTAATTGGCAGGTTGAAATGGTCTCTAATGGTTGGCAGCAATTTGCCTTCCAATATAGCCAGGTATCCACTCACGGAACCTTTTATAAACTGCAGGTGATCTACTCCACCCGGGATACAAAATACACTCCCCCCCCCAATATCATTTGGCTGGTAAGGAATTTCACTGTAGACACCATACAGTCTAGATGGTGTCTACAGTCTCCCATCAGAGTCATGCAGGTTGAATTTCTTCTCATCCGAGAAAATCACTGCTCAGGGGGTCCATTTGACATGCTCCTTACACCAAATTAATTGGGCTTTTTCATTTTTTGTGTGAGCAGGGCCTTTTTAGGATTGACAGGCTACAAGTCCATTTTTGAAGAGGCATCTTCTGACTGTTACTGTACTTGCTACCACTCGTATGTTCTTCCCATTCTCTTCTCAGCTCAGACAAAGAAGCCTTACAGTTTTTAAGGCATAAGCGCTTCAAAACATGGTCCTGTTTTGGTGTAGAGACTTGTTTGTGTCCAGTTCCTTTTTTCGTACCAAGAGAACCAGTATTCTTGAGTTTGGAAAGAAATCTCACTGTCAACTGATTACAAGACACTCTATAAGCAATATGACGGGAAGAACACCCTTCCTCACGTAGAGCAACAATAGCACCCTTTCTTCGTGGCGTCAATTGCACGTAATTCGCCATCCTGACACAAGCAAGGAATGACTGCAACTCTTGCAGAGCGTGCTTATATAGTTGAAAGTAACAGCCGATGCAATGTTACGTCATCACCTACCCGGGTCAATCTTATCTGATGCAGTCTGTAATATCCAGATTTTCGTAATATAATGACAGTTGTAATTGTCGTTATTCGGAAGACAATTACAATTTTAATGGCTGATGCACTTTCTTTGAACACCAGTGTACATGACAAGTTAATTTAGCAAATATACTGGAAACAACAGATTTTGCTATTGGAACTAGCAGGCATTACAAGGGGCATCTGGTAAGTTTTTTTTTTGCCTGAGTATGTAGGATTTATTTGAGAAGTCTGGTAACATTTTACTTTTCAACATAGTCCCCTTTTGGAGTCAATGCACTTTTTTTCCACTGCTACTGCAGTGGATTGATTTCAGCTGCAAAGAAAGTTTTCTTTGGCATTCTTAAAATGTTTGGCACAGTGTAGAATGATAAATTTGCATAATGATGATATATTCATCATTGACAAGTTGTTGTTTTGATGTATCAAAAGAAAGTAGTGATGTGTGGAAATTCAGAATATGAGAATTCATACTAGCAATCTTTATATGGCAACAGTAATATCCACAGAATCACAGGTTTCATGTGCATCATTAAATGTTCATCAGTGTACCACCTAACATCTCATTTTCCACCAGTGGTACATGTGCACCACACTTTGAGAAAGCCTTTTTTTTTTTTTTTAACATTCTGTATAACAAGGGTGTAAATTCCACTATATTGTTATTGACGGACACCTTTGGAGCATTCTCAGAATTTTTGTGCTCTTGATGTCGTTTGGTATCTGTCACCTTGTGAATATAATCACTGGGTAGTGGTCACTGTATGATCACTGGGTAGTGAGATGTACTTGAAGTGCTATGCTTCTCCAGTGAGGTGCCAAGAAAGTACAAAAATAGCTGTTTGGGGGTGAGTGGCACCATACACCAATAAGTAACACCGAACTTCCTGCCTTGCATTTCATTTGATCATTATAAATTAGATTCCTTTGTTTGGGTGTGTGTTTTTTTATTTATTTTTATTTAATTTTTTTAGACAAAAGGTCAGCATTTCAGTGACTGTTTTAGTTTTAAATGTATCACTTCCTCTTTTAAATATAAATTGAAATTAAGACACCCTGGTCTTGATCTCATCCTTACCAAATTACTTATTTTTTCAAATTTAATTTTAAACTTAACTTAATATTGGATACTTAATTCCAAGTACGTTTTTTGAGCTAATTGAAAATTCATTGGGAGTAGTGTATAATATAAGAATTACACTTTGTTTCCATTCAAACCTAAACTTTGGGAGGGGGGCTGCCCTCAAGTCTTGCTGTTCCTGTGGTTTCTGCTCACTTGCAAGTGACTGACACTTCCAGTTGGCACATTCCCACCTTGTCTTTCACGCAACATTTAGTATTTATTTTTTTCATCTTAAAATGTTTTCTACTTTTAAAAGTTCTGATGGACATTGAACTGAACAACAGTTTTTATTACATATTTAGTGGTTCCTTTTAATAATAATATTTATAATTTGTTTATATTTCAGAGTTCCTGTGTTTTTTATACATTTTTTAGTTTTACTTATGTTTTATGTATTTAGCTATTTAACAAGTAATGCATGTAGTGACACTGTGCGCAGTATGATTTTTGTGTGTTGAGTATGTCATTTGTGGTAATTTGGCACCATGCCTATAGTGTATCTGGCTAAATATACTTTTTCCAACTTGTGGTTTCAGTGTCAAGAAAATTTTTGTCACTATATTTCTAGGCATCTTTCCAGGCACTGTCCTTTACCCAGCTGATTATGTAATAGGTAGTATATCTACTGAAATGTGATGTACTGTTAATTTGTAAACTTTTTCAGTATGCCACCTCTCTTCCTTGAACCAAACAGATACAAATTTAAATCTACTTTATTCATTCAGTTTTGAAAGCCTGATATTTTTTACACACAAATGTACTTGATTTCATTTTCTTTTAAGCTCAAAGAGTATAAAGTGATAGGGCGACGACTGCCCTCTGAGAAGGATCATAATCCTCCTTTATATCGAATGAGAATATTTGCACCAGATAAGGTAACAGCCAAGTCTCGATTCTGGTATTTTACTAGGAAACTAAAAAAGCTGAAAAAGTCCCAAGGAGAAGTAGTATGCATTTCTCAGGTATGCATTTGGAAAAGCATAACTGTACTAAAATATTTCATATTCCCTTTATTTATTTTGTAATTCTTTTGTCATTGAATGTTGGTAGGATTTAATAAGACTGTAGCAGTAATGTGTAATAGGTGATTGTATTTGTGCTATTTATGTCAAATTAGGTGTTTGTCATATTAGGTACAGGAATACCTCGCATAGTGCGGTTAATGCGTGCCAAAAAAATACCGTGCTGATCAAGGTATTATTAGTATGTATTTTAATGTAATGCGTTCCGACAATTTGATTATATGGGCCGGGTTGCAAAAATATATAGGTGTTTGTTTACTATAAATTATGCACACGAAGTTCTTGCAAAAAAATAAACTAAAATGAAAAATACTAGTAAGTACAGTAGAAATGATTTTTATTGCAGTATGTACATACCAAAAGAATATAAGTGAAGTATGTACTGTATTTTTATTTTGAAAAATAACTGATCAGCTTAGTTTGCACGGTTTTTTTTTCTTCTTTTTATCTGCATACATCTCTTTATAACATTGAATGTCATTTTGCAATGCCTGCCTTACTTTCATACCTTGTTAGATGTTTGGATCTAGAAGAACACTCAGTGCCATTACATTTCTTCTTTCCACTCATTTGCATATAAAGGTGTAAAGTTTTTAAAAAGTAATCTTTAATAAAAGTACACAGCGAAAAATATTTGTACAGCTTACACACAATCAACAACCTCACCGCTCGGAATCTAGAGTGTTTACTAATCTATCAAAGCTAGCAGAGGCCGTATATAATGGAAGTTGTGACAACAGTCAGCGTGAGCGTGGCCTTGAATCCATAACGCATTGGCCTACGTGCTGGAATTATAATGCGTACATACATATAAAATGTTGGTGCGTAATGCAGTTAATTTTTTTTCAATTTGTAAACCGCGCTATAGCAAAACCTGCACTGTTCGAAGCCATGCTATGCGAGGTATTCCTGTATTTATGAAAGCAAACTTAAATTTTACAAACGAAGCCAGTTATTTTTGTTAATAAACAGCACTACAAGATGCTTGAGTCACTAAAATTTATAATGAAATGTAGTTCTTGCTTTTTTTCATCAGTATATATGTATATACAAAAATCCCTCTTAACCACATTTTGTGTAACATGTTTTCATATTTGTTTACAAAAATTTTACAATTTCTTTAATTTTTTATTATTATTTTTTTTAAATTTATTTATTCATGGTTCATCTAGTCTCCTTATACAAAATAACCTGACTATTATTTCTCCTGCCTCCCATACATCACATTGGTCAGTCTGGGGAGTGGGAACAGTGCCAGATTTGGATAACTTGGATCTTGGTACACATACTTTTAGAAGTTCAAAAATAACGTCAGAGGGTTTCTACTGCTTTTGGAGTAATTTCACTACTGTGAATCCACCTTGTTAGTGCATAGTGTGCAGGGAGCACATTTATGTTCTGCACTCTTGTGATGTACCCATCAGTACAACATATACCAGAGGTCATTAGTGAATTTTCTTTGCAATCTGCATTAGAAAATAGGCAAATAATTGTTATCTGTATTGTAGAAATGTAACTCATTGTGGTCCAGATTGTTTTTTTGGCATAAAATTAATAAAACCAAGTAAATACATATAAACCTTGTATAACACAGTAGTTTGGTTCCTACAAAATCTCGTGTAATGCAAAACAGTGTTATATGGGACTAAGAACCAGTACAAAAAGGGGACTTGCATTCCAAAAGCTAACATGCACCATTTTTTTTTTTTTATAACTATCAGAAACTTAATTTTTATAGTAGTAATAACTTATATTTTAAATTTATTTTTATAATAGTAGTAACTTAAATAGTAATAACTGAACAAATGTCTTACTTTACAAACTGCGTTACTTATATGTCAGGCACTTCTGTAGCCAGGTGGGAAGGAGCAGCAGTGCGTAGCACACGCTTCTTGATTAGATCGGGGTTCGAGCCCGTCACCACCAAATACAGAGAATGCGGAAAGGTCAGGGAATGACCACCGCATATCCCGGAGCAATATGGCCTTAGTTGCTAATGCTCCTAAAAACCAAATAACAAACAAACAAACAAAAAAATAATTCGTGCATCCTTGAAGTTGTGGTAAAAGGATTTTACTCTACATGTGCCATATGCAAAAAATTTTAAAATCAGTTGTGAAATAATATTTTTAATGACAATAGATCTTTTTTTAACTGACTAAATTTCAGTTACTTTTTTTTTTTTTAAATCAGTTTTTGAAAAGTCTTCATATAATTTTACTTTTAGTCAGAAGACTGCAATGAACTTGCTGTTTAGATATATTACTTTGTGTAGCCCAAGTTAAAAAAAAAAAAAAAAAAAAAAAAAGCACCAGTATTCTTAGAGCCATTCTTAACTTTAAGTTGAGCTGGCAGGTAACAGGTGCTAAAGAAGTAATTGCAGGTTGATCCCAGATAACATTTATTTTGTCTGGCTACTGTTATTTGCATACAATAGTTATATACATTAGGAGATTAAGTAATTACTAATGTTAATTACTGTTTGTAAGACAATCAGTGTCATGCTCAGCAATGCAAAATAATGTACATGAACCAATTGTAAGGTACTTGTAATTATCAGTTATCCTTTCAACTCTTTTTCATCTACAGTTAGGAAGGTGTACTTTCTAATGTTATGAAAATTCTTTGAGATATAGCAGCATGCAGAAAGATATAGCATTGCAACATAAGTTTTTTTTTTTTTTTTTTTTTGTTTTTATTAACAGGACTAATCCAGAGGCAATTATTGTAATTTCAGATTTCTCCCTAGTTTACCTCATCTAGAGATAAACAAAACAACAATGAAGTGCTAATTTTTTGTGTCACACTTGCAAAATTAAATATCTGCTTAATGAGAGAGAGAGAGGAACCAAGTTCTGTGTTAGTTCCATGGAGTTTATTTAATTATAGTAAATTTCTGTTGAGAACATGGGACATTGTTTCCTGGACTGAAATCATAGAATATGAGAAGCTGCTAATAGCTTACATGTTCCTTGTTTGTTACTACAGTAGGACCCCAGCATCTGCAGGGGATACGTTCCAAGACCTACCATGGATGGCTGAAGCTGCGGATATAAGCGAACCCATGCTGACCCCATGTATAATGCGATTTTCTTGTACATACATATGTATAATAAAGTTTAATTGATAGATTAAACACACAGTAAGACATTACCAACATTAAATATGGTAATAATAAAGTACAGCAGATTCTTGATTTACCGGAACACTTCCAAATTTAAAAAAAAAAAAAAAAAAAATCAACCAGAAATCATAAAATGCAAGTAATAACTAGAATAGGTATAAACAGATATTTTGCAAGTCGTAAATAAGCGACAAGAACTGGCATTATAAGTCGTCATTGGAAGATAAGTGTACCTATTATCTTGCAATTCCCTCTGTCTTCACACCTACCACTCAAAACAAAAAAAGAAGACCCAATGTTTAGTTTGATTTAGTGCGTCGCATTGATTGTTGCGTTCTGTTGCACTGTGAAAAAACTTGTTTTGTTATTTATGTCAGGGATGTCGGAATTTTTTTTTTTTTAAGAAATCACAAAAATGATGGGCAAATGCACGAGTTTGTGTGCTTTCAAATTAAACAAAAACTTGAAATTATTCAAAAGTTTGAAAACGGTGCCCCATTAAATCTTTAAAGAACCATTATAATGTTGGTGACCAAATCATATGCGACATTGTAAAAAATAAAGGGAAGCAGCATATTGGACACGAGTAGTGCATGTTAAGTTTAATTTTTTCGTGGTGAACCACAGGTAATTGAATCAGCAGATACGGAGGCACAACTGTATACTACATAATTAGTGTCCTGTTTCACGTGCTATTCATAACTTGGAAGTTTTTTTTTTTTTTTTTTTGCCAAATGTACTTCAGGCATTGGTTTGTTTCTCATTTCTGGGGAAAATTATTTCTGTCATGCAAGGCAAACCCTTGTCTCTTGCATGACACTTTTCTAGAAAGTTTTAATTAAGGGACATTCAGCCTTTTTTGGGTAGGGAACAAAGCGAATAAAATGTGGAAGTTTTGCTGGCTGCAAGACCAGTTCCTTACCACTAATTATACAGGGTGTCTCAAAAATATTGGTACAAACGTTTAGGGGAGATAGGTAACATCTAAAGGAATGTGAATCGCATAGGAACTCATAACCTTAAATGTCACCGTAAGTTGGTCGACGACGCGGTAGTCGCCGCACGAAGAGCATGCATCGATATACGAACTGTGAGCTGGCAGACATGCACCTAGTGTATGGATGAGCCGCTCAACGAATTTATGGAGAATGCTTCCCAGAAAAAAATCCCGAGTTACCCTGAGAGAGAGAGAGAGAGAGAGAGAGAGAGAGAGAGAGAGAGAGAGAGAGAGAGAGAGAGAGAGAGAGAGAGAGAGAGAGAAGTAGAAAGGAATCACTAAGAAAGAGAAGAATGATGATATCCAGCTCAGGACCCTGGGTGTGCCAAGCCCGTACTCACCAAATGTGAGCCCCTGGGGTGATATCTACTGAAACTCAGAATTGAGTTTCAGTAGATATCACGCCAGGTCACTTGTTCAAATGGTCACAAACACACCCCAGGTGGGTGTGTTTGTGACCATTTGAACAAGCGTTTTGGGCGTCGATGGATTGGCCGTGGTGGACCCATTGCCTGGCCCCCACGCTCACCTCATTTATTGAGCCTTGATTTCGTTCTGTGGGGTCCCTCAAATCTATTGTGTATGAATCGCCTGTGTAGCCGGAACTAGATCTCGTGGCGAGACTCGTCTGCGCTGCTGTCAAAGAAACTCCAAGTGTGTTCGACCGTGTCTGCCAATCCATTCTGCGTCGGTGTCAGGCATGCAGCGCGTCTCATGGTGGAACCTTCGAGCATCTGTTGTAACATCATGAAATGCATCCATCTCGTACTCCATTGTTAATATTATGTCAAATAAATGTTTTCCACTAATTACTGTCTTGTGTCATTTTTTGCTTCTTGTGCCTCTGCTACTACTTCCCCGTGACGTTTCCGTTTATGGGTTCCTATGCGATTCACATTCCTTTAGATGTTACCTACTTCCCCTAAACATTTGTACCAATATTTTTGAGACACCCTATATATTTTATTTGAAATAGAAACTTAATTTTTGTTATCTACATTCATATTTACAGTTTTTAATTTTATTTTTAATAATTAAATGCAAAAATTCACCAATTGTTACATAATATAAATAACATTCCTGTTATATGGTTGCAGTTGCTAAATTAAAACAAAAACGCAACATATAAAAATAGAATAATATTATTTAAAAAAAAAGGATATTTTCTAAGGTCTGGAACTTTTGTAACATGCTAGTTTTAAACTCCAGGGGATGCATAACACTTGAAGACTGCCTACATGGCTGTCTTCAAGACAGTGGTAGTGGATGGCTGTAGGTAGACACCCTTTCATTAATTTTATCTTGGGATTAATAATAGCAGAGGGGTTTTTTATTGGCATGTGGCAATGAAATATATTTTCATTGCCACTGTTTAACACCTCTGATCATTTTTTAAAAGGAATTCAGTAAGCACTTCTCATTCTTTTTAGATGTTATTTAATAATACCAAACAGTTTATAAGATGTATATACTTTGTATATTTAGTTGCCATGTTACTTCAGCATTGTGCTACTGATTTGAAGAAATTGGAGTTTGATTATTGTTAACAGCTGGATGAATTTCTGAAGTCCTTCATTAGTTAGTCATGTTCAGGTGAAAGGAGCAGGATTTTTCAGCCAACACAATGGGCAAATCATCCTTTATCACACACTTCTGCAGACAAACAGATGTGGGTGACAACAGCCATGAAGTGATCATGCAATTCTCCATTGAGTATTCTATGTGCTATTAGTGTAATTAGTTTTTTGTAGAATTAGGTGTTCCTTAAAAGATTCACAATATTGAAATTTTTTTTATTAAGCTTCATTTGGGGAATTAAGTGGAGCCCTGTGCAGGAGATAAACTTTATTTTTGTTTGGTACATTATATATAAACAGCTCACTGTAGTATGATTACACTGCAGATTTGTACAGCGACATTTTTAACACCATTACACTGATAATTTTAACAGCATTATGCTGTAAACATTAAAGAAAATAGTAAACGTCGAAGTTACTGTACTCAAATTTATTAATCTTGAACACCTGACTCCATGTTCTATGCAATTTTATGTAGTCTCAGAGAGCAGAAAATGTTTGTTCAGTTTTGTACTTTATTCAAGCAGATTAAAAGATTAGGGTTAGAGGTTACTAGATAGATTTTTGTCTGATATGTGATTCAAATAACAACATAGAGGGGATAGCACCAGCTGAATAAAGGAGGCACATCAACTACTTGTGGGTTGTTAATTATTATGATGGAAGACAATCTTTTTAGTAAAACTGTTATAAATGCTGGAAAAACTGTATCAAGTTAAGTGGAACATAATATTAAAATTTTTTTTATATACAAATACTTTTTTATTTTTGATTTACTCTATTTCTTCGAAAGTTAATAAGAGGCATTACTTTTTAGTTCACCCTTGTAAATATATAGCAACATTGATGCTTTTTAGTATGTCAGCATAGGCATCTTCATGTAGATATAGGCTTCCCTGTGTCAACATTGGTCTTTTGCTGCTATAAATAAACAAACTACACTTAGTTGAGAAATTTGTCTTTCCTTAATTTGTATTAATGTCTTATAAACTTAATTCTTATCTTTATGTATTTGCTAAGTTACTGGTTTGCAATTTGCTGGTTACTGGTTTTAAATTTGACTTGATGCAGTATGGCCTCAGCTTCCGATGTGCATTAAGCACCAAATCATTTACTCACTCACGGGTTTCAAATTTGCTAAGTTACTGGTTGGCAATATGATGTAAAGAAGCAATGCTTATGCAGTTTAAAAAAAATAAAATCTTCATGTCTCCATACCTTCTAGTATTTTGGCCTGACCTTCCTTAAATTTATTCAAACTATCCTCTTCCACAATACTAGGTGGAAGTTTATTCCAATAATGGATCTTTGGCTGTATGCAAATTCCCTGTCTGTTCTGCACCATCCCTTTCTAATTTTAATTTATACCTCCTTGTGGACTCATCTGAGAAAGAGTAAAAATGCCAACACTTAGTTTACTTTATCCTTTTAGAGCCTTACATTCTTCAATTAGGTCACATGCACATGCTTAGTTTCTAGAGACTGCATTTTATAGAACTCAAATCTTTCTTGGTATCATTTTGTCCCACCAGTTAGCATTAACATTAGTAGAGGCATATGATGCAAGAAAGCAAGCTTATGCAGCATCAGCCAAAAAAAAAAAAAAAAAAAAAAAAAACCACTTCCATTTCACCCCTCCGTTTGTTCGAAATACCTGTCCAGCTGAGCATTAAATTTATTTAGGCTATCAACTTCAACAACAAGGGATGGAAGTCTGTTCCACCAACCAACCACCCGCTGGCTAAAGGCAAATTTCCGCACGTCTATCCTACATCTGTCTTTCCTCCTGAGCAAGAGGAAGAATCCCATCGGCATTGAGCATGCTCAAACCATTCAAAACTTTATACACCTCTATCAGATCACCTCGCTGGTGCGTAGCACATGCTTCTTGATTAGACCGGGGTTCGAGCCCGTCACCACCAAATATGGAGGATGCGGAAAGGTCAGGGAATGACCACCGCATATCCCCGGAGCAATATGGCCTTAGTTGCTAATGCTCCTAAAAACCAAATAACAAACAAACAAACCTCGCCGGTGCCTAGTCTCCAGACACTGTAATTTGCTGGCGCCTCCGTAGCCAGGTGGGAAGGAGCAGCAGTGCGTAGCACACGCTTCTTGATTAGACCAGGGTTCGAGCCCGTCACCACCAAATACGGAGGATGCGGAAAGGTCATTCAGGGAATGACCACCGCATATCCCGGAGCAATATGGCCTTAGTTGCTAATGCTCCTAAAAACCAAATAACAACAACAACAACTGTAATTTGCAAAACTTAAGCCTTTCTTCTTAAGAGCAACCCTTTGTTCCCTCACAAATCTTGTTTCCCTTCTCTGTACTCGTTCCAGCAGATCTACATCCTTCTTGAAATGAGGCCTCCAGACCTGTATACAGTACTCAAGGTGTGGTCTGACCATTGCCTTATACAAGGGAATAATCACCTCCTTATCCCTGCTAGAAAAATTCCTGTATAGCATTGACAAGACACCATGAGGTACTCCTGCAGCCCGTCTGCGCTGCTCAGAGAACTTCATATCTGCCTGCACAATTACCACCAGGTCCTTTTCATTCTCTACCACTGTCAGTGTAGTACCACACAGTTGATATGTTGCTCTGAGGTTGCTGTTTCCCATATGTAGTACTTTACATTTGTCAACTCTCAGCCCATCTACTCAACCTTTCCAGATTCTGTTGCAGCAGCATAACATCAGTAGTGTCCTTAACAACCCTGCCAACCTTTGTATTGTCTGCAAACTTGGACATTAAGCTTGATATACCATCATCAATATCATTTATAAATACAGAAAACAATAATGGACCCAACACTGATCCTGAGGAACTCCACTAATAACATTAGTGGAGTTCCTCAGGGTCCACGATGAGCAGTGTCCATTGATTAGCACCTGTCTTCTCCCCCCCAACCATCCCTTTATCCATAGCAGCAATTTGCCTGCCGACCGGGCTAGCCGGTTGGGTAAAGTGTCTGCCTGGTAATCCAAAGGTCACAGGTTCAAATCCCACCTCGGGCTTGGATCAAAGTACTGCAAAAACCTTGGAAGGTGCATTATGGCCACAGAAGCCGATGTGCCGACAACTACCAAAAAAAAAAAAAAAAGCAATTTTCCTCCAATGCCACACTGCTCCAATTTGTGCAGCAGTCTTCCCTGCGCAACAGTATCAAAGGCCTTTCTAAGATCCAAATATATAATATCAAAGTAATTCCCTTCATCCAATTCTTTTGTGACTACATCATAGTATCCAATCAAATCGGTCAGGCAAGACCTTCCCTTAACAAAACCATGCTGTGTCTGAGCTATAACTGAATTCTTGTCAAAATGATCCTGCAGTGCTTCTTTAACCAGTGCCTCCATTAATTTTCCTGTAACAGAAGTTAAACTCACAGGTCTATAATTACTTGTGCCAGCCTTTGATCCTCCTTTGTGAATTGGGGTTACATTTGCACATCTACAGTCTGTGGGTACCTCCCCTGAGTCCAAGGAAGCTCATAATTATGGCTAACGGATTGCTTACTTCCTTTGCTGCCTCCTTTAATATAACTGGATAGATCCCATCCACCCCAGGTGCCTTTCTTGTGTTTATCTTCAACAATTTCTCCTCCACTTTACTCTCAGTTATTAGAAGATTATCTAGCTTACTGCCAGAGTTGAATACACCTCTGGCATTCCCCTCGCTGAATAACTCCTCATGTGTGAATGTCGATGCAAAATATTCATTTATTGGTTAGTTACCTGAGCAGGATCATTAACAGTTGAACCATCGATATCAAGTGAACCAATCCAAGTCATCCCCTTCCTTCTAGAGTTTACATAAGTGAAGAACTCTTTGCTGTTTTTCTTTGCATCCTCTGCCAAAGATTTCTCGTAATCTGCTTTTGCCTGCCTAACCTCCTTTGTAACTTGGTTACAGACCAGCTTATATCTATCATAGGCTTCTGTGTCACATGTTAATTTATATGTATCCCATCCATATTTCTTCCCTGCCATATGTCTCATTAGTTCATCTGACATCCACTTAGGCCTAAACCTTGAACAATATTTCTTAGTTGGTATGTAAAGCCTAGTAGCTTCCAAGATAAGTTCTTTGAATGCTTCCCATTTTGAATTTGCTGTTGGTAACATCATCAGTTGGTCCCACTGTATAGAATTTAAATACTGTCCCAGTCCATCGTAGTCGCCTTTACGAAAGCAATAACCCTTCCCTTTACCCCTAATGGTAGTTACCTCTTTGAGTAAATCGCACTTCAGCACACTGTGATCACTGCCACCTAGTGGTTCCTTTATCTGCAGATTCTTAATGCGTGAAGAATCACTACTGATAATCAGATCTAGAGTATTACTCCCTCTAGTTGCCTCCCAAACATGCTGATGTAGAAAACAATCATCCAATAAATCCATAAAAGCCTTGCTAATGTGTGAGTGACCAACCCACAAATTCCAGTCAACATCTGGGAAATTAAAATCCTCCATTATAAGACTCTGATTTACTGGCCCACTATTTCCCTGTACAGTTTCTTATTTTACTCATTAGTGTCATTAGGCCTATAGCACACTCCTACTCTCAATTTTGATCTCCCAATGCTTATGTTACACCAAAATGACTGACACTGCACTGTCCAGCGATGCCAACTGGCTTCACTTCCTTGGATTTTATGTGTTTCTTAACTAATAGCATCAGTTGATATTCTTGTTCTTCACTGTACCCTTTCCATGAGATTTATGTTCCAAACCTGTATAGTATTCAATATGTGGCCTAACCATTGCCTTGCATGTGTTGATCACTTCTTTATCCCTGCCGGCAAAGTTTCTGTGTCATTGACAGACCCTATTTGCTGTTATAGCAGTTGCATCGTTTTGTTATTTTGTAAGCTTAAATTCTTAAGTTTGGTAGTGTTAAAGTTTTGATAACTGTTTAATTACTGTAATGTGTTAATTTAAATTCTGTAATATTTTTGATTTTAATTCTTAGCTTAATAATTGTCGATACAAGATACATTTTGAATATTTCGTCTGAGGATATCATGACTGAGACAGTGACTGTAAATGATTCCAGTATGAGTCACAAGTTTACTTGTATAGCCTGTGGCAAATTCCAAGGTTGTTAAACTTTGTTCATATGATGATTATTTTCTTTGTCCATGATGTTAGGAGTGTACTCAGATTAAAATCTGGTGCATTACAAATTGAATAAGTCACTGAAGAAACAGTGGTTGCCCTAGAGACATTTTTTTAGGTATTTGTCGTTGAAAATTTATTATGAACTGTTCCAAATTTGTCACTTGAAAAATAAATATTCAAATGCCTCTATCTCGGAAACCATTCGTGAAAGGACACATGTTTATATGAACTTTTTTGCTTAAAATGACCTATCCTTTCACCTCCTGGAATATTGACCTTTCCTCCTTGGACACCCTGTAGATATATAAATGTAGACAAGTCCAGTATTTAAAAAAAATCACTTATGTCCTATAGCACTTGTATATCACAATAACATATGTATTAGACATATGACTTATTTCTAGTGCTCTATGGGGTTAAAGAGAGCTATCACATCGTGAATATCAGACTCGTCCAGCTCTAAAATAGCTGAATAAGTGGAAGGCCCATAGAAGTATTATGCCTAAGATGGATATGGTGCTGAAGTTGGAGAATCTGCAAGTTGGGAGATCGCTCAATCTTTCTCACAAATTTATCTAGGGAGGTTTCAACGAATGCCCTTTTCTCACAGTAGACTTTAAAGGCATGGGAGCTTTTTGCATGTTCTTCTATTCATTCTGTATCTTTCACTACTGTATTCACAGTGGATATTGCCAGTCTTAAATCATGTGAAATGGTCATTATTGGTGTTCCACATTGATGCATTTTCACAATTTCTAATTTTTGTTCCAATGTAATTGCATTCTGCTTTTTCAAAACACAAACATTGCCAGGTCCACCCACACTTTCCTGCCATACAGACTGGGTTAACATGCAAAACAAACAAACAAACAAACAGTTATCTGCAAAGCAGAGTGGTAGGGTAAGTAATGGGGTGTGAAAATGAAATGAAAGAAGAAAGTTTAACAAGACGCTCCCATTCTAGCTACATGCAAGTCTGTATGTCATGTGATAAGTCGTGGCGAGCTTTGCATGCACAGTGTTATTGTTTGGTTTCTTTGGAAAGTAGAGGTTGGGCTGTAGGTATCTTCGAAGTTGCCAATTACTGCTGATTATTGTATGGATAGTTTTTTTTTTTTTTTTCTCCCACAAAAATGTAATTTTTTGTTTGGAATTTTTTACGTAGTCAGGGAGCACTTTTATTCACTCTTGCTGCCACAAGTTTTGAACTGTAAAGGAATGAAGTATTCATTGCATACACTAAGCGTTAGAAGGAATTTTTATTTACCACAGTGAACTGGAATTCGAGGAGTAGAGTCCTTTATTTGTGCATCATTTATTGGTCAGTGTGACCAATAAGCAATATTTTTTATTTTACATCCTTTTTGTCTGTGCTTGTCTTGTGGATAATAGTAATTTCCCCCCTCCCACTTGTGTGGTACGTAATTCCTTCTCTTAATAATTTTGTAAAAATGGGGGGAAATCAGGTTTGTTAATGTGTTCAGCATTCTTCACCCTTTAAATGTTGCATTATGTTTGAACTTTTGAATGATTATAGGCAGCCAATAACTTATGTTTATTTAATGAATTTTATAAGTTATATGAAAACAATTATTTTCTTAGGTATATGATAAAACTCCTACAAAGGTTAAGAACTTTGGCATCTGGTTGAGATATAATTCACGTACTGGCACGCATAACATGTATCGTGAATACCGTGATTTGACGGTCTCTTCTGCTGTAACTCAGTGCTGTAAGCAAAATTTCTTTTTTATTTTCTTTTTGTTTTTTGAGAATTTAGCAATATTTTTAAATATAGTGCTGTTATTTATATTAAGTTGGAAATTTAATAAATTTACTTTTACAAGGTTGTTGGTAAAAATTTTTTTAATCATATAAAATTTTCTGATGCAGTTAGATATTTGCATTTGTCTTCTAGTATTAAAATTATTGAAAATCATTAGTTATGATTTTCAGTAATTTCAATAAAACTTAAAAATTTCCTACTCCACTTTAGATGTCACTGGATTAAAAACAAGTTGCTATATATAGCAATCTACAGTTGCTATAACCTCATCACTCGACCAAACTTTCCTTCAAGAAAGTTGGTTTTTAGTTTTGAGAATGGGTTGAAATCTGATTTGGGCTAGATCTTGTAAGTATGGTGGGTGGGGCAACAGTTTGTAGCCAGCCAGATGAATTGCAGGTTTGGTGTAAGCTCATGTGAACAGGTACATTTTCAGAGTGAAACAAAACACCTTTATCAGCTTTCCCAGCCTCTTTGATTTGATTACACCTTGTGATTTATATACTAAGTTAGCACAGTATTTGTCGTTTATTGTTTGTCCCTTTGAAAGATAATCTGCCATTGTTATCCTTTTGAATCCCAGAATATATGCCATGATCTTACCTGCTGATCTAACCTTCTTTGGAGGTGATGAATTAGCATGCTTCCATCACTTTGATTATAGTTTTACTCTGGTTGGTAATAGTGAAGTCATGCTGCTTCATCAGTAGCTATATATTTGGCTAGAAAATTTTTCAGGAATTGCTTGATAATGAACAAAATATTGGGGGGGGGGGGCAACTTGCAGAAACCTGTCATGCCTAATTCACTTACCAGAATGTGCACCCAATACCTTTGAATTGAGTTGCCAATAGCCTCTATTTCCCTGAGTTACTTGCCAACCATCATTACTGTGTCATGAACTTTATTGATGTTTTCTAGAGTAGTTGCTGTTGATGGACATCCACTGTGATGTTTCTGCCAAGCTTAAATTTTTGACACAATTTATCACTTAGTTTGTCTCCCAGTTTTGATACTTGCATATGATTCTCCTAATGTATTTATCATGTCTTCATTAATATCCTTTCTTGATAATACATTTTTGCAAAGATATTTTTTATGGCTCTTTAATCATCCCCATTTATGTAGGGTCAAACTTAATGAGATTGAAAAAAAAGTGTTGTTGAGTTCTGAACTAAACTTTGCATGCATTAATATAGTGGTTCAGAGTAGTGGAGAAAACATGTATACACATTGAGTTGGCATTGCATTAGAAAACTTACCTAATATTTCCAGGGATAACTTTGGCCTGTGATACAGCCTATACCCATCTTGGCTTGGACTTCGCAAGGTATGGCAAGGTGTCCTGTGATACTGTTGCCCATGTATTGCATAGTGTGTCCAGTAATGCAGGTGGATTTGCACATTATCAGGTGGATGATCACAGCATCAAATGTACCTCTTCAGTAGGTCCCAAACATCCTCAGTTGGGTTAAGATTGGGAGAGTGGTGAATTTATTGTCATGTTACTGAAACCAGTTAACAATTTGCTGGGCCTTGTCACATGAGTAATAGTAATAGCCATATAGTGCAAAGAAGTCATAGGCTTTGGCCAGGGTGGGGGGGATAAGAAAATACAAATTATTTGCTTTCCTCCTCACATAGGTAACTATTTAGTAGACCTTTCAATTTATTCACACTGTCGGCCTCAACTAGCCCTGAAGGCAACCTGTTCCAGCAATCAATGACCTGCTGGCTAAAGAAAAAACTTCCTATCTACCTCTTCCCCTGTAATTTGAATTTATACCCATAAGTTCTGGAATTCTCTGTAAGAGTGAAAATTCTGCCTTCATTCATTTTACTAACCCCTCTCAGAGCCTTAAACTTCAGTCAGGTCACCTCTGAGGTGCCTGGTTGCTAAGCTCTGTAGCCCACATATTTGAAGTCTTTCCTCGTGGTTTCCCACTTGCTGATCTCATTATGCGAGTTGCCCATCTTTGGACCCTTTCAAGAAGCTCAATATCTTTTTTCAGCAAAGGTCTTCCATATTTGAACACAGTATTCCAAATGTCTTAACAATTGCCTTATACAGTGAGATACACAGTGGGACTGTGACCTCCATATCTCTGCAGGATTGTTTGATAAATCATTGATGGAACACTATGGGTGGGCTTTCCTGGCTGCCTGTTTACACTGTTCAGAAAACTTCATATGTGCATGTGTATAACTCCCAGATCTCTTTCTTCCTATACTGTTTTTAATTCAACCCCACCAAGTGTATAATTTATTTTAGGGTTGCTATTCCTCAAGTGACCTTGCATTTTGCTGCATTAAAACAAAAGTGCCACATTTCTGACCATTCTTGCAGCCTGTTCAAGTCATTCTGAAGAGCATTGCTTGGTAGGATCATTAACTACTCTACCAATCTTTATGCCAGCTTAAAATTTTGACATCAAGCCGCCTTTTCCATTGTCGATGTCCTTTATGAAAATCAGAAACAACATGGCCCAAGAAAAGAACTTTGGGGGACCCCACTTCTGACTTTACACCAGTCTGAAGAATATCCATTAATCACAACCCTCTGCCTTCTCCCTGCAGCCACCCAGCAATCCATCTTAGAATTTTTCATTAATAACCTCATGAAAAACTGAGTCAAATGTCTTGCTAAAATCCAAACAAGCTATGTAGAAATTGTTCCCTATATCCAGTTCATGAGTAACTGTCAAAATAGCTTACTAAGTTAGTTAAACATGATTTTCTCTTAACGAAACCATGTTTTGTTTTTCAGAATGCCATATCTATCTAAATGTCCTCGTTGCACTCTTTATCATTTTTTCTAAGATTTTCCCTACCACTGAAGTCAGACTAACTGGTCTGTAGTTAAGAACTTCACTCTTAGAACTGCCTTTATGTATTGGTGATAAGTTCTCCAATCCAAAGGAATCTTTCCTGAGTTCAGAGATGCCCTCATAATTAACTTCATGGTTCAATACTCTCTCTGGCGGCCTCCCTCAAAATTACTGGGTATATGCCCTCAACTCCAGGAGCCTTACTTGCCTTCGTGTTTGAAAGTGTTGTCTTGTGTGTCTGAATACACTGTCATCAGCCAGGAAAGGGTGTGTTTGATCAGCAACAGAAAGTAGCGTTCCCATTAATCTGTTGATTAATTGTGATCAAAGGACTCGGGGCATGCCACGAAATCCTCTGCCCTCCTAAACCTGTATTATTAGAGTAGGTTTTATTCTTTCTTCTGATTATGGTTTACACTGGTGTTTCTTATTCTGTATCTTTGGGACAAAGTGTGAGAAGTATCTGCTTTACAGTGTTGCTCCAAGTGTAGGTGGGGTTGCCATCTCTATTTATGATTGTATTTTTAATTTGACCTTCTTGTATACTGTTTTATAAATTATTCCCCACGGGTGTGCTCCCCTGAGTTGTAGCAAGGTTTCTCCATGCTTACCTTTTAACTTTGCTAATTGTGCTAGTATATTTGTTTCTGACTATTTTTTATCTCAGTGTATCCACCTCCTGGACAGGCCAACCAATCCTGCTTTGTTGAAATTGTTTTCTGGACTTCTGGACTTGATTTCTTTGAATGGTGAGCTCATTGTTCCACCAAAGCATGGTTTTTGGTTTTATCTTTCATTTCTTGATGAATTTGTTACATTCATTCTATATTATTTGTTGGAATGTATCTATCTGGGCATCTGTTAGTTGTTTGTTTAGCTTCTGTATTGTTTTTTCAGTCATTGCTGAGTCTAGTGTCTGCTTGAAAATATTCCCATTTTGCAATTTTTATGGAATAGTATATTCTTTACCATGGTAAATCTGTTGTTGTGTGACTTTGTGGAGTGATTGACTGTAAAGGAGATGTGGTTATGATCAGAGGTTGTCCACTTCTCATTCACTGTGCAATCCACAATTGTGCTGGTTGGATGTGTTTACAAGAAATGGCAGTCGAACACGGAATCACCCCAACTGAACGCAACATGATAGGAATGAAGAGAAGATTCTGAAAATGTATTGTTTTTTTTATATCGGTGAAGGGGAAACACATTTCGCCATAATAATGTAAAAACCCACACAATTCCAGCTATCGGTATTATCGCAAATGCAGTTAGATCAAGTTTACTACCAGTAACAGATTCCACTAGCAGAAATGCAACTGAAAATTGTTTTTATTGCTTTATGGTAGTAACCCCCAGAAATGTATTTTAGTAAAATGTGAGCTAGTGAGGTGTTAATAGTGTCTCTGCCTTTATGGTGTTGTTTATTCAGTTGCTACACGTGCACAGCTTTGTTTATGTGTATCAAGCGTGCCTCCTCATTTTGTAATTGTGATTTATTCCCTAAAAATGAGTAAAATACTTAAAAGGTGTGAAAATGAAGTGTCCTGGTGGGGACACTACAGATTCAGAGAGGAAAAAAAATAAATATGGATAGACAGAGGCAGAATGGGTCAAAAAATTCTTACCTGGGAAAATTTGTAGTGGCCTCATACTAACGTTTATTGCCAAAATCACACTGGCCTCCAGCCTACCGGGGTTTCCCCGGTAAGGCTTATGACCAGTCCGCCTCTGTTGATAGAGAAAAGATATGAAATTGTGAAACACTTTGAGTGAAATGAAGACCATGCAATATTGCACATGCTACAGGCCTAAATGAGGCAATGCCGAGAATTAAAGAATGAAGTGAAAATAAAAACTTTCATAGCAGGATCAACTCAAAGTAACAAAATCCATTAGATCAAGACACAAAGAATTGGAAGAGATGGAACATCTGTTTGGATAGAAGATTAAACAAAGAATAAGTTTGCTTACAATAGAAGCAAAAGCATTAGCAATATTTTATTACATAACAGTAGTAATAAAATACGTTAAGTATTTTATTACGATTATTTATTGTGTTTGGTAATGTTTTGGTTACAAATGTGTGTTCAATCTTGGGTGGTCAGCACCTAACCCTATTTTTCCCATAGGGCCTGTTATTTATATTGCACGATTTTGCATCACACGAGGGTTTCTAGAAACACAACTATCGTGCTATACGAGGACTGACTGTAATTGTACAAAATTAAAAAAAAAAAATTCAAATATAATTTATTGTACTTTCATGATGAGATATTTACTTCCTACAGTGTATTACATGCATTAATTATTTCAGCAATTTGGAATAGAAGTATGGGAATGTCATTGATTCAGTGCTGTCATGCAGCTATGGAGCATACTAGCCAAAACTGGATCTCTATTAAGTTTTCTATTTTTAGGGTCTGTAGTCTAAAGAAGGACCCTTATAATATCACTCGGTTGTCTGTCACAGCATTGTATCTCTGGAACCACTCAACCTATTGACTTGAAATTTTGCATGGGTTTATACATCATGTGGGCCAACATTGTTGACAAAAATATGTCTGAGAAGGGGTGGGGGGGGCAAAATGCCGACAACCTATAGCTTATTATACGCCGTTGGAAAGAGCTCGAGTAGGTTTAAAATATTTTTAGAATTAAAAATGGCAGTGCCAGACAGGAAAACATAAGTAATTTTCGTGGCCCCCCCCACCTATATTTCTGCCGGTGCTAATGGAGCTAAAAATTTAAAAATCACATTAGCTATGCATTATTTGATGCTTATCAAGGGAAAACTATTCCAATTGAAATGTATCATTTACTTTTACTTTTTGTGTTAAAATTAAAAAAAAAAAAAAACAATTTTTTTATTGCACTTCGATAGCGCACTTCTTTGTATTAAGTAACTCTCCTTTTGGTGATAAAAAGGTTGCTAAAATGTTAGTTAATAATTCTATAAAGATCATTTATAAACTTTGCGATGAGAGGTATTTTTTAAGTTTTCAAAGCTGGAGTTGTCCCCGCAGGAGGTATTCACAGAGGCAGCGGTGGTGGGGAGGCGCATGCGCAGAGTCTTGCACGGCCCTCACCTGCCAGTCTCTTCTCCCACCCTTGTCATTCACAACTGGAAAGACTCAAATAGACATTTTTGTTAGTTCCTCAGTTTTAGGCCAAGCCGGGGTACTAGAAACTTTTTTCAGTTACCATAAAGCTCTCTATTTGAGATACTACACTAACGACCATTCGTGACTACAGACCCTTCATCCCGAGTGGTGCCTCAGTAGTTTACTGATTTATTGTTTTCTGAAAGTTGGCAGGTATATCATTGCCTTATTCTGTGCCTACCTGGCATTGTTGTTCTTAAGAATCTTAGTACAAGTTTCTTGTACTAAGGTTCTTAAGAAAGTAGTCGAGGTGGATATATGGGAGCTGTTCAATAAAGAATAAAGATTATAATTTTTCACAAACAATTGTACTGCATGCTATTTCTAGCTGAGCTGTGAAATTTAAGACCAAACCATATATGCACATAGCAACAGATAAGCACATAGCAACTGCACAGTTGACTTGTCTGCATGGCCATGACCTTGGCAGTCAGTTAAGTTTATGCCTGTTCAGTTTCGTGTTGAGAGAGGCTTATGGTGAATCTGTGCTTCCATATAGCACAGCTCGTCGGTGATTTAGAGTGTTTAAGGATGGACTTGAGTCATTCACAAAAATTGGTGGTCCTGGAGCTCCAACCACTGCAGTCACCACAGAAACCATAAACTGTGACTTCTGTAACTGCGAGAGAAGATTGGCTTATAACAGTAAGGCAACTAGTAGAGATGTGAGAATATCAGTAGGAAGCACGCATGGTATTTCCATGACTATTTGCATGTGACCTGTGTTTGTGTATGCTGAGTTCAAAGACTACTCACATCTGAGCAACAGCAAGTTCGCATGGATGTTTTTTATGAACTGCAATGGTGGTTACTGGAGGTGGTGTGAGGTTCTGCACAAGGTGATAATAGCAGACATGGTTTCATTTTGTCCCAGAGAGTAAGCAACAAAGCTCTGTTTGGATGTCTGCATCGGCAACACCAAAAAAAGCAAAAGTTGTGGCTTCTGCAGGAAAGGTTATGCTCATTTCTATTTTTGACATTCAAGAGATGGTTTACCAGCATTTTGTGCCACTGTTACAGGATCTAACTAAAGAACTGTACTGCACACTTTGTGGATCATATTCATTGCAAACAACTACAACTGCATGCAGGTGGGTAGGTGCTGCATCATGACAATGTGAGACCCTATATTGTTCATACTGTCATCAAGTACTTAGCCAACATTAATGTCAAATGTGTTGCTCATCTTCCCTATAGCATTGACCTTGCAACCTGAGATATATATTTTTTTAAATTTCAAAGTTAAAGGCTCTGTGAGGGAAATGTTTCCAGTCATCAGACGAAATTAAGGACATCGGAGGCAATTATCAAATGCACGTCAAAAAATGGCATACATTTTTGAAGAATGACAGAGATGTTGCGATAAGTGCATTTCATCAAATGTGGAGTAATATGAAAAGAATTGTCAAAATATGCTGATTAATAAAGGTATATTGTAAAAATATATACAGTCGAACTTCCCTATAACGAATTCGATAAATCCGGCGAAAACATTCATTATAGAGAAATTTCGTTATACAGAGAATATCTTTTTTATTAGAAATTGTTATCTAATTAGAAAGTGAAAACAAATCTACATTTATTTTTAATGTATTTTATTTCAAAAACATACTTATTTAAATTACATTTGCACAATTTTCGCCGGTAAATATCACAAATTAAAAAATCTGTAATTTTTGTTTGCACAGTACAATTAAAAACATTATCAGTAAAAGTATTTCACAAAACTGTAGACCCATATGAACCGTTTTAAAAGCGTTAATCATTTCTTCGTGAGTTAGCTTTTCTACGGGTTGTTCTGATGCGTCATCGTTAATTTCTTCGTGATCATGGTCGCGTCTAACACTGTTCAGCAGTATTTCATCTTCATTTGGATATTTTGCTGTGATCTACATAAACATAACTATCCAGTGTTATTTCATTTTCGATGTTTCCAGACGATTCTAATAATGTCCAAAAGTTTTTCAGTTGTGAAAGGGGCAGTTCATCTTGTTCATCCAGTCGTTCAACTTCTGTATTCAATGCAAATCCCGCTTTCGAAAAACAATTTTGAATAGTGCATTCAGTGGCATCGTTTGTCCAAACTTTTGCCAGTTCAGAGATGCAATCTCTAAGGTTAATTGTAACCTCCAGGTTTCTATTTTCTGATAACGCATTGACAATCTTCATTATTATTCTCTTTCAATAATGAAATTTAAAATTTTTAATAATGCCCTGGTCGTTTGGTGGTAAAAACAACTTCGCACTTTTGTTTGGCAGGACGTGCCGGACAATTGTCAGCCAACACGATTTATTTTGTTATACGCTTGTCTAGTTTTAATATCCATCCTTCAAAAATATCACTTGTCATCCATGCTTTTTTATTAAAAGGTGTAGTCAACTTCCAAAGATTTTGTGCCTCTAAAACATCTTTGGTTTTTTGATATTCCGATGACTAAAAGTCTTAATTTTTCACTTCCTGTCATATTTGCTCCAACTAGCATAGTGATTCTTTCTTTGCTTTGTTTTCCACCAAAACATTTATCATCCTTAAAAGCAAGTGTTCTATTTGGTAAACATTTAAAGAATAAACCCATTTCGTCAGCATTAAAAACTGTTGCAATCTTCTTCGCTTACATTAACACTTTCTCCACAAATAACCTTTTCCAAAATTCTATGGCTCTTCTTAAATTTATCTAGCCACCCAGTGCCCGCATTAAATTCTGTATATTCAAGGGACTGTGCAAATTTCAGAGCTTGTTGCTTAATTATTAGGCCCGATATTGGGATATTCTTTTCACGTATCATTTGCACCCATTTTAGAACAGCTTTATCAACATCTTCGTATATACACAACTTAATTCACTTCTTGTCTGCTCCTCCTTCAATTGCATTTAAAATTGATTCTCGATTTTTTTTTTAAATCATAGATAAACGGCTTGCAGATATGCCATATTTCTCCGCAACATCTTTTTTCTTAAAACCCTGGTCAATATCATAACAATCTTTGCTTTATCATTAATACTTAAACACTTTCTCTTCGACATTGTTTTCGCAATTGTAAAAATTACTGGACTGCAGCTCTTGCCGATACATACACCACAAACTTCGCTGCGCCGGCCATATAGTGAATTGTTAGTACTGTACCACCTACCTACTCAGTGTCGTTCGCTTGCCAATTCAACAGTATCACTCACTTTGAAGAAAATGTATGATTAACGTATACTGTATGTTACTTTTCAGAAAGAAAAAAAAAAAAAATAAAAATACAAGCGCATATAGCCTATGTGATTGATGACAAACGAAATAAATAAATTTAAAAAAAAAAAATCATGAAAACAATCTACTGGGAGCCCAGTTAGACAAGAACGGACATATCATATAGTGATTGACAGGAAGGTCACGTGGTACAGTTGAGGTGAGAAGCAAATGTCACTCAGGCGTTACTACAAACCAACTATGGTAGCATTCTATGTATTGCTGCCGCAGCATGCTAAAGGATTACCGCAATGAATTTTGTTTTCCCCTGAGCCAACATCAATTTACATATCTACCCTATTTATTATAAAGTTTACGACCACTTTTAAGAAAACCCATTTGGTTTAATAACTAACAAAAATGAAACAAAGACCCTCCCTACGGGCATCAACGGCCACAAGTGTTCACTAAAAGGATGATTATTTAATTTGATGCTAATGCAAAATTTCGGAGGGAAGGAGGCAGTATATTTGAGCGGCTGTTTAGCAGTAAATGCTTGAAAATCTTCAAAAATGCTTTCACTAATTTTTTTAAAAATTCGTTAATAGAGAGACTAACACTTTGTTATATGGGGTTAATTTTACATGTAATTTCATTTCAAGGTGCAATGTTTTGCGAAAAAATTCGTAATATAGAGAAATTCGTTAAATAGAAGTTCGTAATAGAGAAGTTCCACTGTATATCATCCTTTTTTAAACAGGTCCCATTTAGAAAAAATGAAACATCACAACTGAGATTAAAAAAAGGTATTTCCATGTTGCCAACAATCGCTTTGTTTTTCATTAGCTGAAAGTTTTCCCAATACTGTTGAATATTATCTAAGCCATCATTCCATTCTTGGAGATATATACAGTGAAATATTTTCATCAGCTGCCTTGTTTGTGTTGCCACAAACTTTGGATGACTTAATAGAAAAAGTAAGGAAATTTTGTAATACTGTCAAAAAAAAAAAAAAAAAAAAAAAAAGGAGAGATAAAAGAAAAAGTTGCTTCCTTTTAATTGCACGGAATTGACAATAGAAATAGAAGGCAATACATTCTCCACTGCATAGCAAAATCCCCTTCAGGTTGATTTTTGAAGTATCAGTAAAGAATCTTCACACTGAATTATTTATACACTCTGGATATTGATCAGACTGTACCACAATACAGTATACAAGGGGAAGTCGTGCATGCTTAGAAAATACACACGAGCATTATGAATATTTTTTTTCTCTTTGCCTTTATTGTGACCAAGTATTGTCAGGAGCCAGTAGGTGTTTTTCACTCAGCACCTGGAAGTTATTAGATGTTTGGTCTATATAATATGGATGTCTCACTGGCACTGTATGATGATACTTTAAAATTTTTACACTTTGAAGTGAGTGTTTATGAATATAATTCTTTTTATTGCCTTTTAAATTGATAGCCAGTTTGTCAAGTGGCATAAAGTTTAAAATGTTTTTATTAGTTTTTGTATTTATTAGTCTTTTTACTTCATTCTTTTAAAACCCCTGTTTTAATTAGATCGTGATATGGGAGCTCGACATCGTGCACGTGCTGATTCTATTCAGATAATGAGGGTGGAAGAAATTCCTGCATCAAAGTGCAGACGGCCTCACATAAAACAGTTTCATGTAAGTTAATTTTTGATATATTTAATCTTAAACCAATAGCTTTAGTGGCCACATTCTGAAATGTAATGCTTAAGTGACAATTTCTTCTGTGTTAATTTTGGTTACTCTGCTGTACATATTGTACACTCCATTATTTTTTTATTTTATTTTATTTTTTTGTACGCACAGTATGCTAAAATTTGTTTTGTTACGAATAATATTTAAAGTGTGGACACTATGATCTACCTAGACATAAGGATTTGGTTACTGAATATTTTTTTTTTTTTAAAGAAAAATTAGTTGTGGTGCTTTGTTTAATGTTATCTTTTTAACACAGCAGTCGTTGCACCTCTGATCATAAACAAAATTGTGTGGTACATGACAGGCCCAGCTTTGCTTGTCATTTCTGGAAAAGGTTTTTGAATTTTGTTTGGAGTACACCAGTGTTCGGCCCTCTACTAATAGATTGCAATATTTATTAAATATGATTTTTTAATGAAAACTTGGAAAATTCAAAAATGTTTTTTCCACATTATTTTCAACAAAAAACTGTCAAGGGGTAAAATTTCACACCTTTTCATGTATACATGTATTAATGTTTTATCAAATAAGTAAAGGAATAAACAGAACAGTATTAATCAAAACAGGAACCTATTTTATATTGGTAATAATAAAGACAAAACACTTTGTACAGTAAACTAAATAGACTACCTATTTGAGTTATTCTTAGCTTTTCAGCCAGTGAATACACACTTGTGCAGATACAGATGTAATAAAACAACATCTCCAAGGAAGATACAAAGAATTAATTTTTGTTTACATTGTGTTTCTGTGTCTCAACAGGCCACTGTTTCTACACAGAAACAGTGGCCTTTTTCGCGATGATATGTTACATTAATGACTAGCATCACAAATAGAAATATAAACAAAAGATATTTATTAATAGTTAAAGCAAAGCTAACACATAATATTTGACGCATGCTCTCAGAATATTCAAAAATGAGCATTTGCAACCTTTATACAACAGTTTTGGCAAACACGATAATTGTGGTTGGAATGTTATCAGAAGCCCTCAATTTGCTTCAGTTTATCATTTTAAATGGGAAACAAAATGAAAAGATCACCAGGTGCAAACTAATACAGTCCATTCCGTTATTTGGGACATATCGGGACTAGTGCATTTTGGCCCGATTAAGCGGCTACCCCAATTATCCGAAGTTTCATGTAAATAGTTAAAAATACAATGTCTCCCCCCCCCCTTTACGATTGCTTCATTGTACAATCAAATCACATTACTACGAACTCGACATAATAAAGTACCGTTCACTGTATGGTGTGCAGTAAGCGCCGGTCATTGTGATCACATTTGTGAATTGAATTTTAATTCTATTAAACAGTGATTCTAATTAGCGAAAATAGGAGGAATATTATCCACAAGCTATAAAAGCAAAGATATATTAAGCACAAATTTATCCTTTATTAACTTACCAATTAAAAAATTAAATGATACTTGATAATCGGAATAATTAATACGTACTGTAATATGTACATACTAACTAGTTGACATTTCTGTTCACTGACATTTGTGGGTGGGGGTTAAAATTTAAAACATTAAAAAGATAAGCAATCAATAACAAAGAACTTGGCACACACAAATTGCAAGTGAGAACGGAGTAACGAGTTACAAAGCTTTAAAAATAGCAATGAAGAGATCTGAAAATTAATTTTTTTTTATATATGATTGAAGATTTCACCTTAATAACCCATAGAATTCCAGCTGTCGGTATTATCGTAAATTCAGTAAGGTCGGGTTTACTGTCCGTTTACGATAATTTCACTAACATAAAAGCCCAATAAACAGGTGACTGCTAATTGTTTTATGGTTGTGACCTCCAGAATTTTGACCGAACCATGTGGTACCGTCGGAGACAATTGTAGGGTAATCTCCAGTGCTGCAGTCTCGTGCCCCGATTAAACAGCATGCTGTCCCAATGAAGCGAAGTAAACCCTGGCTATTTTCTCGATGGGTTTCTGTTTTTTTAAGATTTGTCCCAAATAAACGGCTGCCCCGATTAACTGGTGGCTCAAATAACCAGAATCCACTGTATTTAGTTGCATCTCCTCTGGCCCTGATGACAGCAGCCCACCGTCAAGGCATTGACAAGATCAGTTTCTGAAGATAATCAACTGATAATTTGTGGTTTCAAACACGAATTATGGCTTCCTGAAGTTCACGAAGGGTCTTGTTTCTTTCTGGCAACCGCATATTCCCAAGATGCCAATAGTTCTCTATAGGATTCAGGTCCAGGCTGTTTCCTGGCCAGCTAACAGTTGTAATGGACCATTCTTCGAACCATTTTTTTCACCTTTAACAAATATAAACACATTACTGTCAAACCTCTAATACAGAAATAAAGTAATAAAGCTAAAGTAACTACAAAAGTGCCTGCTTACACTTTTCGCCCAATAACAAGGAGCAGAGTCGTCCTGAAAGATGCAGTTACTTGGCGGGTTGAAATGCTCTCTAATGGTTGGCAGCAATTTGCCTTCCAATATAGCCTTTTATAAACTGCAGGTGATCTACTCCACCCGGAATACAAAATGCACCCCCCCATACATCATTTGGCTGGTAGAGAATTTCACTGTAGACACTATACAGTCTAGATGGTATTCTTCACCATGTCTAGAGTGAATCGTTTGTCTCCCATCAGAGTCATGCAGTTGAATTGCTTCCCATCCGAGAAAATAACCGATTTCCACTGCTTGGGGGTCCATTTTAACATGCTCCTTACACCAAATTAATCGAGCCTTTTTCATTTTTGGGTGAGGAGGGGCATCTTAGGGACAACAGGCTACAAGTCCATTTTTGAAGAGGCATCTTCTGAATGTTACTGCACTTGCTACCACTCCTGTATGTTCTTCCCATTCTCTTTTCAACTCAGAAAAAGAAGCTTTACAGTTTTTAGTCCATAAGTGCTTCAAAACACAGTCCTGTTTTGCCGTAGAGACTCGATTGCATCCAGGTTTGTTTTTTTTTTGTACCAAGAGAACTAGTATTCTTGAGTTTGGAAAGAAATTTGATTACAAGACAGTCAGTCGCCTGATACTAAGACACACTATAAGCAATATGACGGGAAGAACATCCTTCCTCGCGTAAAGCAGCAATAGCACTCTTTCTTTGTGGTGTCAACTGCACGTAACTGACCATCCTGACACAAGCAAGGAATGACTGCAACTCTTGCAGAGCGTGCTTATATAGCTGAAAGTAAGTGCTGATGCAATCTGTAAGAAATATTGCTGTACGTTATTTGGACGACAATTACAATTTTAAGGGGTGATGCATTTTCTTTGAAAACCAGTGTATATTGTGAAAAGATATGGGCTCAAAATTGCTCAGTGTGTGTGACTACAGCAACCCTGATATATCCAAATAGTCAGATTGTGTACTTCACAAAAGTTTATTAAGGGCTTGGGAGATTTGTTTGACTAACATTGTTATAACCAAATGTTAGGCAGTATCCCAAGAGCAAGCAAACTTCAATGGTGACTTGGTACTGATGCTCGTGACTATGGGATCTTTATGTCTGAGTAATACGGAGAATGCATTCCTCAAGGCTGCCTATATTGTTTTACCTGAAAATAAATTTTTGAAATGCAGTTTCTTTTGGACTACTTGTGATATGCTTAAAAAGCAATCTTGATTTTCTAAAAGTGCATTTTAAATATGTACAGCAGCAGCTGCCTTGTAGCTTCCCCATTAATGAATTGCTGTAACTTTTGCTTTTTATTATGGCCATTTTTTATGAATTTGAAAGATTTACAGGATATTCAAGATATTGCACCATCCCTTTGCATTCTTACTGATGTAACTATGCAAGAAGAATGTGCAAATATTAATGTGATCAGTCGACTTTTCTGCAGCCTTTGGTTGTTGAGAATGAATGATCACTACATTTATTGATTATGGAATTTATTCTCATCATTGTTTCATTTTATTATTTTCTATTTTTAGGATAGCAAGATCAAGTTCCCACTTCCCACTCGTATTAACCGCAAGTTTCACAAGCCACGCTTCACTACGGTTAGACCAAGTGCGAAGTTCTAAACTGGTTTGCTAGGTGTATGGTCTGTCAGAGACCTGTATATCTTAATTAAAGGGAAAAAAATCTTAGTGTTCATGAACAGCTGAATAATAAGAATTTTTTTTATTTCTTTATTTCCTTGAAAGAATCACTAACAGTGACAGCATATATAAACTATAACATTATCCAACATGATTTTTACTTCCAAATATAGGGTGTCCCAAAAGTCACTGTGTATTTTAGCGAAATCCGATGAATTTGAGACCAATGACTTAATAGCGTGATAATAAATTTATTTTTATACAATATCCAAGTTTGAATCTTAAAATAAATTATTATATACAAAGGTCAAGAATTTAATTGCTGCTTTCCACATGTTCCCCAGCAGTGTCCCTGCAAATTTCAAATCACTTAGCCGTGTTGCAGTACACATTTGCAAGCATTTGGGGTTAGTTTCCTGTTCTGCCTTCTGAATGGGGTGTCTAAGATCAGGTAAATCTTGAATCTTTGTGTGATAAACCTTTGATTTTATGAAACCCCAAGAAAAAACCCAGAGAACGTGCCACGTGCCACCTAAGGTCTAGGTCCTCCACACCCTATCCACCGATTCAGAAAGTGCCTGTTGAGGTATTCCTGGACAATTCAAGCATAATGACATGGTGCCCCATCCTCCTGAAACACTACACTTGAAATAACACCATCATTAAGAAGTTTGGGTTCGAGAAACTACTGAAGCATATCAAGGTACACAGTTCCTGTGACTGCTGCATCTGCAAAAAAGTAAGGTCAATAAATTTTTGATTTCATCATCCCAAGCTACACATTTATTGTAGGGGAATCTTTTTGCTATTCTGTGAACTCTGATGGTTTTTGGGAAACCCAGATATGACAGTTGTGGCGATGTTTGACCGATGTTGATTTAACCACAAGTGTGAAAAGTCACCTCATCTTGTTCAGTGGTGAGGCAACTTTTCACACTTGTGGTCCATTAACTGTTATTTTGGATTAATCAAGTTCTGCACACATTGTCGCTCAACGTGGAAAATCTTCGTTGCAACACTTGGATATGGCAGGGCTTTTTCATCAGTGCTGAATGCAAAATTCTCTTAACCAATGTCTTGGGTATGTTCGGTATTCGAGATCCCTCCCTAACTGAGAAATTTGGGACCTCTTCGAACATTTTACAAATTGATTCAATGCTTTCTCGTGCTGTCCTTGGGCATCCACATCTCTCCTCGTCACGCACAGACTCAGTTCTTTAAAACTTATTCACCAGTGCACGAATTGCATTGTCTGTAGGACTGGACTATGAAATCTTGAAAATCTTTCCCTAATTTCACAAAACTTCATTCCTTTGATGCAGGTTGTTACAACAAAGATTTTCTCTTTGAACATTCATCATGAATTATGGGTCTGAAAAAAAAACATTAAAAAATTATAATAACATCTCTAACACATTACAAATACTTTTTTTATATAAAAAAGAATAAATATACTTATTGTAATGAAATTTATTTGAAAACACACTATTACACCAAAATATGCAGTGGCTTTTGAGACACCCTGTATATCAGTGTTTTCAGTCAATTTTTAAATAATCCTTAAAATTTCACAGTTCTGTATACAGAGTATTTTCTGGCTACCCATAATATGTATATTTATCAACAATTTAGAGAAGTAAATAATCTTCTGTATTCTGTTCAAATAATAATGTTTGTACTCAGAGATAGTAGTAACGTCCAAGGGTATTTATTGGTCAGACTTGTCTGTCTTCTACCTCTCTCAAAGTAACTAACAAAAAGACATTTGTAGTCAGGGGTGTTTATGTGTGTATTGATTGCATATTGTTTGTTTCTTCTGTGTTTTGCTTAGCATTCTTAGTATTGTTAAAATGTTTAAACAGAAGCAAAAGAAGTATCTGAATCACCCTGATATTTTCTGCTATGCGTGGAGATGGTTTACAACAAAAACTCGGGAAGAAAATCTACAGTATTACAAGAATATTCTTTTTACTTTGGTTGCAAGTTTGGTGATCAGGACAAAACTTGGGCTTCACATGCAGTATGTTGTACTATCTGCAATACAAATCTGGGAACATTAAAAGTATGCGTTTTGATGTACCTATTGTGGTGTGAGAAATACACAGCCACATTGACCATTGCTATTTCTGCATGACAAAGATATCAGGGTAGTCCAGAAACAGCAAGCACAGTATCAAATATTTGAACATATATCATCTATGATAAGGCATGTTCTGGATAATGAAGACTTGCCGATAACAGTTCGCCCAAAATCAGGGAGATTAAAGGGAAGATCATTGAGTATAGTGAGGGTTCTTGTGTTGCAGACTGTGCTGCTAGACCAGACTTGTCTCTAACATTTGGAGGAACAATTGCTGATATCATCCAGAAAAACCACAACTGGAGTTGCTTAACATGCCCGTGAAACTAGGAAGTAGTCACATGCATGACATAGAACATTATATGGTCCTGAGGACAAACTGCTGTCTGCAAAATTCATCATGAAAGTTAATGGATAGTGATAGATGCAGTGATGTCACAGAGGAACTTATGCATAGTTTTCCTATTACATTGCACTTGGGTGTGGTGCCAATTTGGAAACTGGATTATCTCAAATATGAAGTATGGCAGTCATTTTGAGTCTTTTCTGTGGTATGTTACCTCACAGTTGGAATAATTGTTTTGTATCCTTGATAATCCCATTCCATTGAAAATTTCCAACAAAGATGTAAAAATGGTATAGTGTTTCACATTTTTGGTAGTAAATGTCCATCAGAAATTTGTGTGTGGAGCTTGGTTTGGAGGGAATGTTACAGTTATGAAATTAAAACTCCTGAAATGGCATTCCAAAATCTAGTAGATTCATTCTGGGACGAATGGGAGGGACCTATGATGCCTTGCCAACTTAAAGTTGATCTCCTTGAAAACAAATATTTCTGTTATGTAAAATGGAATGAAAGATATTCATTGAAGACTACTGCCATATTGCAAAGGAGATCATACATCATTTCAAAATCTGATACCTTTAGGTAACCTTGCATATAGGAAATTAATTGTATGAAATATTACCATAATACTTTTTTGAATTGGGAATAATTAATGTATTGTTTAGTTGTTGACACTGACGCTATCGAGTAAAGGATTAAAACAGTACTTTAATATAAATAATTTTTAAGCCATAAAATAATGACAAACTTAACTGTAAAGGCTTTTTTTATTATTATTAGCAGACAATCTTACTCATTGCAACAGACATACTGTTATGGAGTGCTTATTACAGTTTGATAAAACATAATTTTCTCTCCTCAAGATTTATGTTAACTTTGGTGGATAAACAGGAATAAATCGACAGCTGAAATTGTGGACTTACGTATTTTTAAATCACAGGACTACAAAAAATTCTGTTACAAAATTAAACTCCTTATTACAGTATGTCCTTGGTGTTATGTATACCGAAATAATTAAATAGTAATTAATTATATTGCTTGCTTTGCACACAATGGTAATTGAGTAATGATTAGGAGATCCCCATCATCCAACATTTTACAAATTAACCCTAGACAAGTAATGGGCAGCTACATGGATGGTAACCTTATAGCAGGTATGCAAAAAGAAAGGGATGTGTTCTGGCTTTTACAGGTTTCTTTTGGAATAGAAAGAAAGAAATAGCTGAAAATGGTACATTTATATTCATACTGTCTTATGACATATTTGATAATAATAAATATCTGTATACTCTAAACCAAGGGTTCCCAACCTTTTTTTTGCTTGTGGCCCCCCATATACGCATATGTAATATTCCTAAATGAAATATTTATTTGTAGGTAAGTAAAAGCTAATAATTAAACAATTCCAATATAATATAAAAAATGTAAATTACAAATTTTGAAAATTTTAATTGATAAAACTGAAACATTTTTACTTGTAATGACAGAATTAGTAAAAAAAAAATTTTTAAAAATACTATTTCAAACAACATATACATTTATTCCCAAGGCTGTTAAATAGGATCCCATTAAATAGGCCCTACTAATGAGATCCTTGTGGCTGATGTTTTGATATTAGCATTTTAATATCTGGCTCCAATTTTGTGAGAGTCAGACGAAGATCACCTGTTTTTACTCTATATCAAGTCGATTATGATTTTTTGTTAACAACTGTGTTACACGACTAAAGCTAGATTCCACAAGATAAGATGATGGGAAAACAATGACTTACATTTTAGCTTTCTCCCATAAAGTGGATATTTACATGCAATGTCACTATTCTTCCATACATCATGCTTTCCTTTTTTGAATAGACTTCAGACTCTCATCAGACCGCAATTCAACAAGTTCCTCTTGTAAATCAATTTCAACATTTACCTCAAATGGAATCAGCACCCAATCTGGGATGTTTAGTTCTAGTAGGTCCTTGAACCGAACTTCGGTTCAAAGACCTACTGACTTCAAAAAAAATTTATGAAGACATGCAAGTTGCATGTCTCCATAATTTTTTTTTTTTTTTTTTTTTTAAATTTTAAATGATCAACATACACAACACAATCATCATCTTTTAACTCACTGCTGACTGAAGCAAGGTTTGGAAACTGGTCAAATGCACAGCGTGAGATATTAAGACTGTACAATTTGAGTTTTCCTAGGAATGCATTAATGGCTTCTTTGCTATATATTAAATCACAGTTATGTCCTTGCTGCAACTTATTAAGAGAATTCAGTTTTTCAAACACATCTGGGGGGTAAAATATGTCTGTTTTCCAATCTCCTTTTTGTTTAGAAATGATACAATACTGTCCCAAAGGACGACGAAGACAATTGCCTTTAGACAACCATCGCACCTCTGTATGCAATACAAGACTGTCAAATGCTTCATTTTCATCACAAAATTTGCAAAAGAGACGATCTTGAAGAGCATTAGCCTTAATGAGGTTGACAACTTTTATTACAAGAGTTAAGGCTTCGTGAAGACGTCCACTCAATCTCTTCACCACCAGATGTTGGCGGTGAATCACGCAATGTATGCAAAATACTTTTGGCAATGCATTTCTTAAACAAGTGATAAACCCTCTGTACCTACCAACCATGGAAGGAGTGTCATCAGTAGCACAAGCTATTAAATTTTTGAGTGGAATATTTTTTTTCTCTAAAATAAGACTGGACTTCCTTAAATATTGTTTCACCTTTAGTATCTGTTTTGAGGAACCTTGCAAAAAGCATTTCCTCTCTGAGTTGATTATCATCCATACATCTTACATATGCCAATAAAAGTGCTTCATTGCCCATCAAAGTTGATTCATCGAGTTGCATTGCAAACTGTTTCACTCATAATTGAGCAATAAGTTGATTTTCTACCTCTTCAGACAATTCATCAATGCGTCTGGATATTGTGTTATTGCTCAAAGGAAGGTTATCGGTAATTTCATGTGCATTTTTGTTTAACATTGCTGAAATTACAACTGATATCAAAGGCAAGATTACAGTTTCACCAATGCTATGTGGCTTTCCAGATTTTGCTGATTTCATATGATGCTAATAAACTGCTATCTTTATTGCTTGCTTGCTTGTTTACAAAAAATCTGATCCAATTTGTTTCTTCCTTGAAAATTGTCTCGTGGTTTTCGGAAACACTCCACTGATTTATTTTTCTTTTTGCTGTGCCTTGTCTCCAAATGGTGACTAAGCTTGGCTTCATGGTATCATTAGACAGCACAGTCATACATATAAGACAGATTGGTTTTGTGATATTCTCTAGTGATTCAATAAAACCATACGACAGATATTCAGTCAAACATTGTCTTGTTTTCTTCTTTGCATGAGCCATGGGTAATGTGGAAAAATATTATTAACGTCAAATATTTAATGTTGGAAATGCTTGTAGGTACTAATGGAAATATAGTTCACTAGAACAATAACGTTCAATAACACACAATAGATTTCACCACAACGATGCTGATTACTCACTATAGAACGAAATGACTGCCTCTGACTGACTGGCTTTTTAGATAGTCGGTGCTTAAATGTTTTCTTCGAGAATTTTCTATGGAAAGAAATTTTTTTTTTGCGTCAACTAAAGAAGGTTCCAGAAAATAAGAGTATCTTCTAACTGTGAATTTCTGGACCTTTCTATGACATTAGTTTATTTTATTATTATTATTTTTATTTATAATATTTTATCACGAACCCCTTAGCTCATATTATGGACCCCGAAATACAATTTTTTTCTTGTGGACCCCGGTTGGGAAACGCTGCTCTAAACCAAAGATGAGTGGGATGTCATACACAGATTATGCTGGTAGATTGCTCTAACCAGGATGGATTACATTGCTTGTTCTCAGTTTTTGCTTTAAAATGAGATTCCCTGGTATTGCACTTCTTTTAACCAAATATGATGCTACCAAAAGGTTAAGGCACCTTAGCCAGGTGGGTAGGAGCAGCAGTGTGTAGCACATGCTTCTTAATTAGACTGGGGTTCGAGCCCATTACCATGAAATATGGAGGATGCAGAAAGGTCAGAGAATGACCACCACAATATGGCCTTAGTTTCTAATGCTCCTAAAAACCAGATAACCAAAAGGTTAATTTGTCATTTTTTTCTAAGGTCACTATTAGGCAGAAAATCCCATGGAGTTCGTTGAGGTGCCTTTCTAAATTTCCTTTTTTGGCCATGGAATCATTGCAAATCAAACATTTTGCTTTTATCATTACAAAAAAGTATTCTAGTTCCCACTCTTGATGAAAAATGATACATTTACTCTTTTTCGTAGTATTCATTTTAAATAAAAGTATTAAATTAAATAAGTACTGTCCAGTTATTAATATTAAGTAAACTAAATAAGAATTCGACTCGTACGCTATGCTTTCCAACACGTAACTGCGTGAATTTTCACTAGACAAGACTAGCGGCTGCACGGGGACAACAGTGGTCAAGTGGTTCAACGTATTTGTATGCAGTGGGGCACATATATATTTAAAGTTCGTCGTGGTCGACCGAAATTAAAGCCACGATTTATTGGTAGATCGCGATAGATTTGTTGGCCACCCCTGCCCTAGAAGAATGAGTAACAGTAAAAAAGTACAACAGATTTAAGAAAGATTAGTGAACAGATACTAAACTAAACTTAAGACCAAATATCAGTTAACAAAGTGTACATTGCCTTTAGACCATCCCACAACATAATTATTGGGGAGACATTAACAAACCAATTCTTTTTCCTAAATCCTAACATTAGGTAAAGGAAACAAATAAAATCATGTCTAGAGAAAAGTTAAGTTTTAAGCAATTACAATTTAATATTAGTAAAGAGTTAGCAATACCCACCCACAAGTACAGCGAGAGAAAACAAAATTAGAGTACATTTCTACAACCAAAATGATTCCAGACCCTCCCAACTCAGGAGAAGAAAAGGACAATTAGGTTTTTATTGCCGATGGCCATGATATACAATTGAAAACAAGTTGTAGATTCTGAAACTGATATTCATTGTCAGTTAACATGCACTTTTTATCAGAATCCCAAGACAAAATTAATTTCATCCAAACCCAGTCATGAACCATCACTAGGTAATGTATTATTTAACCTATTTACAATGGGGTCTAAATTCAGTTCAGAATTTAAACGTGTCTTGATCAGCCGATCACAAGCAATAAAACCCTGTCTAGGATTCCAATCTCAAATCCAAAAGCTTACGGTATAAATATTTACACAAAAATGTTAAATATCAATCAATAAATTTTCTCAAGTAGACAACATTTCCAAAAAATTACAGATAACACATCCAGTAAAATTGACCATGGTCATTGAGATCGCCATGAATAATATGCTTCCTTCTGAATAATTTAACAGCACACTCCACTAATGCCGTGTAATTGTCTCTATTTACAAGAAAATGAAACATATCACTTCAGTTATATACACGTAAGACCCACAGTCAAAGATCAGGTGCTCAGTTTCTGGAGCACTGCAATGACAGGAGAGTTTGATAGGCCAAAGGAAGAAAGCTTAGAATTTAAACTTTCGTGACCTTTTGAAACAAAAAATATATATAAACCTGGAGAAAACCAGGTCAGCTGTTGCTTACTGAATTCTGTTACATTAGGCATAAACCTGTGAGTATTTCTTCCAAGTTCAGATAGACGCCAATCATTCTGCCAGTCCCTAACAAACTGCAGTCTAAGCCTAGAAATATCTTCTTTTTCAGAAAGATTCAAATCGACTTAATAGGCTCTTGCACAGGAATATTTTGCGTCCATGATACAAGAAATATTGTAACACAACCTCATATTGTATGGGGATCCTGACACACAAAACCTGTAAGGCCACAGTTGAGACAGCCCTACAGGCACGAGAGACAGCCAGTAGAAATAATCTTTGGTCCTGCAGTAGATGTTTTTTAATTACACAGGCATTAAATCTGAAGCCCCAAGCACTAGCTGCATAACATATAATAGTAACAAATATACTAGTATAATAAAACTTGGAGGGTTTGAACCCCCCAGTCATTTTTTGTAATTCTAATAATCTTTCCAACAACAGCCTTAATTTTTTTGTTACTTCACATGAGTAACAAAATGAAATTTGTCGTCTATCATCATGCCTAAATATTTATATGATCTAGTACTGTAATTTTGATTGCCTGATCAATCAGGCAAGCAAAATTACTTTGATTGCCTGAATTTAGTTAAGATAACCCTTCAGTAACATCTGTTTGGTTTTTGGAATGGAAATTGGAAGTTTCTGAATTTTGCACCAATTGTTCAAATCCTCCAAACTGGAGTTTGTCCTATTTTCCAATTCAAGACTGGACTGGCCGAAAACAAGAACAACTAGATAGTCCTTGTGTGCAATTTTCATAATCGCAATGGCTGAAAGCCACCCATCAAGGATCACATTCCAGTAAACAGGACCAAGAACGAATCTCTGGTCACAGGATGGGGAACCCTGCAAAAACCCGAAGATACGGTAATATTCCTATCACAAAAATAGTCTGAAACCACACGATAAAGTGGAAGAGAGACCCCGGCTTCCCTAAACCTCGTCAGGACGCTTTGCGCTCAAACAGTGTCAAAGGCCCCTCTGAAGTCAGCAAAGAGGCCAAGGAGATACTTGGGCCCAGAGGAAGACAGAATCAATGGTTAACTTTATAGAAACCAGAATCGACTTGCCTTTAGTGAATCCAAACTGCACATGGACATTCAGACCTTTAGCAGAGTAATATGTTTGAAATCTATAGACAAGTTTTACAAGAGCTTTGCCCAATATGGGTAACAAAGCAATTGACCAGGAACGATAGACTGTTTTCCAAAGGGTTTTTTAACAATAACTTCATATTTGCAATCTGCCACACCGGAAATCTACCTTCTTTAAGACAAGCATTCATCAAGTTACAAATGACCTGCGGACACATCTTCCAGACACGTTTAAGGATAGCAACCTCGATCAAATCCAAGCCAGGACATTTCCCGTCTTTCATAGAAAGGATCGTTTGATTACTTTCTTCATTCACAAACGGTTCTTTAAAAACCTCTCCTTCATACGTTACAAGTTTCTGGTACTGTGACTTCCTATGTATTAAGCTAGCTAATATAGTATTTATTGACTCCCTCCAGAAAATAGTCTCCATGCCTCCAGATGTAATAGACGAGAACACTTCACCCGTATAAAACTTGTCTAACTTGTAGGGTAAATCCCAAGGATAATTATTGATAGGAGTATTTACGAGGGGGGTCCCAGGCATTTTTCTTTTCATGATATATAGTATAAATATAAAAATAGCGAAATGCTTAAAGTGCGGTACTCACCTTGAATATAATCTGCAATAGTTTTATGAAATGACTGATGGCTAAATATAAGGTGGAAAGGTTAAGTTAATGCATTAAGGTGGGATGAGATTTAATTTAACGGAATTTTAAAATTCCGCTAAATTAAATTGTATGTATTAAATTGATATATAGTATTAAAATACGTTCACCTGGCAGCCATATGGATATGCTCCAGACTTTCTGTTTCCTCTCTTTGCCCTTTGAAAATCCCTTCGCGAATTCTGTACATTTCTCCTGAGATCACTCAAATCCACCGACCACCATGGAACAAAGGTTTTCTTGCAATTCTTTTTTCGAAGAGAAGCATCACAATTAACTTTTGGACCTCAATAACCTGAGAATCTGCATCCAGATCTTAAGTCCTCCTATCTTTTGGATAGTAATGATTTCCAGAAGTATACCTTGGTATGTCCTATATCTTGGAAAGTCGTGAGTCACGCGACCCTCGAGAAAATGGACCAAAACCCAAAGTGAAAGAAACAGCATTGTGGTCACTCCCAGACCATGAAGTATGCACTTTCCAACCCTTGACGAGGGAACCAAATGTAGAATTAGACAAAGTAATATTTATATACGATTGACCCCCATAGGACAACAAGAGAGGAGGATAATTGGGAGTGTTCCAGACAGTCAAATTCTTAGTCCTATTGAACTCTTCAAGTAACTCTCCCTTTGGGTCCGAGATAGGACTGTTCCAAAGGGTGCAGGATGCATTAGCGTCCATCACGAAAATAATCTTTCTACCTGTTAGCCTGTGTAAAACGTTTTCAATATAATTTAGAAAAGGATTGATATACTGATGAGGCTGGCTGCACTGGAAATAAATGGAAATTATAAAAATTTGGCCGAAACTACCCTCCAAGCAAGCACAAGCAGTGTGAGTAGAACAAAGACCAGCTATCTTGGTCACTGTGATTTCCGGAGCAGCAACAACTAGAGCTGCCCAGCAACAGCGTTGGTGCCTTGACCAGAAATATCTGCATTAGACTGAATGACCCTACAGCCAGAAGGAAGATCTTTGACTGCGCCTTTATAAAAATAGACTTGTTGAAGTCCAAGAATATGTATTTTATGTTCAATTATTATTTTTGGACAGATCATTCGTAACAGAGATGCTACGCTGGTAGTTCAGTTGCAGCACATTAAAGTTTCCTCTAATATCCATATTTGTATTATTATTATTATTAGCCATATGGTGCAAGGAAGCCTGAGGCTTATGCTGAACCGGCCAAAAAAAAAGTTACCCTGAAAGAGAGAGAAGTAGAAGGGAATCACCAAGAAAGAGAAGAATGATGATATCCAGCTCAGGACCCTGGGTATGCCAAGCCCATACTCACTAGATATGAGCCCCTGGGAATTATTTGATTTACTAGGAATCTGTTCTTATTTTGGTAGCTGATTGGGCTCTTATATATTCAGGACACTTACTATCTCTGTACGAATGATCCGCCTTTCGCTTTCGAGCCTTACAGTTGGGGCAAACAACGGGAGCCTCCATATTCGGACAATCAATTTTATGGTGACCAATGTGGCCACAAGTACTATCAACCCGGTGACAATTCCTGGGCAAATGGCCATAATTTAAACAACGGACACATCTAGACGCTATTAAAAGGTCCTTCACACCATGGACAGACCAAGTAATATAGATCTTGCCACCAGAACTCATAATTGCCCTTCTAATCCTACCCGAAATTTAAATGTCCGATGACTGTTGTTTCTAATCCTAGATTTAATTTTGAATATAATTTTAGTATTTTGTTTAAATTCCTCCTCTGAGATGCCCAACTCAAGAAGATTTTTACCAAAGAAGTCCTGAAGAAAATCCTAATAATAATAATATCGGGTAGATACACCATAGTTTACCCATTTGCACTTCATATGTAGTTCAAATTTATGGGTTTGTTTGTTTGTTTGTTATTTGCTTTTTAGGAGCATTAGCAACTAAGGCCATATTGCTCCGGGATATGCGGTGGTCATTCCCTGACCTTTCCGCATCCTCCGTATTTGGTGGTGACGGGCTCGAACCCCGGTCTAATCAAGAAGCGTGTGCTACGCACTGCTGCTCCTTCCCACCTGGCTACGGAGGCGCCAAATTTATGGGTAAACTATGGTGTATCTACACCGATATTATATAGTTGTTCTTTAATGAGAAAACAAAATCCAATTTAGAGGTGTCACCTAACCTGTCCAGAACACCCGAATTATTTACAATGTTGGAAGAGTGATTCAACTCAATTCGAGTTGAATGCAAAGGTGGAAAATGCTGTTCTAAAATTGCTGATATCTTTTGCAAAGGTTCTTGAAAGTCTGTAAAACATTCCAAACCCACGCCTGGGGATATGGTAAAATCATCTGGCATAGATGGTGGAGAAGAATACACATTAGACATATTTACCAATGTCCAAACAAACAAAATATATTTTCAACTAGTATGCTTAATTACAATTTAAAACAAAACAAATCAAACTGAGAAACAATAGAATAAAACATCAACCCTGGAAAGAAATCCAGGTCTAAAAAGATTTACTAGTTCAACTGGGCTCACAGTTCCAATTTAACAGTTCACCCAGAAACTGGATGAAAAATCTTAAGATGACTATTTGCCAAAAGTCCTTGGCAGACAAACAGTTCCTCCTTGATAAAACAGTTCCAACCCCGGCAATAACAGCTTTCCAAAACAGTTCTGTAATGTTTAATTAAGTATATATTGCCAAGATACCAACTGAAAACAAGTCAATTTTCAAAATTCCATAACTTCGTTCTTTATCACCAGGGAGCCCTCAAAAATTCTCAAAATGAAGTAAATCCGTGATGTTCTGCACACCAAATATAGTCTCAATCTCTCCAATAGCAACAGAGATATGGCCTTTAATATGGTGATTAAACGACAGCCCAAACAAGCCCAATTGACACTTGAATGGGACTAGTATACGACAACCAAAAGTTTCATTCTTCACTTAAAAATCAATAATTATTATTTATAAAAGGGTTCCTAGGGCCCTTACCAAGGCCTTTAACAATATATAAACACATATAATACATTTCATTTTATTTCCAATTTCACAATTTGAAAAAGGCGGCACCCAAACCACACTTTCCCTCCAATTTTTCCGGACACATCGTTATTTTGGAAGGAAATACTAGAGGAAGACAAGATGGCAGACAATATCAAATACCTGTAGGGCAAGCGTTTTAACAAAAGCCAGACTAGTGAAGGTGGTAAAGCCAAAAGTTTCCTCCAACCACCAACAGCCTCCCTGCAGTCCAAAAAATATTTAAAACTAATTGTTCTGCCCAAAATTTGGAAAGAACAGGGTCTACTAACTAGAAGAGATCAAATTGACATTTACAATCTAATTTTAACAGCCATATTGAGTAACTACTCGTAAACAGCTGAAAATGGCAGTTTTTGAAGATGGACTCAGAATGAGCCAAAATCCCAACTGGCAGTCATGAAAACTATGCCATTTGACTTACCAAACAATCATGGTCTTCTGGGTATAGTTTACTAAAAGTGGGGTTGCCAAAAACCACAATATTGAAATGATAATCGACGAGCTAACTAAACAAGCTAATTCACATCACTAAGGCGTCGTTCACCCCGTATAAAGTGACCAGATGGAAGCATAATTAGAAGGGTTTCATGCCCGGTACGATTAAAAAACCTTTGAAATGTCAACAGCTACTGCTTTAGTTTCACCAAACGTTTCCATAAGCCAGTAGTTGATACTGTTGGAATCCATATTGGCGATCATTGTTCAGAAAGGAGGTCTCAAGATAGTTCAGGATTTGGTAGTTAATGGATTTCTCCATTGCTTTAAAAAGAGTAGAAGTGAGTGCAATGGGATGATAATTGGATGTGAGGGATTTGTCACCCTTATTTTAGGAACTGGCTGGAAAGAGCAAATTTCCAAGCAGAAGGAAAAACACATGTGGAATAGGAAAGTATAAAAAGGCAACGAACAGGAGTAAGCTCAGGACCAGAGATTTTGAGAACAAGTGGAGAAATATCATCAGGATCTGGACTTTTCTTGGCATCAAGATTGCTCAAGTTTTATTCTGACATCTTTTTGATGGAAATCCATAGCAGGCGTTGAGTGGAGTGTATTGAGAATGGCAGAAGATAGTTTACTAAGATCATCAATATAAAAGTTGGAAGAAAAGTGGGATGCTAGTAAGTTGGCTTTATCTTTAGTTGAGGTGGTTCTGTTTAGTTAACAGAACCATCAGGTTTAAACTGAGGTGTCCAATAGCATTAGCCAGACCAGAATGCTTGACTATTGTTTGGACAAGAAGCAGTTTCCTCTTAGCCTGTTTAAAATCGACTATGGGCTGATTAGTAACTGCTTTACAAGTGTTGAGTTTTGGTGTAGGGAGTAAAAAGCGAATTGTGATATGTTTGTTGTTTGGTTTTTAGGAGCATTAGCAACTAAGGCCATATTGCTCCGGGGATATGTAGTAGTCATTCCCTGAAATTTTCTGCATCCTCCGTATTTGATGCAATTGTGGTATGCAGGGTGCTTATCTTGAACAGCCTTAGCACATCTATTGGAAAAACAAGATTTAGATAAAGGATTAAATTTTAAGGTGCAGTGTGGAATTAAGGATTCCATGCCTACAAAAATAATTTCACCGAAATGTTTAGCAAATACTGACATCAGAAGATTTAAAACAGCACTGTATTCTGACCAAGGAAAAAAAAGAATAGAAATTTGCAAATCATCCCATTTTGCATTCTTATAATGCCAAAGAACATAAGGCTTAGAATAGTCATGAAAGAAAGAGCCCAATGAGGAAGAGACCACCAACAAGTTAATCTCAGATGCCTAGAGTAGTGTTTCTCAACCTGTGGTTCGTGGGAAGGTAAATTTTATTGTAAATATAAAATATAATCACAAATAAAATTGGCAATCAACTGTTTACTTTGTTGCCCCTTACAATGTTATTATTATTAGCTATATGGTACAAGGAAGCCTGAGGCTTATGCTGCACCAGCCAAAAAAAAAAGTTCCCGAGTTACCCCGAGAGAGAGAGAGAGAGTCAAAAGTAGAAGGGAATCACCAAGAAAAAGAAGAATGATGATATCCAGCTTGTGACACTGGGTGTGCCAAGCCCATACTCACCAGATGTGAGCCCCTGTAAGGGATACTTCCTGATTGGAATGTAAGGATTATTACAACGTCAGACACTGTGTCGCCAGCACATTGTTCTTGAGGCCACAAGCTTTCATCTGTCACAGTTTATCACCAGCTTCTCTGCATGTAATACGTATTGGATTTGTTTTTGTGTATTCATTAAGTATTTTTTACGTTTCACAAAACTAGCATGCGAGAATAACTTACAATTTGTAGAGGTTTGATTGTATATGTTGGGTGAGTCTTTTTAGTATATTTTTAATTGTATTTAATACGTGATATTTTGTTTGAGATTGGAATTATTTATCTGGTAGCAGATCATCTAGTGTATAGTCTTATGGACTATCTAAGTTGTTTGTTTGTTATTTGGTTTTTAGGAGCATTAGCAACTAAGGCCATATTGCTCCGACTAAGTACTATAGGTTCTAATACCTCTCGTGTTTGGGATTTTCATTAAAAAAAAAAAAAAACTACCGACCAGCACAGCCCAGTGTAGAGCTGCAACCTTGAAATGTAAGGAAGATTGGATCTTACCATGATGCCCATCATAACCTCAAAGGACATCAATGATATGCATGTGGAAGAGCACTCTGGACTGGCATTGTGAAATGTATGGAATTCACAGAGGGATCAAATGATGAGTAAATTAGTGTTAGCTTGACTTTTGTTCCAGGGAAAATGGAGTCAATCATTAAAGAAGGAATGCAACATAATGCAGTCACAGCATGGATTTGTTATGAGGTTTTTATGTGGGACCAATTTTATTGGATAGTATCACACAATTACAAAGGTACAAGGTACTGGATGAAAAATTAAATTTTGACATGTATTTAGAAAAGTTTTGATACTGTTATGCATAGTAGATTGCTATACAAATTGGAGCAGTAAGTTACTGCTATGGATATAGGGATGGTTTAGTGCAGTTCCCCCTCCCCCGCCAGGCTCTCGGTATTTTCAATATTTTTTAATTGTTACAGTAACTCCAATTAACCAGCAAAATACCATTTAAAAGTTGTAAATTAAATAAAAATATATACAGTATGTTGTATACAAATGTTTATTTAACATTTACTTAGATAAAAAATCGATAATCGTCATTTGTCTTTTTGATTTAAATTAATTTTTGAAGCAAAATCACGTCACGTTTTCATAATTATATCAATGACAGATGAACTGTCTTGCTGTTTGATGTATCTTATTGCAATTTCAAGCTCTTTCTTTCCTTCTGAATTACATACTTTTTCTTTTGTCATTTTTATCTCCACTCATAGCTTCTGGTTCTTCATCTTCCGCCATTTCTTCTTGACTAACTGCTTTGATAATTTCATCGTCTGGTAACACTTCATTCTGTAGAATGTTATCCATTGCCTACAAGCCATTTATCAATGTCTCTTTCTTCTAGGTCTTTGAACTCTGTTTCAAATCGTTTAGTAGAGCAATGTTGTCGTGGTGTGTGAGATCCTCAGCGCACGGCTTTGTCCAGATCGCAGTTTACAGTTGATTTTTCTACATAAGGCCATAGTTTTCTTTATGACGTAACAAACACTGATGACAGCATTTCCTCAAAAGCAGAAGCCAATACGTAAATCACATCACTGATGTTAAGATTTTAATTTTATTAGGGGCCGCAGTGAGTTCCATTTCTTTATTGACGGTATTCTCAAAATTTTCTGAGTTTTCTTTTGTAAATCCTTTTCCGACTATCACGCCTTGATTCGTAGGTTGCCCTAAAGATGTAATACCAGGTGGTAAAAAACACCACCTTGATGTTATCAGAAGATAGGTTAATGGGGAGTTTTGTCAAGGACAAGAACAGCCGTGAGTGGTAATTTCAAACGCATCAAATGTGCCTTAATTTTTAGAATGAATTCAGTTGAAAACCATTATTCAAATAGAAAAGAATCCATCCAAGCTGATCTCTGGGCTTTGAAGTAAACTGATAGAGCATTGAAATTTACATTTTTAAAAGTTCTTCGTTTGGCTGACTTTCCTACAATGAAAAAAGGCCAGTTTGTGACTCCCAGCAGCATTTGTACAAAGGGCCATAGTGATTCTCTGTTTATTCATTTTGAAACCAGTAGCAAATGTTTCTTATAGTGCTTTTGATGCTTAAAATTTACGCCTGTTTCATCCAAATTGTAGACTTGTTCAGGAGTAAGATTTTCCTTCTGTATAATACCTAAAAATTTTTGTGAAAATTCACTTGCATTTTGATCTGCCAACAATTTCTCGCTGCAAACACCTAGATAATGAATTCTGTAGTGCTTTTTTCATCGTGACAGTCATCCCTTGCTGGCTAAGAATTCTCCGCCGTTGACTTGTGCAAGTGTACTGTCTTTTCCTTCAAAACAAGCACGCTAAGAGATGTTCCTCTATCATTCTTGCACGAACCATATCCATAATCCATCGTCAATGACTTTATATTTTGGCTTCTTCCTGGTGCACCTGTATGAGAGCACTTTTTCTGGGTCTATTTGCGTACTAAAGTCTTGAAGGGATTTCTGGTTTTTCCGCCAATTATTCACCGTACTTTTTCCAACACCCAGTTCATTACGTATCCATTTTACAGGTTCTCCATTATCAATATGTTCCAATGCTTTTAGTTTTGTTTCAATAGTTAATTCATTCCGTTTACACTTGTTCGAGCTTATCATTTCAAGTTAATGTAATTTAACGACAAAAATATGTACACACAGAGTGACTGCGATTCAAACGGCACAGATGGCAGACTGACTGAAATGAAAAAAATTATATGATCGGTAGAATGCACTGTACTCATTTCCAGAATCTTTTAAATTTTGTTTTCTGTGCTTGGCCCATGACATTGGAAATCTGATTCACAGAGAAATCTTGCCGAAAATATGGCCGGTTAAAGCGAGACCGGATAAATAAAATAAATAAATTTTCTGTTTATACTCCGGGACGACCAAACGGTCAGAGGAGTTCGCATGATAGATTGAATACAAGAAACAGCACCGTATTCAGTAGTCACGGGCTCGAACCCCGGTCACTCAAGGCACGTGTACTTAGGCACCCGCACGCCTGACCACTAGGCTACTGTATTTATCAAGGAATATCAAGCTTAATGTCTGAGTTTGCAGGTGATATGACAGTTTGCAGAATGGTTATTGGTAATTCAGGGCAAGTGAAGTTTTACATTAAGTGCAAAGTTCTTCATGTGGGTAGTAGTGGTTTGATTTGGTAGTTGTTGGCGCATCGGCTTCTGTGGCCATATTGCACCTCCCAAGGTTTTTGCAGTACTTTGATCCAAGCCCGAGGCGGGAATCGAACCCGCGACCTTGGGGTTGCCGGGCAGGTACTTTACCCACTCGGCTAGCCCGGTCGGCTTGGGTAGTAGTAATCCCAGATTACTACCACCTGTGTGTGGTACTACCCTTAGGTAGTCGAGAATGATAAAGACCTGGGGATAATTGTGCAGTCAGATTTGGAGAGCAGTGCAGATAGGTTGCCAGGACAGCTCATGGGGTTTTGCTAATGATATACACAAATTGTGCTAGCAGGCATAAGAAGGTGATTATCCCATTATATAAGACAATGGATAGACTGCATCTTGAGTAATTGCATGCAGGTCTGGAGGCCTCATTTTCGGAAGTATGTAGATCTGCTGGAATGGGTGCAGTGAAGGGCTCGGACCTGAGGGGATTTTACTAAGATAGGCTTCATTTCTGCAATTGATGCAGCTGGTTATTAGGCAACTGTGAGTGAGATGTTTTAGGTCTTGAATGGATTCAGTAAGCTCAATTCTGATGGCATCCTTCCTCTTGCTCACACTAGACACATGATAAGGTATCAATTCAAGTTATGGAAGAATGGTTGCAGGATAAGATGTGCAGAAATTGGCTGTTTGGTAAATTCAAGGAAGAACTAGAAAAACTGTTAGGGGAAGTTTTTTTTTTTTTTTCTCCTTTTGGCTGATACTGTTGTAAGCTTGGTTTCTTATATCATTTGCTAATACCAATACAACACAAGGTTGTCCCAGGTTTCAAATGCAACTTAATTTGCAATGTTACTTATTTTGTGTTGGCTATATAGTTGTGTGCAAAGAAAATTTATATTCTTTCAGGGAAGTGACTTGTCTGAAGGTGATGAATTTGAAGTGAGAGTGTAGCAATGCACATGTGTTTGAGTGAACTGTTATTCAAACCTGTGTGACTGGTAAATCCAATTAACAGTTATATTTGTTGAAGTAATTAATTGTAAACTCCTGTCAGTTTTTGTGGCAGAATATGAACAAGAGCCTCAGAATGAGTGTTGATACTGAAATAAGATTGTTTCTTGAAAAGAAAAAAAAAAAAAAAAAAACTGCAGTCATTTTCAGACTTTTTTTTTGCGAATTAATTTTAAAAAATATATAGAAATATTCTTGGGCATGGATTTGTGTTGACAAAATTATCTACTTGTAGCTAATATATATATTTTAAATAGCATCAAGCACAATTTGGTCCTGCATTGCATACAGAAGTAAAAAGTGCATACTACTCTTCATGGATTTATTTTTTTAAAAACCATATTTTTATAACAACTTTCTTTGATGCATACATGACCTGATAATTTCAAATGAAATTATTTGCTGGCAGCAGCAAACAGTCTGGACCACTACTGTTTTGCATGAGGAAAACTTGGTGCCACTCATAATGGATAATTTTTTGAAGAAAAAAATGTACATACCATATTTGCTCACTTCACCGCATACCAAAACTTCTTAGGAAAATTGTCAACTGTGTTACAGGCTGATGAAAAGCCTGTGTCTAGTACTAAACTAAATTCGCTTTACATTGTGTGCTACTCAACATTTTTTTCTAGCATCATTCCTGGTAAAATATTTAAGGGAAAATGTCTATCTGTGGCTATTATAAACTTCTTAATCCCCTGTGCTGTGCTATGTAGAAATATTTGACAAGTGCACAGGTGTTAATTTGAGCTTTGCACTGATCAGTAGGTGAAATATGGCCATAAAGGATTAGTGGCATTTCACAAGAATTTAATTCCTTTTCCCAAGTTGTTGCATTCTGAATGTACTAGCTACAGAGGAAATGGGATAGTCTCAAAAAGCTTGTCTTTCTCAGTGATTTTCAAAACCAGTGCTGTATATATAAATGTGAAATCATCACCTGTTTCCACATTAAAATTATTTACAAACACTGAATATTTTAGTAGTCACTGAGTTCTACGTGGTTAGGTGTTTTAATCGGATATTTGCAAATATCTATGAATAGTTTATGAAAATGGCGTGTGAAGTTCTACACAAGTGTATCCTCTAATACTGCTTATTAAATTTCTTCAGATGCAGATAACCTAGAATTTATCTCCTCTTAGAAGAGGCAAATTTAAATAAAACTGCATAGAAAGTAATTTAATGGGAGAGAACTGAACACATTCAAGCTGTTTGTTAACTGACCTTTGAACAAATGAATGAAACTCCATGTAACTGCAATTAAAAAAGAAAATATGTCAATTTCACAAGTGACAGCTCATTTGATTTGATTTCCACATAATTGTTCACCTTTCCATAATGGCTATATTCTGGACTACCATATCTATAAGCAGCAATCCTCTCCACACATTGGGAGATTGCTGCTTATAGATATGCTTTTGAAATTTATGTATATTTGACTATTTTAACTTTGAATATGTTTAGAATTGGTAGGATCCAGCAAATTGTAAAATTTTGCAGGTGTACCATTCACCCAAGCAGTACAATCAATCAGAGTTGATTGTGCAGGGTGGAGATTGCATCCCAAATCCATGGTGTATTTTAATCAATGCACAGCATGGAATTCTGCATTTTGGGAGGACTGGTGTGGAGAACTACGATCTGGATTTGTATGTGAAGAATATTTGATATAGTGAACTTCAGCATTATCAACCCTCATGTTGAAGATGGTTATAGTGATGAATTATTTAAACAATATACACCGATGAGCCAAAACATTATGACCAGTGAGTCGTTATGAAAATCAGAGCAACTGTAGGTGAATTACAGCATGGGCCAGGACACGGTATAAAAAAATACCTGATACTGAGCTCCGTTAATCAGTGTTACTCTTGTTCTTCAGATGGGAAAGACAGCGGACTTAGGAGAGTTTGACAAAGGCCAAATTGTAATAGTCAGACAACTGGGTCAGAGCAGATCCGAAACAGCACAGTTGGTGGGGTGCTCACGGTCAGCCATAGTAAGTACCTACCGAAAGTGGTCAGAGGGAAAACCTACAAAATGGCGGCAAGGTGTTGGACAACTACGGCTCATCGATGCTCGAGGCTAGCGAAGGCTCTTCAGGATGGTTCATGGCAACAGAATGGAGACTGTGGCACAACTCGCCAGTAATTGGAATGCTGGTGATGGGAGTAATGTGTCACAACACACAGTACATCGAACCCTGCTGAAAATGGGGCCGCAGGCCACTCCGAGTGCCTACAATGGGCACATGAGCATCGAAACTGGACCTTGAGTGATTGGAAGAAGGTCGTCTGGTCCGATGAATCATGTTTCCTGTTGCACCATGCAGACGGCTGGGTACATGTGCATCGTTTACCTGGGGAAGTGATGATGCCGGATGCGCCTTGGGACGAAAACAAGAGGGTGGTAGCAGTATCATGCTTTGGGCGATGTTCTGCTGGGATACATTGGGTCCAGTCATCCATGTGCCGGGCACTCTGATGTCTATCACCTACCTAAACATCATTGCTGACCAGGTACACCCTTTTGTGGCAATGGTCTTCTCCTCTGGCGGTGCCATTTTTTAGCAGGATAATGCGCCACGACACACTGCCAGGTGGGATCAGGCCACACCGATTGTTTGAGACTGGTTCGCGGCACATGAGGAAGACTTCCAGGTATTGCCCTGGCCTCCAAATTCCGCAGACATCAATCCCACTGAGCATCTGTGGTTTGTGTTGGTACAGCAACTCCGATCTGCAGCGTCTCAACAGCGGGCCTTTACGTGTTGGTACCAGATATCACAAGACATTTAGAAACCTTGTAGCGTCCATGCCTCGCCGGGTAACGAGCTGTTTTGGCTGCACGTCGAGGACCAACATCATATTAGGTAGGTGGTCATAATGTTTTGGCTCACTGGTGAATTTAATAGAGGTGATAAGAAAAATAGCAATCTAGCAGCAGAATAGTAAAAGAGGCAACAGATACAAGGATTCATCAAAAAGTTAAATCTGTTTTTAAAATTTTATCCAGTTGTATTTGATCAGAGGGCAAGGGAAAAAACTCAAAAATTGTTTAATTTCACATTATTTCAAGAGAAGCATCATGATTAGGTCTCAAGGCTACTGGGCTTAGGCAGTTTGATTGTAAGATGAGTGCAAAATCCTGAAACCAAAACTGCATTTTTTTTTCATCCCTTTTCTTTAAGTTAGAGGAATCTGAATTTGCAAAATTTCTATTGGTAATGTTAGTAACAGTTTGTATCACAAGAGCCAACACCACCATGGCAGTAGAGATTTTCTGTAGGTGTGTTATTGGCTCTCCTTTTCTTTAGGAGGAACTAACCAGTGCATTTCACTACTTAAATATGACTGAAAAAGCTTTGTGTGAACGAGGGGAGTGGACACTCCTGCCTTTTTTTCTCTAGGAATTTATGAAGAAAATGCATTTGGAAACACAATTGCTAGAACTACAATGGAATAGTGCATTTCCAAGGTAATTTAGGGATAATTTTAAAATGCATGCTTCTTTTTGTAGCTTACGTGACACACTGTTTTATGAACATTACCAGCAGATTAGTGGCATGGAATCTGATGTTTTCTGAATATGTAATAAAAGAAAAAATCTGTTATGTAACTTCACACTTTCCATGTACATAATCCTCAATACACCAAGTCGGTGGTAGATGACTCTCATCAACCAGTGAAATACCGCCACTTTGCTTATTGGAGGCTTGAAGTGGTGGAACCCATGTTTAGTCTCTAGAGCTAAGTTCCGGTCAACCCTTCCCTATCTCTTCCATCACGCAGTATAATTGATGACTTTTGAGGTTATGATGAACGTCGTGGCGAGATCCAATATTCCTTACATTTCGAGGGTACAGCTCTAAAACGGTGTTTGCAGGCCGGCCGCTAGTTAGTACACCGGACCGAACCTATTGGTAACTCTCTAGGAGGCTTCCGGATCAGCTAGTGTATAATCTTGCTACCTCTACTCTGCCAGATAGTGACTGGAGGGAGTCCGAGTAGTGTATGCAAGGAGCATTGTCGAGGCGACGTTATGTTCAAGGATCTGGGTATATTCTTACCATGTGTACGCTTTATCCAAAAATTCCATTCATTCATACAGCATGTCCCACCCACTTTTTCTTATCATTGAATACACCATGATTTGTCAAACTAATAGAGCAACCTTATCTGCGAAAAGATCTAAACCTCCCAAGCACTTCCTAATTCATTTCACAAATATACATGGTCTCAATTCTAATCTCAACGATGTCCATTTCCACTTGCAGTCTGCCAAACTTCTTGTACTTTCTGACAGAATCTGTTATCGGTTGATTCAACTACTGCTCATCTCAGATGCCCAAATTATTCGTTGTATGATTCCTTTCGCCTCAAAGGTGGTACTTGTGCATATGTCCGTTCTGATATTCCGTGTCAGAGACTTGGCAATTTGAAATATTTGAAATCTTCTCTCTTTGATCTTCTCTGGCTTAAAATCTCTCTACCTCATTGTGTCAAATTCATCTGTTGTCTCTACCCTTCTCACAACTCCACTAATCACTTGGAGCTCTTTGACTTCCTCTCTTTGCAACTTGACTTTCTCCAGTCCAACTTTCCTAACAGTGAGGTAATTTTCCTTGGTGATTTTAATGTTTACAACTCCAACTGGCTTCCGTTTTCTAGTCACACCGACCCAGCAGTTCGAGATGCTGAGGCTTTTGCAATTACTAATGACCTAGCACAGATTGTTCATTTACCTACAAGAATACCAGACAACCCTAATCATACAGCCAATATGCTTGATCTTTTTCTCAAACAACCCTTCTAAGTACACAGTCGAAGTGAGAGGTCCTTTAGGCAGTTCAGATCACAACTTGGTGATTGTCTCTTCTCCAATGGAACCTTTATCTCATGGCGTTTCCCAACCTCGTGTTGTTTGGCATTACAAGAATACAAAATGGGATGACCTGCGAGACTTCTTTTCTTCTTTTCCTTGGTCGGATTACTGTTTCAAAACTTCTGATGTCAACGTTTGCTCAGATCGCGTTAGTGAAATTATTCTAGCAGGAATGGAATCCTTTATCCCACACTCCACTTTAAAATCTCATCCTTTATCTAAACCTTGTTTTTCCAATAAATGTGCTAAGGCTGTTCAAGAGAAGAATGTTGCATATCGTAATTGGCTTGTTTCTAATTCTTCGGTTTCATTTTCTGCCTGCACCAAAGCTCGCAACAATTGTAAAGCAGTTATTAATCAGTCCAAACTAGAGTTTGAACAGGCTAAGAGTAGAAAACTTGCTTCTTGCCCTAATGGTAGCTGAGAATTCTGGTCTCTTGCCAAAGCTATTGGCCGCAACTTTTGCCCATCTCTGCTCCCAGCTCTGTCCAAACTAGATGGTTCTGTTGTCACTTCAGCCAAGGATAAAGCTGACCTGCTAGCAATCCATTTTTCTTCCAGCTCATGTATTAATGATCTTGGTAAAACACCTCCCACCATTCCCAACACGCTCCATTCAATACCTCCTGTGGTCTTCCGTCAAAAGGATATCAGAAGGATTTTGATGAATCTTGATGCTAAGAAAGCTCCAGGTCCTGATGGTATTTCTCCACTTGTTCTCAGAACCTGTGCTCCTGAACTTACTCCTATTCTTTGCCGCCTTTTTTCACTTTCTTATTCCAAAGGTGTTTTTCCTTCTGCTTGGAAATTTGTTCATATCCAGCCAGTTCCTAAAAAGGGTGACAAATCTCTCCCATCCAATTATCATCCCATTGCAATTACTTCTACTCTTTCTAAAGTAATGGAGAAATCAATTAACCACCAACTCTTAAACTACCTAGAAACCTTCCATCTGATCAACGATCGCCAGTATGGATTCCGTCAGTGTCGATCCACAGGTGATATTCTGGATTATTTAACCCATTTATGGACTAATTCAATGGAAAGGTTCGGTGAAACACAAGTAGTTGCTCTTGACATCTGAAAGGCTTTTGATCATGTTTGGCATAAAGGTCTTCTAAACAAGCTTCCATCTTATAGTTTGCCATCTGTTTTTAGTAATTGGTTATCCAGTTTTCTGTCTGATCGCTCACTGAGGGTGATGGTAGATGGCTCTCTGTCTTCTAACTTCTCCACTAATGCCGGTATCCCCCAAGGTTCAGTTCTTTCCCCCACTATTTTCCTCTTGTATATTAATGACCTTCTTCCATTGACTGGAAATCCTATCCATAGTTTTGCGGATGATAGCACATTGCATTCCACTTTCCATTTTGAGAAACCTTGTGCTGCTCAATCAGCTTCAACTTCTCGAAAATCTGCTACCAATTCCTTAAATGCTGATCTTCAGGTAATTCTCCAGTGGGGCAAAGACAACTTAGTTGATTTCAACCCTTCTAAAACTCAGTCTTGTCTTATATCTCGTAAAAAGGATTCTTCTGCTCCTATGCTTATCTTTAGTGACACTCCGATTTCTAGGCAAAATGATATATCTCTTTTGGGGGGGGGGGGGAATACCCTGACTTCTAATCTCTCGTGGCACAAGCACATTACAAATATTGCTTCCTCTGCATCTAAAAAACTTGGTTTTCTCTTTCGCTCTCAGCATTACTTTTCTTCCAAACAGCTGCTCACTCTGTATAAATTGTAAATCCGCCCTGCCATGGAATATTGTTCCCATATCTGGGGTGGTGCTCCCAAAACCTCTCTCAGGCTTCTTGATTCCATTCAGAAGAGGGCAGTTAGGTTAATTAATGATTCATCTCTAACAGTGTCTCTCCACTCGCTTTCTCATAAACGTACTGTTTCTGCTGCATGCCTCTTCTACAGATACTTCCATGGGCACTGTTCTTCTCAATTGGTTTCTATAATTCCCGCTCTCTCTTTCAAAACAGTCCAATCATGTGCCGCCACCAGCCAACATCCATTTACTGTCCAACTTCAACCCCACAGAACCAACTTTTCATCTTCCTCATTTATTCATTCAACTGCTGTTTTCTGGAACAACCTTCCTTCATACATATTTCCTGAAAATTACAATCTACAGAAGTCCAATGTCAACAAATATCTTCTTTCGTCTTCTCAACCTCCAACCCAAGCACGGTACTAAGTACTATAGGTTCTAATACCTCTCGTGTTTGGGGTTCACATAAAAAAAAAAAAAAAAAAAAGTCAGTCTTTTCCAAACTTTTTTAGTCTCAGAACAGTTTTCATTTCACAATATATTTACGAAACACAAGTTTAGCGGGAGTCAAAGAACTGTTTGCTAATATTTTATTACATACGATGCACTGGGTATCAGGAGAATCTTTATTTCCAACACACATAAAGCCAAAATTCAAAATAACTGTCATGATACTTTCGTTTTGGTCTTTTATTGGTTAGTTCCTGTTTTTTCACTTTGGATTTTTGGGGACAAAAGGCTGTGATTGTTCATCCTCACTTTGAAGTGTGACAATATTGTGTTAGTTTTCATCGACCACAGTTGCAATACTAGAAGTAGTTGCTTCTCGTTTTAAAGTTCCTTTTTTCAACCACAAATCCACAGTCATTTATTTTAGTAAAAGCATTTTGAAATATTGATAATTATCAAAAAAAAATTATACAAGGAAGTGAGTTTAGTTATGATATCAGTTTGCTTCCCTCTCTCCTTCAACCCATGGCTAAATCACATATGAATGGCACATTAGATCATTACACTGCTACTTTTTCGTAGCTGCCATTACCTCTATGCATACTTCTTTATGCAAAAGCCCGCCAAAATAATGTTCCACGGTCCATGCCAGTATATTAATAACTGAAAAAAAAAATGTTAAAAATTATAATGATACAAAACTGGTGTATGCTACAATTATGCAAATTTTTTTTTTTTTTTTTGAATTATTAATTACGATTTTTCATGGAACACTTGTTCACATTTCACAGAACACTGGTGTTCCATGGAACACTAAGTTTTGTTGTTGGGTTTTAGAAGCATCAGTGACTAAGATCATGTTTTGCTGGATGAAAAAGAAAGTTTCCAAGAGGACAAAACCTTGCTACTCTCACCTGAGACCAACTAACTCGTGAATGTAAATTCACAACGTGAACGAGGCCCATAAAAATTCCTCACATCATAACCGGAACTCTAACTCGGGTCTTTTCCACCAGGTGTGGGGAGGTTGGCGAACCTACCAGCTGTGCTATCTATGAGGGCAATACTCCCCAAGTTAGATAGACTTAGCATTATAATAAACTCCATGAAGACAAAACTGATGTAACTCATTTGTAGTCTTGTTTGCATGGCAAATTTCAATCAAGAAATCTACCATCATGTTGAAATAATCCCTAAAATCAGGGATAGGATAAATATTGTATCTATTGAACACTGACCATGGTGTATTCAAAATTATATTTATTCGCTGATATAAATACACAATAAAAATAAAATTGTAGACACTGCACAATTAAACTATATAAATAAAAGATTTACAATTAAGTAACTTGATAACAGACAATTGTACTTGCATTCAACCAATTTTTTAAATCCCTGTTCTGATGCGATAATATCCGATGTAAAGCAAGGGAGGGAGAGAAAGCAGTGAGAAGATAAATGATATGCCCAACTATGATAATGAGGAACACATCATATGATACTACAGTAATAATGCAGCTACTACTGTTATTTAGTCACTTGTTAGATTATGGAGACAATATAAATTGCTAAAGCCTATCAAGTATATTTTAACTGATTTAGTTTTTAACAGTGTCAACAATTCTATTTTCAAATAGAATAAAAACAATTACTAAGCTTTTATATAAGCGAATAAAGTTTTGAATACAGTATGGTAAGACAATGAATCCAATGTGTGTGTGTGAAGTCTACCATCACTATTTTTCAATATAGTTTCCATCTACCATTATCATTATTTTTCAATATTCTTTCAGGATCCCATTTTACATTGGCTTAGGCTAGATGATTTTTAATAACCCGTAGCTAAGTGTTAATTACTCCATTTCTCTTTAATATAATAAGTGTAAAAACAGACTGAGGAGAAAAATGTACCTTTGATTAGTAAGATGCACACACATTCTTCACTAGTTTCTCTTTGTATTAAAAATGATCAATTTTGTTGATAATAAGTTAAAAAAAAAAAACTACGAGAAAAAAATGGATGCATCGTTTATCACAACCTTTTTTTTATGTATAAAATGCAATATGCGTATATACACACTATATGATCAGAGGTAATTTTACACGATGTTGGCACGGATAGATTTACAAGCCAACTGTTGCCCTGTATGACAGCTTCAGTCCTAGCTATGCTTTCTACCAATGCCTAATATGATTTGACTGGAAATAATCTTTATACTTCCTGCAAAGCAGTTCCCAGAGCCAGCTTTGAAGGCTCCTGTTTTAGCTACAGCCTAATCTGGCATTCCAATTCATCTTTAAGTATTCAATTGGGTTGAGACTCATTTCCATGGTAATGCCACAGTGCATAATTGTCCAAAGCATCCAAGAAGGTCAAGGGCTTAACGGCTCTATACACCAAGTCCAAACCAGCATGCTACAGTCCTATACCATAAGACCGACACCACCAAATTTCATGGTCAAGACTTCTTCACTGAGAGGAAGCATACTCTGGGCAGTCCCTACACTCAAACATGACTTTTGGAATGAAAAATACTGTGAGATTTTTGTCACTCCATAGATCTGCCTGACGTTACATAAACTTGCTTTCTTGCATCATTTTGTTAATCATAAAAAATGAAGATTTCTGTTATACATTGTAATAAAATACATTCATCTTAAGATAAAACCTTTCCACACTGTAGGTGTATCTCAAACACTTTTAGGAAAAAAGTGAAGCATATTTTTTCTTTTTGTAAGTCAGCATCATCTAACTCACTAACAAACAGGCTTGAAAATTTTCTATTTAAGAACATCTTTCACATACCTTGGCACTGTGATTTTCAAGTTCAAGTAAACTTTTTTTTTGTAGTGGCAGGCTCGATAAGTTCTGAACTTATTCTTCACCTGTTGTACTACCTTTAATGATAATTTTCTATTCTTGCTAGGTAATCCAGTTACTTTTCTTTCAAAAACTGAACTTGTTAAAAAAGAGCAAGAGTTCACATCTCAGCACTTCTTTCTGGTGGAGCTGGCTTGTTGACTCTTTCACAAAACTCATCTCCAACACTGTTCACAGTTTCCCCCACTTCATGAGCTTTCAACGGTCTGTCTGCTTACTACAAGCTATTTTTCAGTAGCATATTGAACATCTATAGAATAGCTGAAATAAATAAGGTTAAGACAGAAATTACTGACAAAAGTATGCTAGGACCTACAAGGCTCTCTATGACACTTATTGTATTGAAAAATTTATAACAGTGTGCAAAAATATGCTGTCTCTGATACCTCTCCTAAATCACAAGTGTTTCTGGGATGTGGCCTTCCATTTTTTAAAATTTTGGTTTAATTTTTTTTTTTAAATTTAGGTTTAATTAACTAATTAAACTGCTCTTTATTATTATACACTATTTATATACAAAGGTAATTATGCCAATCTGTACTACCAGTTTCTTGTTAGAGGATGAACTGCTGCATATTTTTTAAATTTCAGAATACGGTTTGCAGTTTGGATGTAATTGGCATCATTATTCTGAAACTGTCCTGGTAAAGAAAAATAGAATCATTAGGATTTATAAAAAAATGTGCAAAATAAAATATCCAATAATATTTGTGAAGCAACATCACATGGAAAAAAAAAAAAAAAAAAAAAAAACAGTTAAGGTAAAGAAAGTCAACACCAGAACTACCACAAACTTTGGGAAACTCTCCTGGAGAAACTGATTTGTCACTGCTGTAGTTTCTCCCTAACAGTGGTCTTGGTAAACAGACAGGCGTGTTATTGGTAGTGGCAGTAGAAGTCGATAATGATGTATTATCGATAAGCAGCAAAGCAATGGGCACAAAGTGGCAGGAGTTCTGTGACTCGAGGGAGAACTGAGGGGGGCGATTCTCCAACACATCACAGCCTAAAAAAATGTGCAACTTGTGAAATGTTTGCTGAACACTCTGGAACGGAACATGATATTGCCATGGGGGATGTCTTTGTGTGTGCGCGATGTAAGGAGTGTAAGGAAATCAGGCGATAACACAGCGTTGTTATGGGCCTATATGAGAGCTTGGACAGGGATGCCCTCGAAGGATCTAAATTGAGGGGCCAATCAATTTAGTCATCACGCAACACAGCGGCAACTCCCAAGGCAGAATGCGCTGGTCCCACAGGAACTAGCAGTTGTTGGTGACTCTATTGTCAAGGAAACGGGGAACATGCTTTGTAAAAAGGATAGGTGGAACAGGACCAGTGTATGTCTGCCAGGGGTAAAGGTTGATGATGTTATACAGCGGATATCATCTTTTAAGGGCACAAAAGATGATATAGTTGTACATGTTGGCACTAATGATATTAAGAGTAGGAGACCGGCAAAATTACTTAACAAGTACAGGTAACTGTTGAAAAAAAGCTGGGAATTAGGGTTGAATTTGAAAGTGTCTGCAATTCTGCCCAGACACAATAGAAGGGAGTATATGATGAGAGCCTTGTCGATAAATTCGGCCCTGGAAAGATTGTGCAAGGCTCAAGGGATAGAATTTTTTTCAGCCTGGTCTGTGCTTGTTAACAGGAGAGACTGCTTCTACAGGGATGGGATAGACTTAAATAGAAAGGATGCAAGAATATTTGCTGATTCTATCGAGGCAGTGTTAGGTGGTTCGGAAAACTGCTAGCTTGGGGGGATACAAGGACTAATAGTTTAACAGTAGTCGCAGGCAGAGGTGAAGGTGATTCTTGCACAACTTCTATTAGAATAAGTAGCGACCTGGAGCGAGGGGTGTTGGGGTTTCAGAGATGGATGGCAGTCATCATAAAATAGGTGGGTATATGGGATGTGTTAGGGTAACTAGGAATAGAAGCATGTATACCAATGCTAGAAGTATAGTAAATACATTTGATAAATCTGAAGTGTTGGTCAAGACATCAAAGGCAGATATTGTTGGGATAGCAGAGACGTGGTGTCACACAGATATAAGGAATACAGAACTGGAATTTGGGGAGTACAATGTGTACAGAAAGGATAGACAGGATAGAAAGGGAGGAGGTGTTATGCTATTAATTAAGAAAAACATAAAATCAAAAGAAGTGCACCCAGTTGATATAGATGAACAGTGCACTGTTGAGTCAGTCTGGTGTAACATAAACACTGCGAAAGCAAAAATAAGAGTAGGAGTGTGTTATAGGCCTAATGACTCGAATGAGTACAATGAACAATTGTACAGAGAAATAGACTGGGCTAGTAAATCAGAATGTCTTATAATGGGGGATTTTAACTTCCCAGATATCGACTGGAACTTGTGGGTTGGTCACTCACACACTAGTCAGACTTTTGTTGATTTACTGGATGACAGTTTTTTGCAGCAGCATGTTCGAGAGGCAACCAGAGAGAGTAATACTCTTGATCTGGTTATCAGCAGTGATCATTCGTGTATTAAGAATTTGCAGATAAAGAAACCACTAGGTGGCAGTGATCACAGTGTACTGATGTGGGATTTACTTAAAGATTTAATTACCATCAGGGGTAAAGGAAAGGGTTTTTGCTTGAGTACAGCGGTCTCAGAAAGTTTTTAAATTCTGTACAGTGGGATCAACTGACGATGTTACCAACAGTAAATTCTAAGTTGGAAGCATTCAAGGAATTATTCGTGGATGCCACTAAAAGTTTCATACCTATTAAGAAATATTGTTCAAGGTTTAGGCCAAAATGGTTATCTAATGAACTAATGAGACTCGTAACAGAGAAGAAAAATGCACGGGATACATATAAATTATCAAGCGACTCAGAAGCCTATGGCAGATATAAGCTAGTCTGTAATCAGGTCACAAAGGAGGTTAGGCAGGTGAAGGAAGATTACGAGAAATCCTTGGCAAAAGATGCTAAGAAAAACAGCAAGGATTTCTTTACTTATATAAACTCTAAAAGGAAGGGGATGAATCTTATTGGTCCACTTGACATCGATGGTTCTACTGTTGATGATCCTGCTCAGTTAGCAAACAAACTGAATGAGTATTTTGCATCTACATTCACACATGAGGAATTATTAAGGTTTGAAAATGGCAGAAGGTTATCAAATTGTAGCAGGATACTTAATGATTTTGTAATAACTGAGAGCAAAGTGGAGGAGAAAGTTAAACATAAGAAAAGCACCTGGGGTGGATGGGATCTATCCGGTTATATTAAAGGAGGCGGCAAAGCAACTAAGCAAACCCTTAGTCATAATTATGAGAGCATCCTTGGACTCAGGGGAGGTTCCCACAGACTGGAGATGATGTGCAAATGTATCCCCAATTCACAAAGGGGGATTGAAGGGTGACACGAGTAATTACAGACCAGTTAGTTTAACTTCTGTTCCGGGTAAAATAATGGAGTCACTGGTTAAAGATGCATTGCAGGATCATCTAGACAAGACTGCAGCAATAATTCAGACAGAGCATGGGTTTGTTAAAGGAAAGTCTTGTGTGACAAATTTGATAGGATATTATGATGTAGTTACAAAAAATAATTTTGATATCATATATTTGGATTTCAGGAAAGCTTTTGACACTGTTGCGCATGGAAGACTATTGTACAAATTGGAGCAGAATGGTATTAAGGGTAAGTTGCTACAATGGATAAAAGGATGGTTAAGTGGGAGAAGACAGAGGGTGGTAATCAATGGGTGCTGCTTTTCGTGGACTAATGTTATCAGTGGAGTCCCACAGGGTTCGGTGTTGGGTCCACTGTTGTTTTGTATATTTATCAATGATATTGATGAAGGTATATCAGGCTTAATGTCGAAGTTTTCAGATGATACAAAGGTTGGCAGGGTTGTTAATGACGGTAATGGCAGTGTGCTACTGCAACAGGATCTAGACAGTTTGGGCAGATGGGCTAAGAAGTGGCAACTGAAGTTTAACCTTGACAAATGCAAAGTACTGCATATGGGTAGAAGTAACCCCAGAGAAACGTACCAACTGCGTAGTACTACACTTAAGGTGGTAGAAAATGAAAAAGACCTGGGAGTAATTGTGCAGGCAGATATGAAGTTTTCTGAGCAATGCAGACAGGCTGCCAGGGCAGGTCATGGGGTTTTGTCAATGATATATAGGAATTTTGCTAGCAGAGAAAAGGAGGTGATTGTCCCTCTGTGTAAGGCAATGGTCAGGCCACGCCTTGAGTACTGCGTACAAGTCTGGAGGCCGCATTTTAGGAAGGATGTAGATTTGCTTGAGCATGTACAGAGAAGGGCAATAAGATTGGTGAGGGGAATGAGGGGATCCTCTTACCAAGAGAGGCTTAAGTTCTGAAAATTGCAGTGGCTGGAGACTAGGCACCTGCGCGGTGATCTGATTGAGGTGTATAAGGCCTTGAATGGGTTGAGCATGCTGAATTCTGATGGGATCCTTCCACTTGTTCAGATTACGAACCTAAGGGGGCATAAATTCAAATTAAGAAAGGACAGATGTAGAATAGATGTGCGGAAATTTGCCTTTAGCCAGCAGGTGGTTAATTGCTGGAACAAACTTTCATCTGTTGTTGAGGAAGTTGATAGGTTGAATAAATTTAAGGAGGAACTGGACAGGCATTTGGAGGGAATGGTGTGATTTTTTTTTTTTGGCTTATGCTGCATTATCTCATACACTTGCTTTCTTGCATCACATGCCACTACTACTACTACTACTACTACTAATAATAATAATATTGATTAGTTTTTTCTCATTATTAAAAGAAGATTATTGGAGTTCATGAGCGTTTTTATGGCTGATATTTATTTTTGGGTACACCCTCCAGACTGTCCCAGTCTTAAGGTGTTTATCCCCCCTTCCTGCTGTTTTAAAATATGAAAAAATGACATCTACTGCCACTACTCATAAGACACACTGTCTGTTTACCGAGAATGCAGGGAGAAATTGCAGTACTAGCAAACCAGTTTTTCCGGGTAAGTTTCCCGAAGTTTGCAGTGGTTCTCGTGATGGCTTTCTTTATCGTTGCCAAAAAATCTATACAATCAGACCTTTGCTGTATGATAACAGTGGTGCAAGATCAATTAAAAAACTTATTTTCAACCAGAAAGGAGAAGTGACAGACTTTTGTTTTCCCCTTTTAATATATAAGCTAAGTGTTTTCTTTAATTTGTTCTTGCACCACTTTTTAACAGCTTTATGTAATTATTCCTGCCTGATTTTTTCAAAAACTTTTTAAACTGAATTTTCTGCCTTTTTGATGGAATTAAAGATTGGCTGCCCAGAAACAATGGCTGATAATGGGATAATTCTAATGCTATTCCTAATAAGAAAAAAGTCTGATTAAAAGCAAAAACTGAAGCTGGATTATAGGCACCAAAAATAATGGGTTCCATTTACAGAGTGCCTAACCTGTCATAATGCTTAATATTTTCCTGAAAACACACACCAAATGCATTCCGTTTTTACCTGTCCAGTCCTTTTAACAGCTTGTCTAGTTCTTCCTTGAATTTATTCAAGCTACCCACCTCTACAATTCCAGATGGAAACTTGTTCAGGGCCCCACATCTGGTGAGTATAGGCTTGCCACCCAGGGTCCTGAGCTGGATATAATCATTCTTCTCTTTCTTGGTGATTCCCTTCTACTTCTCTCTCTTCCTCTCTCTCTCTCTCTTGGGGTAATTCAGAAATTTTTGTTTGGCTGGTGCAGCATAAGCCCCAGGCTTCCTAGCACCATATGGCAAATAATAATAATACAGCCAAGCCACCTGGATAGAAATAGAATGCAAGAAAACCAAGGACGTACAAGAAATGAGAGGGTGGGAGATTCAGGAAGAAGTAAAACAGATGATCAAGAACTCTTACAACTGGCAAACTTCAGGAATAGATAACATCCACAACTACTGGTATAAGAAGCTCACTTGCACACACAAGCACCTGGCAGAGCACTTCACCCGAATGATAAGGCACCCAGAGACAATCCCGAAGTTTCTCACTAAAAGAATCACATATCTGAAGCCTAAAGATGAAGATATGAGAAACCCGGTGAAATATAGGCCAATCACCTGCCTCTCAACAATGCACAAGATCCTGATCAGCTGCATAACCAGGAAGATAGACCACTGAAAGAACCAGAACATAATGGCCGAACAGCAGAAAGGATGCAAGCGGCTGAGCAAAGGATGCAAGGAGCAATTAACAATAGATGCTGTGGTTATGGAGCAAGCCTACAAGAAGCGCCGCAATATGTACACAGCCTACATCGATTACTGCAAGGCCTTCGACTCCGTGCCTCATAGCTGGCTAATAGAGGCGCTGAACATCTACAAAGTCAATCCGATAGTGACAAACTTCCTAGGAGAAACAATGGCGAAATGGAGTACCACCATTAAGGTCGGAAACATCACAACCAGGCCAATCCCCATCAGGAGAGGAATCTTTCAGGGAGATATCCTGAGCCCATTGTGGTTCTGTCTAGCACTTAACCCGCTACCTACCATGCTCAACAGTAGCAAGTATGTATATATATTACCTCAAAGAAGGAAGGAAGAACCTGTACACCCTCACCCACCTCATGTTCATGGATGACATCAAGCTCCACGCGGGAACCGAGAAGCACCTTCAGCAACTACTCCAGATCACTGAAGAATTTAGCAATGATATTAGGATGGAATTTGGTCTAAACAAATGCAAAATCCACAGATTGCGCCAGGGAAAATTAGTCAACCGAAACTACCAGCTGCAGACTGGTAAACAGATTGAAGCCATGGCAGAGGGAGAGGTCTACAAATACTTGGGGATGATGCAGGCTCAGCGGTTACAGCACAAGGAAATTAAGGCCTGCCTGACTGAAAAATACCATCAGAGACTCAGAAGCCTGCTGAAAGCAAAGCTGAACGGAGGGAACACAGTTAAAGCCATAAACACCTATGCAGTCCCAGTGCTAACATACTCATTCGGGGTCATAGATTGAACTAACACCAAGCTGGAGGATATCATGAGAAGGACAAGGACAATGATGACCAAGAGCTGCCAACACCACCTGAAATCTGCCGAAGACAGAGTGGGGTAATCAATGGACAGCGCTCTTTGTGGAATGATGTTATTAGAGGAGTCCCCTAGGGTTCAGTGTTGGGTCCATTGTTGTTGTTGTTTTCTATATTTATCAATGATACAGATGAAGTTATATCAGGCTTAATATCCAAGTGCGCTGCTATACGAAGGTTTGCAGGGTTGTTAATGAAAGTATGCTACTGCAACAGGATTTGGAAAAGTTGGGCAGATTGGCTGAGAGGTGGCAACTGAAGTTTAATATTGACAAATGCAAAGTAATGCATATGGGTAGCAGCTACCCCAGAGAGTAGCTCATGGAGTATTGTCAATGATATACAGGAATTTTTCCAGCAGGGATAAGGAGGTGATTATTCCATTGTATAAGGCAATGGTCAGGCCACACCTAGAGTACTGTATACAGGTCTGGAGGCCTCATTTCAAGAAGGATGTAGAGCTGCTGGAACGAGTACAGAGAAGGGCAACAAGATTAGTGAATGGAACAAAGGGGTGCTCTTACGAAGAAAGGCTTAAGTTTTGCAAATTACAGTGTCTGGAGACTAGGCACCAGCGAGGTGATCTGATAGAGGTGTATAAAGCCTTGAATGGTTTAAGCATGCTCAATGCTGATGGGATTCTTCCTCTAGCTCAGAAAAATCACCTGAGAGGGCATAAATTCAAATTGAGGAAAGACAGATGTAGGATAGACGTGCGGAAATTTGCCTTTAGCCAGCGGGTGGTTGGTTGGTGGAACAGACTCCCATCCCTTGTGGTGGAGGTTGATAGCCTAAATAAGTTTAAGGCTCAGCTGGACAGGTATTTTGAACGAACAGAGGGGTGAAGTGGAAGTGTTTTTTTTTTTTTTTTTTTGGCTGATGCTGCATAAGCTTGCTTTCTTGCATCAAATGCCTCTACTAATGCTAATGCAAAGTGATGTACCAACTATGTGGAACAACACTTAGGGTAGTGGAGAAGGAAAAAGACTTGGGGGTAATTGACAGTCAGATATGAAGTTTTTCCAGACATCTATTCTACAGCTGTCTACCCTCAATTTGAATTTATGCCCTCTTAGGTTCATAATCTGGGCAAGCGGAAGAATCCCATCAGAATTCAGCATGCTCAACCCATTCAAGGCCTTATACACGTCAATCAGATCACCTTGCAGTGCCTAGTTTTCAGCCGCTGCAATTTGCAGACTTAAGCCTTTCTTGGTAAGAGAGGACCCCTTTGTTCCCCTCACCAATATTGTTGCTCTTCTCTGTACACGCTCAAGCAAATCTACATCCTTCCTAAAATGAGGCCTACAGACCTGTATGCAGTACTCAAGGCGTGGCCTGACCATTGCCTAATACAAAGGGATAATCACCTCCTTTTCCCTGCTAGCAAAATTCCTGAATATCATTGACAAAAACCCCATGACCAGCTCTGGCAGCCTGTCTGCATTGCTCAGAAAACTTCATATCTGACTGCACAATTACTCCCAGGTCTTTTTCATTTTCTACCACCCTAAGTGTAGTACCGCACAGTTGGTATGTTCCTCTGGGGTTACTTCTACCCATATACAGTACTTTGCATTTGTCAATGTTAAACTTCTGTTGCCACTTCTCAGCCCATCTGCCCAAATTTTCTAGATCCTGTTGCAGAAACACACTGCCATTACTGTCATTAACAACCCTGTCAACCTTTGTATCATCTGCAAACTTTGAGACTAAGCCTGATATACCTTCATTGATATATCACTGATAAATATACAAAACAACAGTGGGCCCAACACCGAACCCTGTGGGACACTACTAATAACATTTGTCCATGAAGAGCAGCATCCATTGATTACCACTCTCTGTCCTCTCCCACTCAACCACCCTTTTATCCATTGTAGCAATTTACCCTTAATACCATTCTGCTCCAATTTGTACAATAGTCTTCCATTCATAACAGCGTCAAAGGCTTTCCTGAAATCCAAGTATATGTTATCAAAATTATTTTTTGCATCCAGTTGCTTTGTAACCACATCCTAGTGTCTGAATTATATCTGCATGTGTCACCCTTCGATCCCCCTTTGTGACTTGGGGATAAATTTGCACATCTCCAGTCCATATGGACTTCCCGAGTCCAAGATGCTTTCATAATTATGGCTAAGGGTTTGCTTTGTTCCTTTGCCACCTCCTTTAATATAACTGGATAGATCCCACCAACCCCAGGAACCTTTCTTATGTTTAACTTCAACAATTTCTCCTCCACTTTGCTCTCAGTTATTACAAAATCATTAAGCACCCTGTTACAGTTTGATAAACTTCTGGCATTTTTCTCCCTTAATAATTCCTCACGTGTGAATGTAGATGCAAAATACTCATTCAGTTTGTTAGCTATCTGAGCAGGATCATCAACAGTCGAACCATTGATATCAAGTGGACCAATACGATTCCCTTCCTTTTAGAGTTTATATAAGTAAAGATGTCCTTGCTGTTTTTCTTAGCATCCTTTGACATGTTTGATGAAAGTAGAGGAATTACATATTTTTAATTAAAATCAGTTTATTTTCACTTATGAAACACCTTCACCTCTGGAAGTAACAGCTGGCTAGTGGTGTATTCAGAAGAATAGTCCCCTTGGAAATATCTGTAAAAAGAGCATAGAACCAAACAATATTTGTGTGATACTGCACAGCAAGTTAATGAGTTAAGGGATTATGCATTAACCTGACTATTAGAAACTGACATTACACGTTAGGCATGAATTTAATAAACATATTTTATTAACACTGATTACATTACAAGCCTGGTTATATAGGAAAATGTTTTGGAACTCAAGTAAGAGAACAGTCAACAGCAAGTAGTGATGTGACATGGATATCCAGTAGTCTAAAATATGAAGAGACAGGAAATAATGTTGTGGGTCAGTGAATTGAGATGGAATAGAAGCTAAACTTCATTTAAAGAGGAAGACAGGAATACCATGTCTTGAAGTAGGCACACTCTCCATGTCATATATTTAGAATCTACTAGAGTTAAGTGACAAAGTAGGGAAACAAAATGCTATATTAAACCAAACAAAACAAGAATTTTCTTTGATTGAATTAACTTCCTCTATGGAAAAATTGAAAAAGTACAAATAAATGGAATTCTAATAAAATAAAATATTATAAGGCTGGCTGGGGAAACCATAAGACATCACAGTCTAATTTGAAGTTAAACTGAAATTAGCCAGAGTTAAACTGAATGAAAATTATATATTTAGTTCATTTCAACTCCTCCACCGTGTGCCTCCGTAGCCGAGTGGTCAGGAGCGGGAGTGCAATAGTACACGCTCTTTGAGTAGACCGGGATTCAAGCCCCTGAATGCTAAATACAGTTGATCTGCCAACCTGCACTGGACCAGCGTAGCAGATTATGGTCCAATTCCCTCAGCATGAATTGCTGAGTGTGTGTGTTATGGAGGTTTAATGGCGCATAAGCTGCTGGAGCTATAATGTGCCTATTCATAGGAAACTGTTAAAAACAAATTTTTGTTATAATAACTTGATTTTTGTTAAAGTGGTCTTTCAGAATTTATGATATAGTCCAATTTTTTTCAGGAAAGAGAAAAATTCATTGATATTTGCTTCCTCGCCAATAATATGATTTAGGGTCATTGGTTCTCGCAGATTTATCAGGGAAGACAGGACGGTTGTTCTTTCTTGTTGATACTGTGAGCAGTCAATTAGAATATGTTTCACTGATAATTGAGTTAAACAGTGTGGGCACTGAGGAGGATCCTCTCCTGTGAGTAGATGGAGGTGAGTGAGATACGTATGTCCTATTCGTGCCCTTGCAAGTACCACTTCTTCTCTTCGCACTGTTTTGGTACTAGTGTGCCAAAGCTTTGGGTGCTGTTTCAACTGATAGAGTTTATTATTGGTTTGGGAGTGCCATAGATCTTTCCACTGCGCGAGACATGCCGTTTGTATGATGCGATTGTAGTCAGAGGCTGGAACATGGATGGAGGTTAAATCAAAAGTTGATGGATTTTTAGCAGATTTGTCAGCGAGTTCGTTCCCCTTTATCCCCGAATGTGCTGGGATCAAGCAAAAGGTCACTGATTGATGACGTTCTTGTATTTGCAGTAGGAGACTTCTGATTTGATCTAACACAGAGTGAACCTTGTAGGAGAAATGTTGCATTGCTGTAATTGAGCTGAGCGAGTCCGTGTATACTATATATTTTACAGATGGGTAGTGAATCAGATTTTCTAAGGCTAATTTGATTGCATGGAGTTCTGCTGAGAAGCTGCTATACTGAGCTGGAAGAGCAGCCGAAATGATTGAAGTGGGAAAAACTGCCGCTGCTCCTACCGCTGAATGTGATTTGGAGCCATCAGTATAGATCGGTAAAAAATCGGCATATTTATGAATATGGCTTGCATGGAGTTGTTTCACATTAATTATTGGTAGGCGATTCTTTCCCCATTCTTGAAGATAAGTATCGCAGGTTAATTGTAGAGGCGGACTCCAAGGTGGTTGAGAGTAATTCATTACTTGTTGCCTGTTGGAAATTGGAACATTCCAACTCTGTGTTATTTCAATTAGGCGTAAGCCTGCTGGTCTTATTCTAGTGGGTTTGTTTCTATCTCTATAGAAATTTTGCAGTGGTGGATTAAAAAGGTATGGCTCAACAGGATGCTGCCAGCAACTTTGTATTCGGGCTGCATACTTAAGAAACAGCGTTTTTCTGCGGAGGTAAAGAGGTGGCTCATTAGCTTCAATATATAAACTATGAATAGGAGAGGTCCTGAACGCCCCAAGTGCAATCCGCAATGCACTATGCTGTATAGGATCTAGCCATCGTAGTATACTCTTACGAGCAGAATCATAGAGTGGAGCACCATAATCCAATCGGGATCTAATAAGTCATCTATATAAAAGCAGCAAAGATGTACAGTCTGCTCCCCAAGACAAGGCAGATAAAGCTCTTAGTATGTTTAGTTTTTTGAGGCAGGAAGTACGTACAAATTTAATGTGCTCAAGGAAATTTAGTTTCCTGTCAAGGATTAATCCTAAGAATCTGATGTTGTTAGTCACTGGAATGGTAAAGTTTGATATATGAAGTTCAGGGTCTGTATGCATTTTTCGTTGATTACAAAAATGGATGGCAACAGTCTTCTGCTGTGATAGGCGATAGCCATTTAACCTTGCCCACCTTTGGACTTTATTCAGGGATATCTGCAGTTGCCGTTCAATGGATCTCATGTTCTGGGAATGGCAAGAAATAGAGAGATCATCAGCATAAAGGTAGGTCTGAACAGCATTTGGAAGTTCTTTTGTGATGGAATCGATTCTAAGGGCGAAAAGGGTTGCACTCAGTACAGACCCTTGTGGCACTCCTTCTTCCTGTGAAAATGTCGCAGAAAGTGAGTTGTGATATCGAACTTGGAATGAACGATTCTGAAGAAAGTTCCTAATGAATATGGGCAGGTTGCCTCGTAAACCAATAGCATAAAGGTCACTGAGAATGCCACGACGCCAGGTAGTATCAAAAGCCTTCTCTATGTCTATGGAAACCATAACAAGATGTTCATTTTTTACAAAGGCATTACGAATTGCAGACTCAGCTTTGATCATGAGATCTAAGGAGGACCTGTTCTTACGAAACCCATGTTGGTGATTACTCATTAGGTGTTCTGTTTCGATGATCCAAACAAGTCGATTATGGATAATTTTTTCGAGTAGTTTACCAAGGCAACTGGAGAGGGAAATTGGTCTGTAACTGTACGGACTGGTAGGATCTTTACCGGGTTTCAAAAAGGCAAGAACTGCTGCATGATGCCAAGAGCTGGGATAAATGTTTTCCAGAAATATTCGGTTATAATAGATCAGCAGTATTTCTAAGTTTTTGTCTCCAAGGTTTTGTAACATGATATAAAATATTCCATCTGGCCCAGCGGCACTGTTGCGTGTTGTTTTAATGGCGTGTAAAAGTTCAGAATATTGAAGAGGCTGGTTATACGGAAGGGAAACTGAGGTTCGAAAGTTGATGGCACGTTGTTCAGTCGTGGTCTTTATTTTCTGGAAATCCGGAGAATAATTTGATGCCGCAGAAACTTCGGCAAAAGTTTTAGCCAAGGCATTTGCTATGTCTTCAGGAGCAGAGAGTTCTTGCCCATTAAACGAAAGAATTGGCGAAGGGGTGGGTGGAAATTTGCCAGAAATCTGCCTAATTTTCTTCCATATTAACCTGGAGTTAGTGTTTCTATTTATGGTAGATGTAAACCGGATCCAAGAATTCTTCTTGGCTTGCCTCTGAATGAGGCGTGCTTTTGCCCTTAATTTCTTGTAGTTGATTAGGTTAGCTGTGGTTGGGGATTTACGAAATAAATTCCATGCTTTATTTTTTAACTTCTTTGCTTTGGTGCATTCTTCATTCCACCAATAGTTAATGTGCCGTTGGAACTGGGTATTCGACAGTGGAATTGAACAGTTAGCTGCAGATAGTAGTTGTGTAGTAATATAATCAGTGGCTTCATCTATCGACTGTGTTCTTATAAATTTCTCATCCAGATTGACAGCTGACTGAAATTTGGCCCAGTTGGCTTGAGAGAACTTCCATTTCTTGCAAGGTTTGGCTACTGGCGGTGGTGCAGTGAGCAAATCACAAATAATCGGAAAATGATCACTGCCCATGGGATGGTCCATAACAGACCATTCCATGATTGGATACAGAATAGGGGAGCATATCGAGAGATCGATTGCAGAAGTTTGTCCAGTTGGTAATTGTATGTGAGTAGGTGCACCGGTATTAAGAATGGTAAAGTTTTGCTTATCTACGAAGGTTTCAATCAGTCGGCCATGACTATCCAGTTTAGTAGATCCCCATAAGGGGTGGTGGTGGCCATTGAAATCCCCCAGGAGACAGATAGGGGAAGGTAGCTGTATTAGCAGGTTTTCAAGATCTTGGTAAGAGAAGGTATGACTTGGTGGAAGATAAATTGATACTAATGTTAACTCAATTTCGGTTACCAAACACACAGCAATGACTTCAATTTCAGTTTTCAAAACAATTTGCTTGGTTGGGGTTTTTGAATTGACCAAGATGGCCACATCCCCACGAGCAGAAGTGGAAGTATTACGATCTTGTCGGTAGATAGAGTAGTTCTTTAAGCTGGCAGAAATTTGGGAAGTTAAATAGGTTTCTTGTATACAGAAACCAACTGGATTGTAGCGATTAATTAAGTCTTGAATATCATTAAAATTGCAACGAAATCCTCTACAATTCCATTGAAGAATATAAGGCATTATTGGTGTTTAGTAAAAGAAGCTGTATCTGACTGTTTTTTTGATGTGACTGTTTTATGGCGTTCAGGTTTCGGTTTGTCTTTTTTGAAGAATGGGCGACCGATGTCCATATCTTCTTCCACATGTATTTCTAAGACTGGGTCTTCCTGTCTGGATGAGTCAATTGTATCCATGGATGTGTCTTGAATATTCATTTTGATGTTTGAACCTCGATTATTTGATGGAGCAGCAGCATTGGTTGGAGGAGTAGGAGAAGGAGATTTCGCTGGTACTGTAAGAGCAGTATTGCTTGCCTGGTTCAACTGTTTCGGGATATTGGACTGTTGCTGGGAGAGAACAGTTCGTGCCCAGTCAGAGATTGAGTTGTTTGAGGGGACTGTAACATCAGTCTGGGTGGCCACTGATTGATATTTTTGTGTGACACTGGCATATGTACGTTTTGTAATACTGGGAGCAATTAATTTTCTCGCTTCTTGAAAGCTTACTTTATTTTCGATTTTATACTTCACAATTTTCTTTTCGGTTTTCCATCTGTCGCATGTCTTAGAATAGGCGGGATGGTTGCCTTTACAGTTAGGACAGCTCATTTCTGTTGCTGAACAGTCATTTTGAGTATGATCGGTGGACCCACATTTGGGACAGACTGGGTTTCCTCTACATGCCGTTTGAGAGTGGCCATACTTTTGGCACTTATAGCATCTCAATGGATTAGGGATGTAGGGTCTAATGCGGCAAAGAAGATAACCTGCTTTTATGGAAGAAGGTAGGTTTGGAGTATTAAAAGTGAGTATAATATTCCTAGTAGATGCCAGTGTGTTGTCCTTTTTAATCATGATTCTTTTTACTGCAATTACATTTTGCTCCTGAAGTTCTTGACATATCTCCTCCTCCGACACATTCAGTAGGTCCCAGCTGGATATAACACCCTTAGAAGTGTTTAGGGTTCCGTGGGGAGAAACTTTTACTGAAATTCCAGCAAAATTTGTAATTTTTAGTAGATGCTCCGAATGTTTCCTGCTGATTGTTTCTATTAGTAGGTCTCCTGATTGCAGTCGCTTGACTGTTTTAGGAGATCCTGCAAGACTTTCGAGATGTTTCTGAATAAGAAACGGAGACAATTTGGTGAGAGGCTGATCCGTAAGTGAATGCATTATGAGAAATGCAGGAAAATCTATGTTTGAAGAGTTGGTCTTAAACCTCTTCGGTTGAGACATGTCATGTTCATTTTCTATGTCTGGCCGAGAACTTGTCGGCTCTAGTGGAGGAAACATATTGTGTTCCATAATTGCTCCTTTTGGCCCTTGGCAGATTAACTGTTCTGCCAAGATTTCCGGCCCCGCCACGGGGAGGCAGGAGCAGTGCCTGGTGTGACCAAGCGAGAAGTAGTAGGGGTTAGTAATAAATATATAAGAAGTAAAGAAAGGTGACTTTCCTTTCCGGCTCTGTAAAGTACTTTTTTAACAAGAGCTGCTACTGAAAAAATAAGTTATTTTAAGGACAGGAACGTAAAAGAACTATAATATCACTTTTGGAAAATCACTCTTTAAGCACAAAGAATTCGCTCAGTCACAATCGCTTGGCACCCGGGGCCATGAATTGCTGAGGAGGCTTCCATCCTGCAGTGGGTTGATAATGGCTGCAGTTTACTTCTTTTTTTTTTTTTTTTTAACTCCACCAACTAGGCTATATAATATGGATAATTTGCACCTAAGAGCAATTAATTTGAAATCAAACTCAGTTGATAATGTTATACAAAGTATGAATAAGCAACTGTATGATTAAAAAAAAAACACCTCTTTGATGTGCATTACAAATTGTTATAGTAGTATTACAAATTATAAAGTATAGCAGTAACCTCCTATATTTTATAACTATACATATTGTAATGAGGTTACATGTTTGTAATCTGAACAAATAACTAAAAAAATAAAATAAACAAAATCTCAATTTTCTGGGGGGTGGGAAAAGAGAGAGAGAGAGAGAGAGAGAGAGAGAGAGAGAGAGCAATAAAAGGGTTTTGAGACACTAAGATAACACAAATGATCAACAAATAAAGTTATTAAAAATAAAAAATTATGATAAAAAGGATACCGAGTCACAGTGGTATAACTGTCCCATCACATACAAAGGAAATGCTATACCTGAAGCCTGTCTAGAGGCTATAAGGTGGCAGCCTCACCACTAGACTTACCCTGCGAAAGGCTGGTAACCTATATGGGGCATTCCAAATACTCGAAATAAGCTCAGAAAAAAAACTGGACGAATCTCAAGGATAACAACCCAGGAAAAGTATATAAGACTACGATTAAGGACATTAAAGTAGCAATCTGGAATGTTAGGGAAATAAATCATAAATTGGATGAATTAATCACGGAATTAGAAAATAGAAATATTGACATAGCAGTCATTACTGAAACAAAAAAGAACAAAGGAAATAGGTAACTTCATAATGATATACTCAGGTGTACCAAATGAAATGTGGGCATCATCGGGAGTTGAAGTTATTATAAGGAAAGAATGGAAAAATAAAATATTAGATTACTCTTGGATATCACCCAGAATGTTGAAATTAAGGCTAAAAATCCTATCATATACAATAACAATCATTGGCATCTATGCACCAGTAGAAGGCAACATTGATGAAACTAGAATTTTATGATGAATTACAAGAGATCATAGACCAAACTAACAAAAAGTGAATACCTCATAATAGCAGGAGATTTTAATGCAAGAGTTGGTGCTCAATCAATAGACATATGTATAGGATCAGAAGGTGAACCCGTGGTCAACAATAATGGAAGATGCTTGATAGACTTCTGCATTTTTAAAAAACTTAAAATCACGAATACTTTTTTCAGACACAAGAATATCCATAAATTCACACAGTAAGCAAGGAACACAAAGTCTATAATAGATTATATTATCATTAATGAAAATTTAAATAACAAAATTAGAGAACTAGAGTATTCAGAGGCAGTGAAATTGACAGTGATCACTACCTAATAGAAAGCACTTTCAAAATAAAAAGAAAATACTCAGTGTCCGTAGATTTTAACGTTCGTAACTTCCCGCCATTATTACACGATACAGAATACCGTAAGGTTTAAGGTAAAACTAGATAGCGAAATACGTAGCAGTGTATTAGAAATCTATTAGGTCAGTATAGTATTATCAATAAAATTTATTAATCTTATTAACTTTCATTGTTAATTAAATTATACTTAAAAGGAATCATGACCCAGACTAGAGCAGCAAAGCAGTGTTCACAGAATAGCCAGAGTGCTGTGGCTTGCGGGAGAACTGAAGGGGGCGATTTTCCCACACATCACAGTCTAAAACAGTACATGATCTAGCCAAGGAGGATGTCTTTGTGTGTGCTAGGTGTAGAGACTGTGAAAAAATTAGGTGCCTCAAACTCTCATAGATGGGCATCTATGAGAGTTTGAGGCGTACGGTAAATGTCCTCGAAGAAATTAATATGAGCAGCCCATCAAGCTCTCAGCTGCCCAACTCAATGCCAGACCTCACTCCTGTGCATCAGGCAACATAACAGCAATCTCCAAGGTAGAATGCACTAGTCAGGGAGACGGGGAATATAGTATGTAAAAAGGATAGCTGGAACAGGACAAGGGTATGTCTGCCAAGGGCAAATGTTGATGACGTTGTAGAGCAGATATCATCTTTTAAGGGCACAAAAGGTGATATTGTTGTACACATTGGCATTAATGACCTTAAGAGTAAGAGATCTGTAGATTTACTTAACAAGTACAGGTCAATGCTGAAAAAAAGTTGAGTTGCAAGTTAGGGTTAAATTTGAAAGTGTCTGCAATTCTGCCCAGACACGATAGGAGGGAGTATATGATGAGAGCCTTGTCAATCAATTTGGCCCTGGAGAAATTGTGCAAGGCTCACGGGGTAGAATTTTTTTCAGTGGTCTGTGCTTGCTAACAGGAGAGACTGCTTCTACAGAAATGGGATACACTTAAATAGAAAGGGTGCAAGAATATTTGCTGATGCTATTGAGGCAGTGTTAGGTGGGTCAGAAAACTGCTAGTTTTGGGGGGGGGGATTCACAGGTTAAAGATTAATGGTAGCTGCAGGCAGAAGCGAAAATGATCCTTGCACTCTTCTGTTGTAATGAGCAGCAGCCTAGAGAGCAAGTTTTTGGGGATTTCAAGAGCCGTTGGGAGTCATCACGGAACAAGTAAATACTTGGGCTGTGTTAGGGTAACTAAGGGTAAGAACAAGTGCATGTATACTTGTATGTACACTAATGCTAGAAGTATAGTAAATAAAGCTGATGAATTTGAAGTGCTGATCAAACTGTCAAAGGCAGATATTGTTGGGATATCAGAGACATGGTGTCACACAGATATAAGGAGTGCAGAATTGGAATTTGGGGAGCACAATGAGTACAGAAAGAACAGATAGGGTAGGAAGGGAGGAGGGTTATGATGTTAGTTAAGAAACACATAAAATCTAAGGAAGTGCATCCAGTCGACAGTGCAATGTTGAGTCTGTTTAGTGCGACATAAACACTGGGAAAGGGAAAATGAGAATAGGAGTATGTTATAGGCCAAATGACGCTGATGAGTACAATGAACAGTTGTGCAGAGAAATAGAATGGGCCAGTAAATCAGAATGTCTTGTAATGGGGGATTTTAACTTTCCAGATATTGATTGGAACTTATGGGTTTGTCACTCACACACTAGCAAGACTTTTGTGGATTTATTGGAGGATTGTTTTCTACAGCAACATGTACGAGTTGCAACCAGAGGGAGTAATATCCTTGATCTGATTATCAGCAGTGATGACGCATGCATTAGGAATTTGCAGATAAAGGAACCACTAGGTGACAGTGATCACCGTGTACTGATGTGGGATTTACTTAAAGATGTAACTATGATCAAGGGTAAAGGGAAGGGTTTTTGTTTTCGTAAAGGTGACTACAGAGGTCTCAGACAGTTTTAAATTCTATACAGTGGGATCAACTGATGATGTTACCAACGGTGAATTCTAAATGGGAAGCTTTCGTGGAATACTTTGATATGTTCCACCTTTGATAGGTGGAACAGGACCTGGGTTCCTTACTGTTTTCAATATTTATGCAAGATATTGAAGAAGTCATATCAGCTTAATATTTAAGTTTACAATGATAAAAATTTTGGTGATCGTTAACAGGAACCAATGTATGCTACTTGAACAAGATGTAACAAAAAATAAGGCAGATGGACTGAGAAGTAGCAGCTGAGGTTTAACATTGATAAATGCAAGGTACCGCACATGGATAACACTAATTCCAGAATAATATACAAATTAGGTCACTGTTTCTCAAAGGGTGTGCCGCGTCACATTAGTGTGCCGCAAAATCTTAAAAAAAAACTAACGTCGTTTTTATTTTAACATCATTGTCCGAATATTTTATTTTGGTTGTAAGAATTGTTTGTATAACACAGATATTATATAAGTATAAATAAAAAAATTGTTAATATTATTTTTCGTTCTATTTATTTAATTTAGAAATTTCTTATTCTATGACTACATAGGTGTGCCGCGAAATTTTTCTTCTTTGGAAAATGTGCCACGAGAGTGAAAAGATTGAGAAACACTGAATTAGGTGGTACCATGTTCTAGGTCAGTGGTTTTCAACTAAGGTGCCACAACAACATTCCAGGGGTGCCAAGTAATTTGGATTTAAGTTACTTAAACTTATCTTTTTTTAAATTTATATATTTATTTCCTTATAAAAAGGTGTACAGTATCTTTTTAATTTTGTGGTGATCTATAATTGATGTTTACTTATTACCTCTATATAAAGAATAAAATTATTATATACTGTATATATATAATTTGCATTATGAAATGTAATTTTTATAATTATATTATTGTAATAACTATCATATAACATATATATATATATATATATATATACACACACACACACAGGGAGAGAATCGGATCTAACAGGCAGAAAATTAAGTATGGGTGCCGAAAAATAAAATAAATTACTTAGGGGTGCCATTATTAAAAAAAGGTTGAAAACCACTGCTCTATGTGGTGGAAAACAAAAAACAACCTAGAGATAATTGTGCAGTCTGACATGGAGTATAGCAGACTGCTAGGATAGTTAATGGAGTTCTGTCAATGAACTTTGAAAGTAGGTACATGGAGGTGATTGACCTGTTGTATATGCTAAATGGCATCTCAAGTACTGCATACAGGTGTGGAAGATGCATTTCAGGAAGGTGTAATGGGTGAAGAGAAGAGCAAGATTAATCAGGGAAGCAAAAAGGTAATCTTACCAAAAGTGACTTCAATTCTGCAAACTAAGCACCTAGAAACCAGGCACCTTTGAGTAGTGTTTAAGTCTTTAAATCCTTACTCTTTCTCAGACAACACACATAAATGGACAAATTTAAACTGACAATGGATTGTGGGACAGAACTGTGAAAATTTGCTTTCAGCTAGAGAGAAAATGATTGTTGAAACAAGCTTCCATCTGGAGTTGTAAAAGTGGATAGTTTGAATATATTTAAGGAAAGGCTAATTAGACAAACTGTTAGAGGAAATGAACAGGTGTTTTTTTTTTTTTTGCTTGATGCTGCATCAACTAGCTTCCTTGTCATTTACCACTACTAATACTGATACTAAAATACACTTAAAGGTGACAATATTCTTCTACTTACCTTCATGTAATTCATCAAGTGCCTTTGTAATCCTATTATATGCATCAAAACAAAATGTATGTGCTAGTGCTACCTAATTAAATAGAAAATTTCGTTAGTATTTCACTTTAATTATAATCAGATAAAATTCTTATGACAATGTTCTGATGCTTTGAAATAATCTAATAATATATTTATTATTATTTTATATTATACTGTGTTTATTTTGAAAACACTGAACAAAAGACATATGACTGTTGAGGCTATCTTGTCTCCTCTTCAGCTATTGAAGTGGCTCTCAAGCTTTTTGGTTGAGGTATTCCCTGGAAGTTCGGCTAGTTCCTCAGGTACACCCGAAGATTATCATAGGTAAAGAACGCTAAGAAAGGGGATTTTTTTTTTTTCATGTGTGTACTGCATTATAGCAGACCCAAAAAATAATTGCTACAGTTAAAATTTTAAACTAAAAAAATTAAGTATTATTTAGACTCCGAATTAAAAAATAGACATACTCAGCGAATCCATTTAGAGACCTGCTGCGGAAGATTTTCAGCAATTTTGCTGAAATTAGGTGTCAAAGCTGATAACTGACAATGTCTGCTGAAGCATCAAATATGTTTCTCTTTTTTGAGTGTCAGTATTTGACAAACCCATGTAAATATACAGTTTGTTGCAGTAAAATAAAACAATGTAGCAGTAGTAGTAGTAATAATCACAAATGACACAAGAGAGCAAGCTTATATAGCATCAGCCAAAAAAAAAAAAAAAACAGAGTTCACCCATCCATACTCTACAAGAATTTGCCTAGTTCTCCCTTTAATTTATTCAAGCCACCCACTTTCATAACAATAGATGGAAGTTTGTCCCAACAATCAACCAATGGTTGAACTTCTGCACATCTATCCTGAAACCATTCTTCCTCAATTTGAATTTATTCACTCTTATGTGTAGTCTGAGCAAGAGGAAGAATGCCATCAACATTTAGCTTACTCAATCCATTCAAGGCCTTAAACCTTAATCAGCTCTTCCCACATATGCCTAGTCTCTAGATGTTGCAATTTGCAGAAATGAAGCCTTTCTAGGTAAGAGCACCCTTTTGTTCCCTTCACTAACCTGGTTGCCCTTCTCTGCACCCATTCTGGCAGATCTACATCCTTCCTAAAGTGAGGCCTCCAGACTGTATACAGTACTCAAGATATGACCTAACTATGGACTTATAAAGGATAATTACCTCCTTATCCTTGCTAGCAAAGTTTCTGTATATCACTGACAAAACCCATGGGCTGTCCAGGCTGCATGTCTGCACAGCCCAGAGAATTTCATATCTGACTGCACAGTTACCCCCTGGTCTTTTTTCATTCTCCTGTACCCTCAGTGTAATACCACAAAGTTGATAAGTTACTCAATATAGATGGTCAGTGCAATGTTGAGTCAGTTTAGTGTGACATAAGCAGTCGGAAAGCAAAAATGAGAGTAGGAGTGTGTTATAGGCCTAATGACCCTGACGTGTAAACAAACAACTGTACAGAGAAATGGAGTAGGCCAGTAAATCAAATTGTCTTATAATGGGGGATTTTAACTTCCCAGATATTGACTGGAAATTGTGGGATGGTCACTCGCACACTAGCAAGACTTTTGTGGATTTACTGGATGATTGTTTTCTACAGCAACATGTTAGAGAGGCAACCAGAGAGGGTAATACTTTTGATCTGGTTATAAGCAGTGATTATTCATGCAGTAAGTATTTGCAGATAAAGGAACCACTAGGTGGTAGGGATCACATTGTACTGATGTGGAATTTTCTTAAAAACGTAACTACTATCAGGGGTAGAGGGAAGAGTTTTTGCTTTCGTAGAGGTGACTAGTCTCAGTCAGTTTTTGAATTCTGTACAATGGGACCAACTGATGATGTTTCCAAAAGCAAATTCTCAAAGGGAGTAATCATGGAAGCAATCAAGGAAGTAATCATGGAAGCTACTAGGCTTTCCACACCAATTAAGAATGGGATCTAAATGGATGTCAGATGAACTTAAGAGATTTGTGGCACAGAAGAAAAATGCATGGAATGTATATACAGTAATACCCCGACTTACGCGAACTCGGAGTTACACGGTTCTTGATTTTTTTCATTTAGCAACACTGCCGCCCACTATCTTCAAGGTCGTTTTTCATATGTTATCGATATACGGTGCGACGGCGGAGAGTGAGAGCGAAAGATGAACATAATTCAACTTTACTGCGCATGAGCTGCACACATATACAAGAATTTGTATTCCAACTGTCATATTTATATGTGTGCATTCGAATTTCGTGCTCAACGTTTGTTGGAAATTACATCGTTTTCAAGAGAGAAATGGATTGCGTCGGTCGAGCCGTATACAGTCAGTCCTCGTGTAACACGTGTTTGCACTACACGAATTCGATCATACACTATTTATAAATACGGTAACGATATCTTATAATATAACACGAACCGAATTGGCTTACAGTATGCACGATTCGCCTTTGTGTTTACAAGAAATGGCAGTCGAACGCAGAATCACACCAACCGAACGCAACACGATAGGAATGAAGAGAAGATTCTGAAAATGTATTTGTTTTAGGGGAAACACATTTCACCATAATAACGTAAAACCAACACAATTCCAGCTATCGGTATAATCGCAAATGCAATTAGATCGAGTTTACTACCAGTTTACAACAGATTCCACTAGCAGAAACGCAACTGGATTTTTATTGTTTTGTGGTAGTAACCCCTAGAAATGTGAGGTGTTAATACGGTGTTGTTAATTCAGTTGCTACATGCGCGCAGCTTTGTTTATGTGTATCAAGGGTGCCTCCTCATTTTGTAATTGTGCTTTATTCCCTAAAAATGAGTAAAATACTTAAAAGGTGTGAAATGGAAGCGTACTGGTGAAGACACTGCAGAAAAAGAAAAGCAATTATCGATAAACAGAGGCAGACTGGGTCAAAAATTCTTACCCGGGAAAATTTATAGTGGCCTCATACTATGGTTTATGGCCAAAATCACACAGGCCCACCGGGTTTCCCTGGTAAGGCTTATGGCCAGTCCGCCTCTGTCGATAGAAAAAAAATATGAAATTGTGAAACGCTTTGAGCGAAATGAAAGACCATGTGATATTGCACGTGCTACAGGCCTAAATCAGGAAATGGCGAAAAGCACATGACAACTGCAAACTTGACAGAAGGTCTCGGCTCAATTGAAAAGGGCTTAAAAATTTTAGAAAACAGACTACAACGAAGAACGCGTTATAGCTACAAAGCAAGGAATGAAAAAATTATTAGCTTGCTACGAAGAAATTCTGCGTGAAAAAAAGAAGTCTCTGTGTCGTCAGACGAATTTGTTAGATTTTATGAAGCCATCGACATCGAAATAACTTTTTTACGTAAGTCATTTATTTTTTTAATATATATTTTGTATTAATATGTATAAAGAACTGCAATTTTATTAATATTTTTCTTCTAAACTAGTGTTTTTGTTAGTCCTTGATCCCAATTAAACAAAATTTATATGTATTTATATGCAAAGTTCTACCCCGACTTACGCAAATTCGACTTAAGCGATTTTCGTCGGACCCACCTATCGCGTAACTTCGGGGTATTACTGTATATTATCAGGCGACACAGAAGCCTATAGTAGATATAAGATAGTCTGTAATCAAGTCATGAAGGAGGTTAGGCAAGTGAAGGCAGATTACGAGAAATCTTAGGGAACGGATGCTAAGAAAAACAGCAAGAACTTCTTTAGTTATATAAACTCTAGTAAGAAGGGGATGAATCAGATTGGTCCATTTCATATCGATGATTCAACTGTTGATGATCCTGCTCAGATAGCTGACAATCTGAATGAGTATTTTGCATCTACATTCACACATGAGGAGTTATTAAAGAAGAATGCCAGACGTTTATCAAACTGGAACACGGTGCTAATGATTTTGTAGTAACTGAGAACAAAGTGGAGGAGAAATTCTTGAAGTTAAACATAAGAGAGGCACCTGGGGTGAATGGGATCTATTCAGTTAATAATTGAAACACAGCATGGGTTTATTAAGAGAAAATCTTGTCTAACAAATTTGATTGGATACTATGATGCGGTTACAAAGGAACTGGATGCAAAAAACGATTTTGATATCATATACTCTGATTTCAGGAAAGCTTTTGACACTGTTGTGCATGGAAGACTACGGTACAAATTGGAGAAATATGGTATTATGGGCAAGATTCTGCAATGGATAAAAAAGGGTGGTTGAGTGGGAGAAGACAGAGAGTGGTAAACAGTGGACGCTGCTCTTTGTGAACTAATGTTATTAGAGTAGTCTCCCAGATTTGGCATTGGGGCCACTGTTTTGTATATTTATCAATGATATTGATGAAGGTATATCAGGCTTAATGTCAAAGTTTTCAGATGATACAAAGGTTGGCAGGGTTCTTAATGACAGTAATGGCAGTGTGCTACTGCAACAGGATCTAGAGAAGTAATGGATGGGCAGAGAACAGGCAACTGAAGTTTAGCATTGACAAATGCAAAGTACTGCGTATGGGTAGAAGTAACTCCAGAGAAACATACCAAATGTGTGGCACAACACTTAGGGCAGTAGAAAATGAAAAAGACCTGGGAGTAATTGTGCAGTCAGATATGAAATTTTGAGAGCGGTGCAGACAGGCTGCCAGACCAGGTCATGGGGTATTGTCAATGATATACAGGCATTTTCCTAGTAGGGAAAAGGAGGTGATTATCCCTTTGTATAAGGCAATGATCAGGCCATGCCTTGAGTACTGCGCACAAGTTTGAAGACATCATTTTAGGAAGGATGCAAAGTTGCTTGAGCAAGTACTGAGAAGGGCAACAAGATTGGTGAGGGGAACGAAGGGGTCCTCTCTTACCAAGAAAGGCTTAAGTTCTGCAAATTTCATTGTCTGGAGACTACGCACCCGTGAGGTGATCTGATTGAGGTGTATAAGGCCTTGAATAGGTTGATTAGGCTCAATTCTGATGAGATTCTTCCTCTTGCTCAGATTACAAACCTGAGGGAGCATAAATTCAAATTGAGCAAAGAAAGTTGTAGAATGATGTGTGGAAATTTGCCTTTAGTCAGTGGGTAGTTGATTGCGGTAACAAATTTCCATCTGTTTTTGTGGTAGTTGCTAGTTTAAATAAATTCAAGGAGGAACTGGACAAACGTTTAAAGGCAATAGATGTGCGAAATGTTTTTTTTTTTTTTTTTTTTTGGCTAAGGCTATATAAGTTTGCTTTCTAGCAGTACATACTTCCTCCACTGCTATTACTCTGGAGTTGCTTCTATCCATGTGCAGTACCTTACATTTGTCAATTTTATATTTGAACTGCCATTTAGCATTAGTAGAAGCATATGATGCAAGAAAGCAAGCTTATGTAGCATCAGCCAAAAAAAATCCCCTCCCATTTCATCACCCCATTCGTTTGAAATGTCTGTCCATCTCAGCCTTAAATTTGTTTAGGCTATTAGCTTCCACAACAAAAGAGGGAAGCCTGTTCCATCAATCAATTACCTGCTGAAGGCAGGTAATTGATTGATGGAACAGGCTAAAGACAAATTTCCACACATCTATTCTACGCCTATCTTTCTTCAATTTTAAAATGTGCCCCCTCAGGTTCTTAGTCTGAGCAAGATGAAGAATCCCATCAGCATTCAGCTTGCTCAACCCATTCAAGGCCTTATATGCCTCAATCAGATCACCTCGCAGGTGCCTACTCTCCAGGCGCTGCAATTTGCAGAACTTAAGCCTTTCTTGGTAAGAGCACCCCTTTGTTCCCCTCACCAATCTTGTTGCCCTTCTTTGTACACGTTCTAGGAAGTCTACATGAGGCCTCCAGACCTCATGTAGAGGCGTTCTAGGAAGTCTACATGAGGCCTCCAGACCTAAAATGAGGCCTCCAGACCTGTACACAATACTCTAGGTGTGGCCTGACCATTGCCTTGTATAACGGGATTATCACCTCCCCGTTCCTGCTAGCAAAATTCCTATATATCATTGACAAGACTCCATGATCGCCTTGGCAGCCTGTCTGTACTGCTCAGCGAACTTCATATTGGCTGTACAATTACACCCCCAAGTCTTTTTCACTTTACACTTCCCTGAGTGTAGTACTACCCAGTTGGTACATTTCTCTTCGGTTATTGCTACCCACATACAGTACTTTGCATTTGTAAATGTTCAACTCCAGTTGCCACATCTCAGCCCATTTTCCCAACTTATCTAGATCCAGCTGGAGTAGCATACTGTCATTACTGTCGTTAACAACCCTGCCAAACTTTGTATCTTCTTCAAACTTGGAAATTAAACCTGATACCTCCTTCATCAATATCATTGATAAATATACAAAACAACAATGGCCGAACACCGAACCCTGAGGAACTCCACTAATAACAATTGTCCACGAATAGGAGTGTCCATTGATTACCACTCTCTGTTGTCTCCCACTCAACCATCCCTTTATTCATTGTAACAGCTTACCCTTGATGCCATACCTCTCCAATTTGTACAGCAGTCTTCCATGTGCAACAGTATCAAAAGCTTTCCTGAAATCCAAGTATATGATATCAAAATTATTTTTGGCATTCAGTTCCTTTGTGACCACATCATAGTAAGCAATCAAATTGGTCAGACAAGACCTTCCTTTGACAAACCCATGCTGTGTCTTAACTATTACTGAAGTCTTGTCTAGATGATTCTGCAATGCTTCTTTAACCAGTGATTCCATTATTTTCCCTGGAACACAAGTTAAACTAACTGGTCTGTAATTACTCGTGTCACAATTCGATGCCCCTTTGTGAATTGGGGATACATTTGCAAACCTCCAGTCCATGGGGACCTGCCACAAAGTCCAAGGAAGCTCTCATAATTATGGCTAAGGGTTTGCTTGCTTCCTTTGCTGCCTCCATTAATATAACTGGATAGATCCCATCCACCCCAGGTGCCTTCCTTATGTTTAACTTCAACAATTTCTCCTCCACTTTGCTCTCGGTTATTACAAAATCACTTAGCTCCCTGTTAGTGTTTGATAAACCTCTGGCACTCCCCTCATTAAATAACTCCTCATGTGTGAATGTAGATGCAAATACTCATTCAGTTTATCAGCTATCTGAGCATGATCATCAATAGTCAACCGATCTATATTAAACAGCAAGGACTTCTTTACTTGTATAAATTCTAAAGGAAGGGGTTGAATCAGATTGGTCCACTTGATATCAATGGTTCGATTGTTGATGATCCTGTTCAGATAGCTGATAATCTGAATGAATATTTTGCATCTACATTCACATATGAGCAGTTATTAAGGGAGAAAAATTCCAGAAGTTTATCAAACTGTAACAGGGTGCTTAATGATTTTGTAATAACTGAGAGCAAAGTGGAGGAGAAATTGTTGAAGTTAAACATAAGAAAGGGAACCTGGAGTGGGTGGGATCTATCCAGTGATATTAAAGGAGGTGGCAGAGGAAGTAAGCAAACCCTTAGCCATAATTATGAGCTCTTTAAATAATTCCAACATCAATACATTGTGATCGCTGTTGCCCAGTGGTTCCTTTATCTGCAGATTCTTAATGCATGATGAATCATTACTGATAATCAGATAAAGAGTATTACTCCCTCGGGTTGTCTCTCGAACATGTAGCTGTAGAAAACAGGTCATCCAATAAATCCACAAAAGTCTTGCTAATGTGCGAGTGACCAATCCAAAAGTTCCAGTCTATATCTGGAAAGTTAAAATCTCCCATTATAAGACATTCTGATTTACTGGCCCACTCTATTTCTCTGCACAATTGCTCATTATACTCATCAGGCCTATAACAAACACACCTACTCTCGTTTTTCCTTTCCCAATGCTTATTTTACACCAAACGGACCTCAACACTGCATTGTCCACTCGTGTCAACTGGATGCACTTCCTTAGATTTTATGTGTTTCTTAACTAACAGCATAACCCTTCCTATACACATTGTACTCCCCAAATAACAACTCTGCACTGTCTATATCTGTGTGACACCACGTCTCTAATATCCAAACAATATCTGCTTTCGATGTCTTGACTAGCACTTCAAGCTCATCAAATTTATTAACTATACGCCTAGCATTGGTGTACATGCAAGTATATATGCACCTGTTCCTGTTCCTAGCCACCCTAACACAGCCCATGTATTTACTTGTTCCACCATGACTCCTAGCAGTCCTGGAAATCTCCATTACCTTGCTTTCCAGTCTGCTGCCCATTCTAATAGAAAATTTCTCAGCCCATTCACCCAATTTTCCCATCTTGTTGCAGTAGTTCTCCCTGATTACTGTCATTAGCATTAATAGAGGCATATGATGCAAAAAGCAAGCTTATACATCATCAGTCAAAAAAAAAAAAAAAAAAACAACACAAATTTCCACACATCTATTTTACAACTGTCTTTCCTCAAATTGTCTACAACTGTCTTATCCTCAATTTGAATTTATGCCCTCTTAGGTTCATAATCCTGATGGAAGAATCCCATCAGAATTCAGCATGCTCAACCCATTCAAGGCCTTATACACCTCAATCAGATCCCTTTGCAGTGCTTAGTCTCCAGCCACTGCAATTTTCAGAGCTTAAGCATTTCTTGGTAGGAGAAATGCTTAAGCTCTGTTCCTTTTGCAACCCTTTGTTCCCTTCACCAATCTCGTTGCCCTTCTCTGTACTAGTCCCAGCAGCTCTAAATCCTTCCTAAAATGAGCCCTCCAGACCTGTATACAATGCTCAAGGTGTGGCCTGACTATTGTCTTACAGAAGGAGATAATCACCTCCTTATCCCTGCTGGAAAATTCCTATATATCATTGACAAAACTCCATTACCCTCAGGCCTTTTTTTTTCTCCACTAACCTGAGTTTAGTACCACACAGTCGATATGCCACTCTGGGGTTAATGCTACCCATATGCAGTACTTTACATCTGTTACTGTTAAAATTCAGTTGCCACCTCTCATCCTGTCTGCTCAAATTTTCTAGTTGCTGTTGCAGTATCGTACTGTCATTAGTGTCATTAGCAACACTGTCTACCTTAGTACTGTCTGCAAACTTGGATATTAAACCTGATATACCTTCATCAATATCGTTAATAAATACAGAAAACAACAATGGGCCCAACATCAAACCCCGGGGGACGCCACTAATAACATTAGTCCACAAAGAGCAGTGTCCATTGATTACCACTCTGTTTTCTCCCACTCACCCTCCCTTTGTCCATAGCAGAAATTTTCCCTTAATGCCATACTGCTCCAATTCGTACAGTAGTCTTCCATGTGGAACGGTATCAAAAGGTTTCCTCAAATCCAATTTTTTGCATCCAGTTCCTTTGTGACTGCATCATATATCCAATCAAATCGGTCAGACAAGACTTTCCCTTAACAAACCCATGCTGTGTCTGAACTGTAACTGCAGTCTTGTCTAGATGGTCTTGCATTACTTTGTTAAACAGACTCCATTAATTTCCCCAGAACAGAAGTAAACTAACAAGTCTTTAATTACTTGCCCCTCTTTGACCTATCTTTATGAATTGGTGACACCTTTGCACATCTCCAGTCCATGAGGATTCCCCCCCCACCCCCAAGTCCAAAGAAGCTCTCATAATTATGGCTAAGGGTCTGCTTACTTCCTTTGCTGCCTCTTTTAATATAACTGGATAGATTCCATCTACCCCAGATGCTTTTCTAATGTTTAACTTCAACAATTTCCCCCCCACATAGCTCTCAGTTTTTAAAAAATCATTTAGCTCCCTGTAAGAGTTTTGATAAACTTCAAGCATTTTTCTCTCTTAATAACTCCTCATGTGTGAATGTAGATGCAAAATACTCATTTAGTTTTTCAGCTACCTGAACAGGATCATAAACAGTCAGACCATCGATATCAAGTGGACCAATCTGATTCATTTCCCTTTCTTCTAGAGTAAGTAAAGAACTCTTTGCTCATTGATAAATACTGAAAACAACATGGACCTAGCATTAAACCTTAGGAACTCCACTAATGCTCACCAATAATGGAGATTTTTGATTTCCATTACTGGAGAGCAAAGATTCTCACTATGCTAGTCAAAAACTCTGACCTAACTATGACTGATTGCAGAGTTTTTGACTAGCAATGCTTGGGCTTATATTCAAATGCTGTGATCCATGGTTCTAAGTTGCTAATATCCATTTATTATATAATCATATGACAGAGCCAGAAAAGGTGAATATACTATATTTTTAAAAATATGAGAACACACTGCTAAGTCAGTTGGTGGGTGACCTCTATTAATGAATGTATGCTGAAATGGGAATGGTGTATTTTGTCTAAGTCAACAGCCAAGTGTTGTATGCAACTGAATAGCCTATTTAAAAATGTAAATATTATGTTTACCTTTAACACCCAGAAGATGGCTGTGTGGCATTATGAAGTACAATAATATGAGGGTGTAGGGTTATATTTCAATGGTTAGTTAAATTAAATTTTTATTTGTGCTATACTTTTTATATATTATATTATATTACATGCAATTTTGATCATAAATTGATTTTCTGGTAGTAGTGGTAGTAATGAGGCATGTGATGCAAGAAAGCAAGTGTATGAAGTCATCAGCCAAATAAAGAAAAAAAAAAAAAAAAACAATTTCACACATCCATTCCCTCTAAAAGTTTGTCCAGTTAGTTCCTCCTTCAATTTATTTAAGCTATCAACTTCCACAACAACAGATGGAAGTTTTTTCCAGAAATTAACCACCTGCTGGCTAATGGCAAATTTTCACACATCTATTCTACAACTGTCTTTCCTCAATTTGGATTTATGCCCCCTCAGGTTCATAATCTGAGCAAGAGCAACAATCTCATCAGAATTCAGCATTCAAGGCCTTATACACCTCAATAAGATTACCTCGGAGGTGCCTAGTCTCCAGCCACTGCAATTTGCAGAACTTAAGCCTTTCTTGCTAAGAGGACCCCTTCATTCCCCTCACCAATCTTGTTGCCCTTCACTGTACATGCTCAAGCAACTCTACATCCTTCTTAAAATGAGGCCTCCAGACCTGTATGCAGTACTCATTGGCTTGACGATTGCCTTATACAAAAGGATAATCACTTCTTTTTCTCTGCTAGCAAAATTCCTGTATATCATTCACAATACTCCATGACCTGCTCTGAAAATTAAATATCTCACTGCACAATTACTCCCAGGTCTTTTTCATTTTCTACTGCCCTAAGTGTTGTGCCACACAGTTCGTACATTTCTCTGGGGTTACTTCTACCCATATGGAGTACTTTGCATTATCAATGTTAAACTGCAGTTGCCACTCCTCAGCCCATCTACCAAAATTTTCTAGATCCTGTTGCAGTAGCACACTGTCATTAAAACCCTGCCAAACTTTGCATCATCTGCAAACTTCGACATTAAGTCTGATATACCTTCATCAACATCATTGACAAATATACAAAACAAGAGTGGGCACAATACTGAATCCTGAAGGACTCCACTATTAACATTAGTCCACGAAGTGCAGCATTCATTGATTACAACTCTTTGTCTTCTCCCACTCAACCACCCTTTTATCCATTGTAGCCACTTATCCTTAATACCATACTGCTCCAATTTGTACAGTAGTCTTCCATGTGCAACAGTGTCAAAAGCTTTCCAGAAATCCAATTATATGATATCAAAATTATTTTTTGCATCCAGTTCTTTTATAACCACATCATGGTATCTAATCAAATTTGTCAGACGAGATTTTCCCTTAACAAACCCATGCTGTGTCTGAATTATTACTGCAGTCTTGGTTAGATGACCCTGCAATGCATCTTTAACCAGTGACTCCATTATTTTACCCGGAACAGAAGTTAAACTAACTGGTCTGTAATTACTCATGTCACCCTTCAATCCCCCTTTGTGAATTGGGGATACATTTGCACATCATCTCCAGTCCGTGGGAACCTCCCCTGAGTCCAAGGATGCTCTCATAATTATGACTAAGGGTTTGCTTAATTGCTTTGCCGCCTCCTTTAATATAACTGGATAGATCCCATCCACCCCAGGTTCCCTTTCTTATGTTTAACTTCAACAATTTCTCCTCCACTTTGCTCTCAGTTACTACAAAATCATTAAGCACCCTGTTACAGTTTGATATCTGGCATTTTTCTCCCTTAATAACTGCTCCTATGTGAATGTAGATGCAAAATACTCATTCAGATTATCAGCTATCTGAGCAGGATCATCAACAGTCAAACCATCGATATCAAGTGGACCAATCTGATTTAACCCCTTCCTTCTAGAATTTATATAAGTAAAGAAGTCCTTACTGTTTTTCTTAACATCCTTTGCCCAAGATTTCTTGTAATCTGCCTACGCTTGCCTAACCTTCTTTGTGACTTGATTACAGACTAGCATATATCTGCCATGGGCTTCTGCGTCACCTGATAATTTATATGCATCGCATGCATTTTTATTCTCTGCCATGAGTCTCATTAGTTGATCTGATATCCATTTAGGCCTAAACGTTTAACAATATTTCTTAATTAGTATGAAAAGCACAGTAGTTTCCATGATTAGTTCCTTGAATTCTTCTCACTTAGAATTTGCTGTTGTGACATCATCAGTTGGTCCAACTGTACAGAATTTAAAAACTGTCTGAGACCACTGTAGCCACCTTTACGGAATCAAAACCCCTTCCCTTTACACCCCTGATGGTAATTATATCTTTATGTAAATCCCACATCAGTACACTGTGATCACTGCCGTCTAGTGGTTCCTTTAACCGCAAATTTTTTATACACAAATAATCACTGCTGATAACCAGATCAAGAGTATTACCCTCTAGTTCCTTCTCAAATATGCTGCTGCAGAAAACAATCATCCAATAAATCCACAAAAGTCTTGCTAGTGTGCGAGTGAACAACCCACAAGTTCTAGTCAATAAATGGGAAGTTAAAATCTGCCATTATAACACAATCTGATTTACTGGCCCATTCTATTTCTCTGTACAACTGTTCATTGTACTCATTAGGCCTATAATACACTTCTACTCTCATTTTTGCTTTCCTAGTGCTTATGTCACAACAAACTGACTCAACATTGCACTGTCCAACTGGATGCACTTCCTCTCCTTTCTGTACACATTGTACTCCCCAAATTCCAATTCTGAACTGCTTATATCTGTGACGCCATATTTCTGATATCCCAACAATATCTGCCTTTGATGTCTTGACCAGCACTTCAAAATCATCAAATTTATTTACTATACTTCTAGCATTGGTGTACATGCAAGTATAGATGCACCTATTCTTATTCTTAGTTACCCTAACACAACCCATGTAATTGTTTGTTTCATGATGACTCCCACCAGTCCCTGAAACCCCCAGCACCTCACCCCCCTGCTGAAAAAATTCTACTGCACGAGCCTTGCACAATCCCTCCAGGGCTGAATTTATTGACAAAACTCTCATCATATGCTCCTTCCTATCATGTCTGGACAGAATTGCACACTTGCAAATTTAACCCTAACTCACGACTTTTTTTCAGTACTGACGTGTACTTGCTAAGTAAATCTGCAGATTGCCTACTCTTAATGTCATTAGAGCCAACGTGTACAACAATATCACCCTTTGTGCCCTTAAAAGATGATATCTGTTCTACAACATCATAATCTTTTGCCCCTGGCACACATACCCTGGTCCTATTCCACCTATCCTTTTTACACAATATATTACCCGTCTCCCTGACAATAGAGTCACCAACAATAACTAACTCCTGTGGAACCAGCACATTCTGCATTGGAGATAGTTGCTGTGTTGCCTGATGCACAAGAGTGAGCTCTGGAATTGAGTTGGGCACCTGAGAGCTTGATGGCCTCCCCCATTTTAATACCTTCAAGGGAATTTATCCAACTTTTCAAACTCTCATAAGCCCCCATCAGAACGATGAGTTGGCGCCTAATTTCTTGACACACTCTGCACCTAGCAAACACAAAGACATACTCCTTGGCTAGATCATGTCTGTTCCAGAGAGTTCTGCATACATTTCACAAGTTGCACATTTTTTTAGGCTGTGATGCATTGGAGAATTGCCCCCATGGTTCTCCCCCAAGTCACAGCACTCCTGCTACTTTGTGCAAGGTTGCTTTACTGCTCTAGTCTGGAGAATGATACTGAAATTAATGGTGATGATATATGACTTAAATATTAAAATCTCAGGCAGAACTGCAGATAATGGTATTTGTTATTATTATTATTTTTTAAGGAGATCTTAATAATAGATCTGCCAATAATAAAAATCAATATAGCATAGCAAACAGTTTTTATTTGATTTCAACTACATTGAAATATAATCCAGCGACCCTATATTATTATAGTTATTTTATCAATAACCTTCATACTTTAGTCAGATTTCTTCCATTTCTCTTATTCTTTATGCCTCTGAAATTTGGTCAGTGTTTGGTCTTACCCATCAAACTTAGAGCAATAGAAATTTGCCAAATTTCTATCGCCTATAAAATGATGAGTTACGTAAAGTTCTGTCTATACGGTTTTACATAGTTGAGCAAGTATACCGGTTAGAAGATTGCATGAAAAGGATAATTATGACAATATTTATGAAAAATTATTAAAGATATATTTAGCACTGAGGAAGTATATAAGTTAGAAAATTATCCAAAAATTATATCACAGCATTGATATCTTAGCAATATCTCGATGTTTGTGTACAGAGTACACAAAAACTAAAAAAAAAATAATAAATTTATTTATTTTTTTAGTAACTACACGTCCACAGATGAAAGGGCAACAAGTTTCTGTGGGTGGTACCTGCTGAGAATAAGCAACATTAGTCTTCTCTACTGGAGAAGCACTGCTTATTCGAGGCAGCAGGCAACTTACTGTAAAGGTGTTCAACTATTACCTTTTTTTTAAACCCTTATACAGCTAATGTATTCACTTTATCCATGATGACTCATAGCAAGGCCAGAAATTCCTGACACCTTGCTTTCCAGGCTGCTGCATTTTCAAATAGAAGCAGTGCAAGAATCACCTTCACCTCTGTCTGTGGCACTGGTTAATCTATTATCTGTGTATTCCTCCAAACTAGCAGTGTTCTGACCCACCTGTTACTGCCTCGATAGCATCAGCAAATATTCTTGCACCCCCTCTATTCAAGTATATTCCATTCCTATAAAAACAGTCTCTCCTGTTAACAAGCACAGCCCACGCTGAGAAAAACTCTACCCCATGAGCCTTGCACATTCTCTCCATAGCTGAATTGATTGACAAGGTTCTCAACATGTACTCCCTGCTGTCATGAGTGGGCAGAATTGCACACACTTTCAAACTGAATCTTAAATCGTGATTTTCCTCCACATTACTTTGTACTGGTAAGTCCTTTGACCTCCTACTCTTGATATCATTAGTGCCAATGTGTACAACAATATCAACTTTTGTGCCCTTAAAGGATGATATTTGCTCTACAATGTCATCTTAAGTTTTGAGCTCAAAGGCAAGTAAGAATCCCAGAGTTGATGGCATATACTCAGTAGTTTTGAGGGAGACCACCAGAAAGTGTATTGAACAATTGAGGTTAATTATGAGGACATCTTTGGACTTGGGGGGGGAAGGAGATTCCTTTGGATTGTAGAAGTGCCAACATATCACTAATAATAAAGGCAGTTCTAAGAGTAAGGCCGGTAACTACAGACCAGTCAGTCTGACTTCAGTGGCAGGAAAAATCTTAGAGGCAATGATTAAGAGTGCAATTCAGGGATATTTAGATAGATATGGTATTCTGAAGGACATGCAACATGGTTTTGTGAAGGGAAAATCATGTTTAACTAACCTAGTGAACTATTCTGACACAGTTACTCAATGGGTTGGATGTAGGGAACAATTTTGACATAATTTATTTGGATTTTAGCAAAGCATTTTACATAAATCTGCTCTTCCAAATGCTCCTGTTTATTAGACATTTTCAAATATCTAATAAACAGGAGCATTTGGAATGCATTTAATTCAGAAATCTCCTTTAGAACATGTGGAGAAACATTAAATGAAAGTACCTTAAAATGATATTAATACAAATTTTTTAAGCATATTAGTATATAAATAACTTTTATAAGAATGCCTATAGTGTGCATGCATGATGATTTCATTATTAGAATTTTTATTAGTAAGAAATATACACAAATCCCTCCATATTTTAATTTAAAGTAGAGCTTATTAAATGCATTTTAAAAACCTTTGTTTCTTTGTATGCACTTATTTTTATAAAGTAACAGCAGGTAGTTTGCTTTTTTTATATACAGGCCTTTTAAATTTCAAAGTTATTACTGGCATATACACTGAGTGATCACTGAATTACGACCACCTTAAGAAAACTGAATGCGACCCGTTGAACACTTGAGGTATGAGAGTGCGCAGTTAGTCAACCTAAGTAGCATAGATAAGGTGTCAGTGGTTCAGTAGGTAGTAAAATTCTGAACATGATGGGTAAAAGGAAGGATTTATCGGACTTTGATAAAGGACAGAGTGTGGGTATTCGACGAGCTGTTGCCTCGAACCGGTGGGGGGTTCGAGAGCTGCCATAGTTAAAGTGTACCAGGACTGGCGTCAAAATGATCAAACAACAATCCGACAGCAAAACTGCAAAGGTCAGCGAAAGGTTGATGTTAGAGGTGAGTGCCAGGTCTGATGACTCGTACAGGTACAGCACTGTTGAAGAGTTTACTACCCAACATCTGGTATGATGTGCCGCATGCTCGCACGTATGGTCTACACCAGCAGACGACCCCATACGGCATCCTATCCTAACCAAGACTCATCGGCACAAAACACTCGCCCGATGCAAAGAGCATGAAGTTGGACGTTAGAAGACTGGAAGAAGGTGTGCTAGTCGGATGAATCGCATTATTTACTCCACACCATGGATGGTCGTGTACGGATTTGGCATCAATAACACGAGGCTCTTGATCCATCATGCATGGTATGAAATGTGCAGGCCAGTGGAGGCGGTTGTATGGTGTGGGGCATGTTTCACTGGAGGGAACGTGAACCCCTGGTGTATGTGGAACAACGTATCAGTGGTCTCCACTATCGTCAACTGCTTGCTGATTGTGTACACCCTGCTATGTTACATTTTTTCCCAAATGGCGACCGTGTCTTCCAAGATGACAATGTACCGAGCCAACGGGCACTTGTTGTGCAGGAATAGTTTGAGGAACACAGTTCTGACTTCCAGCATATCGACTGGCCTCTGAACTCCCCCAACATCAATCCCATAGAGCACTTGTGGGACACTATGGAAAGGCATATCAGGCATCTGGATACACCAATCACCTCCATACCTGCATTGCTGGGTGCATTATACACAGCTTAGTTGGCCAAACCTCCCCCGAACGCTTCCAACATCTTGTTGAATCAATGCCACATAGGATAGATGCTGTACTGAGGGCAAAAGGAGGACCTACAAAGTATTAGGTAAGTGGTCATAATTCAGTGATCACTCTTGTAATTAATGAGACCCAAAACTTCGAGTGAATTTGAAAAGTAATTTCTGAAAGGTTGTTTACTCCTGAATTAAAGTTTTATAATAAAAGTTACAATGAGCATGTTCTTCGATAAAGAATTCTTGTAATTAATTTACAAGAATTCTTTATAATAATAAATTACCTCATGGTCTGCATTTTGAAGTCCAATGCAATATGACCGAGATGCTCTTGAGAGGCATGCTGTCATTGCATATAAATCAATTCCAATATCTGCCAGCCGATAAAGCTCATTTTGCCTGTTGTGAATTTCCTATAATATAAAATGGATTACCATTGTTGAAAAGCAATTTATCTAATATATAATGTGAAGCACATAGAGAAATAGTCAACATTCTTTACATTTTCTTAGTTTAAAAAATATATGAAATTATATGAAATTAATTACACGAAAATGAAATAACACACACACTAGACACCACTATTTTAAAGAATATGGATGTTTATTCGGAGAATATGCAGGTCCATATTTTCCCAATGATATTCTGGGAATGCTTTTGAACATTTACTGAATCATGTAGCTGACATTTTACTATAATTCTTCTTTTGAAGCAGCATAATAACATATCAGCTTGAGAAATATAATCTCGTTTGTCTGTGTATCCAATATTCCAGCTCATTCCAAACATGGGTTTCAAGGTTAGGACTTTTTTTTTTGGCCAAACAAGTCTTTAAAATGTCATTTTCCTTAAATGAAGTGCACACAAGACTGGCTTTGGCATTCAGAGCATCAATATCATATTAGCATAGCCAAACTCTACAGTTTGAAGGACTGAATGTAAAATAAGTGTGAAAAACCAGGTGAAAAATAATTACAGTGGGCTGGTGTAATCTGTGTGGTGGTGGGCTGGTGTAATTAGTATTCAAAAGATTTTTTTAATAAAAATAAAAAAACAGTACTATTATTACTATTAAAAGAGGCAAATGATGTAAGAAAGCAAGATTATACAGCATCAGCCAAGAATAAAAATTCCCAATTCACCTATTCATCCCCTCCAACAGTTTGCCTAGTTCTTGAATTTATGCAAACTATCTACATCCATAACAATGGATAGAAGCTTGTTCCAGCAATCAACTACTTGTTGGCTGAAGACAAACTTCTGGATATCTATTCTGCAACCATTCTTCCTCAATTTAAATGTATGCCCACTCATGTGCATATGCTGAAGAAGAGGAAGAATTCCACCAGCATTGATTCAGCCATTCAAAGCCTTAAACACCTCAATCAGATCACCACACAGGTGCCTAGTTTCCAGGTGTTGCAATTTGCAGAACTGAAGTCTTTCTTAGTAAAAGCACCCCTTTGTTCCCCTCACCAATCTGGTTGCCCTTCCCTGTACCTGTTCCAGCATTTCTAAATCCTTCCTAAAATGAGGCCTCCAGATATACAGTACTCAAGATATGGCCTGACCATTACCTTATAAGAATGGAATAATTACCTTCTTATCCCTGGTAGCAAAATTCATTGTCATATCATTGACAAAACCCCATGAGCAGTCCTGGCACCTTGTCTGCACGCTCAGAGAAATTTGTAAGAGGCTGCACAATTATCCCAGGTCCTTTTCATTTTCCAATAACATAAGTGTAGTACCACATAGCTGATGGTGCCTCCGTAGCCAGGTGGGAAGGAGCAGCAATGCGTAGCACACGCTTCTTGATTAGACCGGGGTTCGATCCCGTCACCATCAAATACGGAGGATGCGGAAAGGTCAGGGAATGACCACCGCATTACTGGTGCCCACATGCAATACCTTGAATTTGTCAATGTTATACTTCAATTGCCATTTTCAGTCCACCTGCCTAATTTTTCTAGATCTTGTTGCAGCAGCATATCTTCATTACTGCTGTTAACTACCCTTGCCAACCTTTGTATCATCTGCAAATTTAGGCATGCTAGGTTCTGTTCTATTATACTTTTTCACTGCATAAGGGCCACCATTATTCAAATCCATCGCATTTGCAAATCGATCTTTGTATCGGTTTGCCTTTACACTGATTTTTATAATGTTCGAAATGTAGTGATTTCCTGATTATTATTGGCCTTGTGGTCCTCTGTCGAGATGGGCATAATGGTCAGTCTATTTTTTTCATTTTTCGTCTTGTTGGTCCAGTATTGTAGTTAGTTTTATTCTCCATTTTCGTGATATTTCACATAATTTAGGCTTGGTGTCAGCAAGGAGGTGCTGCTAAATTTTAATCAATTGGCTTATTATAAAATATTATTTTTTTGCTTTTTTAAATTACTTTAGGAGCATTCCTTCTACAATACCTTTTATCTTGATTATCCTCCCCCCTTTCGTTTTATTATGTATTGTTTACTTTTACTTTCGCTCTACCCATTTACCATGCTACTGACATGTTTTATTTATCTTTATTTTAGTTTTTATACATGTATTTCATTATTTATTTTATAACAAATTAAAATAGAATAAATATTCTTCATTTATATACTACTAACAGTTGTGAACAGAAATGTTTATTGATTGGTTTTTCAAAACAAATCAACTTTTCAACTCTTTCCTAAATATTTGGTCTTTAATGTATTTTTACTTCTGGTGGCTCTAAGATTGAGAAAAATTAATGCATTTTTCTTTGTTAATTTCCTCTATGTATTTTAATCTATGATGGAAAATATTAAATTTGCATAACAGATTAATACTGGGGGGGACTCATAATTTGAGGAAGAGACATCACAACATTCTCTTCAATGTAAGTCAGATATAACCATGGAGAGTGTAAACTAATATTCCCACTTCCATACACAACTTTTATAATTTTTTACAGATGCCATTTTGAAAGACAAAGCATTTTGCTTGGATGATAAATTTAATTTTGAAAATATCTGCAGTAATTAGTCTAATACACTTAATTCAATTATCATCGTGTTTAGAAAAATCATAGTAAATTCAACATCTACTTTAGTATACAGTGATGTGACTTCATAAGAATCAAGAATAATGGTTGGTTTTCAAACAGTATTTTTTAATGTGATAAAAGGCATCTTATGTGTTCTTAACTCTAAACTTAAAAAAATGCTTTACTAGTTGAAACATGATCTGAACAATACAATATCTTCAATTTTCATTGTTCTGAAAAAGAATGATGAAAATTCCAAAAAAATCAGAAGTCTACTATGATACTATTAGGGCAAGTAGGCACCTGCTTACCCACCAATAATGCTCCAATAAGAGTTGAAACTGCAGTCTCGGTAGATATGTATATCTACCGAGACTGCATGTATATCGCAATTCCATATTTTCGTGCAAAGCAACAACCAAGTGCTTTACAGGACCTAAGAAAAGAAGATTTCCACAAGTCGATGAAGCTGTGATATATTTTGTAACAGAGACACGTGCAAAAGGATTACCCATCACTCGACAAGCCATGCAATTGAAAGCAGGAGAAATTGCCAAGTCCCTCGGAATAGAGAAAATAATTTTTATAGGCAGTCGTGGCTGGTGCGACAGACTCATACTTCGTAACAGATTATCGTTAAGGTGCCGAACATCTATCGGTCAAAAAATTCCTGCAGACTTTCAACAGAAGCTGATTAACTTTCAGCAACAGGTGATGAAATTAAGGAAAAAAAGAAACTATGAGTTTAGTCAAATTGGAAATGCTGATGAAACCCCGGTCTTCTTCGATATGCCTCGAAATTACACCGTCAATGCTAAAGAAATCAAGATTATAAGCACAGGCTACAAAAAGCAGCATATCACTGTGATGCTATTCATCACCGCTGATGGTCAAAAGTTGCCACCATATTTAATTTTAAATAGAAAATCCATACCGAAGAATGAAATTTTCCCCAAAGATGTTATTGTGCGTGCACAAAAAAATGGATGGATGTCGGCAGAGCTTATGGAAGACTGGCTAAATGCTGTGTGGAATAGACATCCTGGAAATCTTCATAACCCACCTAGCATGCTAGTACTTGATGCATTTCGTGGACAATTGTCCGAATGTGTCAAAAATAAAATCGTGCAAAAACGTGGTGACTTGGTTGTGATTCCTGGTGGCATGACTAGCCAACTGCAGCCACTCGACGTTTCAGTCAACAAGCCATTTAAGGATTATTTGAGAAAGGAATATGAATCCTGGCTGTTGACCGACAACCTTCCGGAAAAATTAAGAAAGCGCCGGCATCAAAATTGGCAGAATAGGTATCAACAGCTTGAAAGCTGATCCCAGAAAGAATAGTAAAGCACTCATTTAAAAAATGTTGCATCACCAACACTCTTGATGGCTCAGAAGAATCTGACCATGAATGTGAAGTAGACTCTAATATTGATTCAGATGCAGATATCGATGGCTCAGAAGATTCAGAAGGAAGTGATGAATAACATACCCACTGATAAATACCGGTACTATTGTTGTTAGTATATTAAATTCTATTATAATAAAAATATTTGTTAGATTTATCAAAGAAATATGGTAATTGTCTTGTATAATTACATTGGACACTAAGTATTTTGGCCTCGTTAAATAAAAAAAAGTATCTTTTTCTTTAACGGCATGAAAGGCTAATTCTGACACTGCCGAACAAGAAGCACGAACTGAGGTTGTGTGTTGATTAACACGAAAATTCAGAGGAAACCGCATAGAACCCTAATAAGACGAGTCACAATCACCACAAGAAATTTTGTATACTAGGTCATTTATTTGTGTTGTGAATGAGGACAGGACTGAGCGATTGTTCAGTACAGTGTGTAATTTCCATATTGGCCTGGCTACAATTTTAAATTCAGTATCTTTAAAGAATCTGTTAAGTTGTTTGTGCCACTGTTCAACATATGGGACAGAAACAAAGTATTTTTTTATATTACTATTGTTTTTTGTTGGTGTATGTTTTTGTATTCTATCCTTAGCCTGTAGCCTAATTCTGTCTATTGTAGCAAGTGGGTAACCCCTGTTTTAAGAATCTGCTGGTTAATATTTGTATTTCTGAGCCCAAAGAAGATTCTGTCATTGAATATTTATAGGCATTGAGAAATTGATTAAAGATAATCGATATTTTGTAGGTGAACGGGTGGTAGATGTTATAATGCAGAAGCATACCGGTGTTTGTAAGTTTATGATAGATGTTAAACTGGATTTTATTCGCGTCCCGAGTAAGTGTGAAATTTAGAAAATTTAATGACTTAGTATCTGTATTCTCCCTCTCCAATGTAAATTTGAGTCTAGAATGAATATTATTAAATGAACGTAAAATGCCTGGATAGTGCTACTATCAGTAATGACTAGAACATCGTCTAAATATCTCCCATAGTATGTGATACGGAGTAGAAAAGGCGTCAAACGTATACGTTCAATTGTTGAGAGATAGATCTCCGATATTAGGCCGCTCAGGCTTAATCCCATTGGCAAACCAAAAATTTGTTTGTATACTGTCTCGAAGGGTGATATAGCTGGCTTCAACTCAGAGTTTAATTAAATGAAAACTTTCCTTAAGAGGAAGCTTCATATAATTAATCGGTATCAAGTTATTATTTAACATGTCCCAAGGAATATCTAATGTGTATTCAAAGTTTACATTCGTAAATAACGAGGTAACATTTATTGAGAATAAATTATCACTACCACCAAGTCTACAGTCCTCAAGGTTATTAAATAGTGTACCATAGTTCTTAATCCCAAATTGCACTGCCTCTCTAAAGGGTTTTATAATGCTTTGTACATGTGTGGCCAAGGATGAAAATGATGTACGATTTTTTAATTGTTTTCATTTTAATTTCTGGAGAGTCTCATATGGAAGCATTCTACATATTATATTGAGGTAAAGTTCTCTTATTCCTTTACAAATTGTAATTTATCTGTTTACAATTTAAAAATAAAAAAGCCATGAGAAGTCAGTATGATATATCTACAATTGCATGTATTCTATGTTTAACTTACCTATTTGAGATATATGAAAAACCCTGTATCTTGTCCAAAAGTAAGTATTATTAAAATCATACAGGTTCCCACTAACCAAAAAAGAATGTGTTTTTTTTTTTTTTTTTTTTGATTTGGTAGTTGTTGGCGCATCGGCTTCTGTGGCCATATTGCACCTCCCAAGGTTTTTGCAGTACTTTGATCCAAGCCCGAGGCGGGAATCGAACCCGCGACCTTTGGTTGCCGGGCAGGTACTTTACCCGCTCGGCTAAAAGGAATGTGTATTTCAAGCTAGCAATGGGAATTAAACCCATATATTTATATATGCTTGTTTGTTATTTGGTTTTTAGGAGCATTAGCAACTAAAGCCATATTGCTCTGGATATGCGGTGGTCATTCCCTGACCTTTCTGCATCCTCCGTATTTGGTGGTGACGGGCTCGAACCCTGGTCTAATCAAGAAGCGTGTGCTACGTACTGCTGCTCCTTCCCACCTGGCTACGGAGGCGCCTATTTATATATGCATGGCAAGTGATCACACATATCACACCGGTATTTATCAACTATCACCGAAGAATTTGAAATAAAATGAGAGAAAGAGAGAGAAAAGAAATGAAGAGAGTTATTTTCTTACCTTTGCAAATATTGTTAACACAAGTCCGATTACTATCTCTAATCTTGCCACTGATTTTTCTAGGTTGTTGCCAGATTTCTAAATATTTAAAATGAAGAAAGAAGTTATAATTTGGATAAACATGGTTCAGTTTTTTTTTTAAATAGAAAACAGCTAAAGTTCACAATTAAAAAAAGAAAATTTTCATGCTAACAGAAAGTGTGATGGTTGAGTTGTTTTCTTATATAGCCAGGAGATGTTAGTGTATGTCAGTATATTCAACCCCGGGGGCTCACATCTGGTGAGTATGGGCTTGGCACACCAGGGTCCTGAGCTGGATATCATCATTCTTCTCTTTCTTGGTGATTCCCTACTTCTCTCTCTCTCTCTCTCTCTCTCTCTCTCTCTCTCTCTCTCTCTCTCTCTCTCTCTCTCTCTCTCTCTCTCTCAGGTAACTTGGGAATTTTTTTTTTTTTCCTGGTGCAGCATAAGCCTCAGGCTTCCTTGCACCATATGGGTATTATTAATAATAATAATAATAATAATTTTCTCAGCATGGTCCAAGCTTGTCAACCTCCTGAGACTTTTTACAGGGATAGGATACACTTAACTAGAAGGATATACAAGAATATTTGCTTATGCTATTGAGGCGGCATTAAGTTGAACATAAAACTGATAGCTTGAAGAGATACACAGAACAGAAGATTAACAGCAGCTGCAGGCAGAAGCATCAGTTATTCTCGCATTACTTCTATTGGAATTGTAACAGTCTGGAAAGCAAGGTTTCAGGAAATAAAAATACATGGACTGGTAGGGTTAAAACAGGTGAACAAGTACATGTATACATGCAAGTACACTCTTGCTAGGAGTACAGTAAAAAAAATATGATGAATTTGAAGTACTGGATATGACATCAAAGGTGGACAATTGTAGAGATATTGGAGATATCATTTGTCGACATAAGTGATGTCTGACAAATCATTGCAATATAGTCAGTACAATGTTTACAGAAAGGCCAGAAGGAGAGTGGGGGGGGGAAAGAGAAGTTTTTAGTATTAGTAGTGGAAACGATGCAAGAAAGCAAGTTTATATAGCATCAGCAAACAAAAAAAAAAAAAAAAAAACTTTCCCATTTCACCCATACATCCCCCTTCAACAGTTTGTCTAGTTTTCCTTGAATTTATTCAAGTTATTATTCAAGAATTTATTCAATCACCCACTGGCTAAAGGTAAACTTCAGTACATCTATTCTGCAACCATCCTTGCTCAATTTGAATTTATGCTTCCTCATGTATGTAGTTTGAGCAAGAGAAAGAATCCCATCAGCAGTAAGTTTGCTCGATTCATTCAAAGCCTTAACACCTCAATCTGATTGCCACGCAGGTCCCTAGTCTCCAGATGTTGATTTGCAGAACTGAAGCCTTTCTTGGTAAGAGCACCCATTTATTACACTTACCAATCTTGTTGGTAAGTGTAATAAATGAGGTCTCCAGACCTGCATGCAGTACTCAAGATGTGGTTTGATCATTGCTTTATACAATGAAATAATCAACTTTTTGTTTTTAATGAAAACCCCAAGCACAAGAGGTATCAGAACCTATATTACTTAGTACTGTGCATGGGTTTAAGGCTGAGAAGATGAAGGAAGTACTTGTTGACATCAGACTTCAATCTCTGTAGATTGTAATTTTCAGGAAATATGTATGAATGGAGATAGTTCCATAAAGTGGAACTTGAAAGAATAAAGGAGGAAGCAGAAAAGTTGGTTCTGTGAGTTTGAAGTAAAAGGACGATGATTGGTTGCAGCACATTTTCAGACTGGTTTGGAAGATAGAGTGGGAATTATAAAAGCAGATTCAGAAAAACAGTGCCCATAGAAGTATCTATACAAAAGGCATGTAGCAGAAACAGAATGTCTATGAGATAGAGAGTGGAGAGACTTTGTTACAGATGAATCATTAATTAGGGGAACAAAGGATTGCTCTTACGAAGAAAGGCTTAAGTTTTGCAAATAAGTGTCTTGAGACTAGGCACCTGCGAGGTGATCTGATTGAAGCGTATAAAGCCTTGAATGGTTTGAGCATGCTCAATGCTGATGGGATTCTTCCTCTTGCTCAGAATAATCACCTGAGAGGGCATAAATTCAAATTGAGGAAAGACAGTTGTAGGATAGATGTGTGGAGGTTTATTTACAGCCAGCGGGTGGTTGATTGCTGGAACAAACTTCCATCTGTATTTGTAGAAGTTGATAGTTTAAATGGATTCAAGGCAGAACTAGCCAAACATTTTCAGTGAGTGGATGGGTGAAATAAGGTGGTTTTAATCTGAGCAACAGGAAGAATCCCATCAGCATTCATCTTGCTCAACCCATTCAAGGCCTTATACACCTCAATCAGATCACCTTGCAGGTGCCTAACTCTCTATGTGCTACAATTTGCAGAAATTAAGCCTTTCTTGGTAAGAGCACCCATTTGTTCCCCTCACCAATCTTGTTGCCCTTCTTTGTACTCGTTCTAGCAACTCGACATCCTTCTTAAAAGGAGGCTTCCAGACCTGTACACAGTACTCTAGGTGTGGCCTGACCATTGCCTTGTAAAACGGGATAATCACCTCCCTGTCCCTGCTAGCAAAATTCCTATATATCATTGACAAGACTCCATGACCTTCCATGGCAGCCTGTCTGCACTCCTCAGCAAACTTCATATTTGACTACACAATTACCCCCAGGTCTTTTTCACTTTCCACTTCCCTGAGTGTACTACCACACAGTTGGTACATTTCTCTTGGTTTATTGCTACCCATATGCAGTACTTTGCATTTGTTAATGTTAAACTTCAGTTGCCACTTCTCAGCCCATTTGCCCAACTTGTCTAGTTCCAGTTGGAGTAGCATACTGTCTTTACTGTTGTTAACAACCCTGCCAACCTTTGTATCATCTGCAAACTTGGACATTAATCCTGATATACCTTCATCAATATCATTGATGAATACACAAAACAACAATGGGCCCAACACCAAACCCTGGGGAACTCCACTAATAACATTTGTCCATGAAGAGCAGTGTCCATTGATTACCACTCTCTGTCATCTCCCATTCAACCATCCCTTTATCCATTGTAGCAACTTACCCTTAATGTCATACCTCTCCAATTTATACAGCAATCTTCCATGTGCAACAGTATCAAAAGCTTTCCTGAAATCCAAGTATATGATATCAAAATTATTTTTGGCATTCAGTTCCTTTGTGACCACATCATAGTAAGCAATCAAATTGCTCAGACAAGAACTCCTTTTGACAAACCCATGCTGTGTCTTAACTATTACTGCAGTCTTGTCTACATGATCCTGCAATGCTTCTTTATCCAGTGACGCCATTATTTTCCCTAGAACAGAAGTCAAATTAACCGGTCTGTGATTACTCCTGTTACCCTTTGATCCCCCCCCCCTCGTGAATTGAAGATACATTTTGACATCTTCAGTCCATGGCGAAATTGTTTAACTTTAACAATTTCTTCTCCACTTTGCTCTCAGTTATTACAAAATCATTTAGCAAAAACCCTTCCCTTTACACCTGATGATAGTTACATAGTAATAGTAATCGTGGCCTGTGATGCAAGAAAACAAGCATATGAGCTTATGTAGCATCACCCAAAAAAAAAGAAAAAAAAAAAAAAATTCACACAACCATTCCCTCTAAATGTTTGTGCAGTTCCTCCTTAAATTTGCATTGCTCAGAAAACTTCATATCTGACTGCATAATTACTCCCAGGTCTTTTTCATTTTCTACCATCCTAAGTGTAGTACTACACAGTTGGTACGTTCTCCTGGGGTTACTTCTACCCATATGCAGTAATTTGCATTTGTCAATGTTAAACTTCAGTTGCCACTTCTCAGCCTATCTTCCCAAATTTTCTAGATCCTGTTGCAGTAGCACACTGCCATTACTGTCATTAACAACCCTGCCAACCTTTGTATCATTTGAAAACTTCGACACTAAGCCTAATATACCTTCATCAATATCATTTATAAATATACAAAACAACAGTGGACCCAACACCGAACCCTGTGGGACTCCACTAATAACATTAGAACATGAAGAGCAGCACCCATTGGTTACCACTCTCTGTCTTCTCCCACTCAACCATCCTTTTATCCATTGTAGCAACTTATCCTTAATACCATTCTGCTCTAATTTGTTACAATAATTTTCCAGCACAACAGTGTCAAAAGCTTTCCTGAAATCCAAGTATATATTATCAAAATTAATTTTTGCATCCAGTTCCTTTGTAACCTCATCACAATATGCAATCATATTTGCCAGCCAAGACTTTCCCTTAACAAACCCATGCTGTGTCTGAATTATTGCTGAAGTCTTGTCGAGATGATGATCCTGCAATGCATCTTTAACGAGTGACTCCATTATTTTACCCGAAACAAAGTTAAACTAACTAGTCTGTAATTACTCGTGTCACTCTTCGATCCCTCTTTGTGAACTGCAGACACATTTGCACATCCCCAGTTTGTGGGGACCTCCCTCGGGTCCAAGGATGCTCTCATAATTATGGCTAAGGGTTTGCTTAGTTCCTTTGCCGCCTCCTTTAATATAACTGGATACATCCCATCCAACCCAGGCGCCTTTCTTATGTTTAATTTCAATAATTTCTCCTCCACTTTGCTCTCAGTTGTTACAAAATCATTACGCACCCTGCTACAATTTGATAACCTTCTGGCATTTTCAATCCTTAATAACTCCTTATGTGTGAATGTAGATGCAAAACACTCATTCAGTTTGTTTGCTATCTGAGCAGGATCACGAACAGTCTAACCATCGATATCAAGTTGACCAATCTGATTCATTCCCTTCCTCTTAGAGTTTATACAGAGTGATTCACTACCAGTGTGACAAACTTGCAGGAGGTGTAGGGGGCACAAAGACGAATCGGAATCACATAGCATTGCAGGGTCTGAAATGCCTTCGTCATGCGGTAGAGGACGTTTAACGGGAGGTCACGTGAACAGCGATCCCGCTGAAAGTGAGCATTTGCGAACCGGTTCCCGAGGCAGTAGAATGGACGAGTATTCAAACGTTGAACTGGCCGACATGCACCTCGTGTATGGAGCTGCGGACTGTAATGGGCGCGTCGCTCTGCGCTTGTACCAGGAACGTTTCCAGCACAGGTGTGTTCCTCATCATACGATTTTCGCACGTGTGCACAGAAGATTACGTGAGACTGGTTGTTTCAAGAAAGCGAACGACGAGGATGCCAGACAATGAGGAGAATGTCCTAGGTCTTGCAGAAGGCAATCCGAGTACGAGTACTCAAGCGATAGGCCAACGATTGGGTATTTCCCAATCCACTGTATGGAGGATACTGTCAACAAACCAAATGAGTTCATACCATCTGCAACGCGTCCAATCATTGGAGCCTGTAGATTATCCACTCCGGAGGACTTTTGCTAATTGGTTTCTTCAACAGAAACGGTTCGCAAATGCTGACTTCCAGCGGGATCGCTGTTCACGCGACCTCCCGTTAAACGTCCTCTACCGCATAACGAAGGCATTTCGGACCCTGCAATGCTATGTGATTCCGATTCGTCTTTGTGCCCCCTACACCTCCTGCAAGTTTGTTGCACTGGTAGTGAATCACCCTGTATAAGTAAAGAAATCTTGCTGTTTTTTTTAGCATCCTTTGCCAAAGATTTCTTGTAATCTGCCCTCACCTGCCTAAGGCATATTACAAGAGATTACAGATCACAAAGCCTTGTGACTTGTAATCAAGACAAGGCTTTGTGACTTGATTACAGACTAGCTTATATCTGCCGTAGGTAAATCTCACCTCAGTATGCTGTTATCACTGCCACTTAGTGGTTTCTTTATCTGCAGATTCTTAATGCATTAATAATCACTGCTGATAATCAGATCAAGAGTATTATTCCCTCTAATTGCCTCTTGAACATGCTGCTGTAGAAAACAGTCATCCAAAAATCCACAAAAGTCTTGTTAGTGTGCAAGTTTCGGTCACTATCTGGATAGTTAAAACCCCCGTTCATGAGACATCCTGATTTACTGACCCACTCTATTTTTCTGTACGGTTGTTTGTTGTACTCATCAGTCATTAGGCCTATAACACACTCTTACTCTCATTTCTGCTTTCCCAGTGCTTATGTCACAATGGCGCCTCCATAGCCAGGTGAGCAGGAGCAGCAGCAGTGCGTAGCACACGCTTCTTGATTAGATCGGAGTTCGAGCCCATGACCACCAAATACGGAGGATGCGGAAAGGTCAGGGAATGACCACCGCATATCCCCGGAGCAATATGGCCTTGGTTGGTAATGCTCCTAAAAACCAAATAACTAACAAGCAAACAAGCTTATGTCACACCATACTGACTCAACATTGCACTGGCCACCCATGTAAACTTGATGCACTACCTTAGATTTTATGTTTCCTAACTAACAGCATAACCTCACTTCCCTGTATATACCGTCTGTCCTTTCTGGACCTTTTGCTTTGCTGCTCTACTCAAAGAGCCCTGACCCTTACAACACATATTACAGAACATTCACTAACACTATATATACATTCATTAACCTGTTTTACTGAGTTTCTGTATTTCATCACAGTGACACTACATAGAGATGGACATTAGTCCGGGAGCCACTATAGACAGGGTACACCTATACATGTCCTTTCTGTACATATTATACTCCCCAAATTCAAATTCTGCATTACTTATATCTGTGCAACACCTCGTCTCTTACATCCAACAACATCCCCCTTCCCTAGAGAATTCTTCAAGTGTGAATGTAGATGCAAAATACTCATTCAGTTTATCAGCTACCTGAGTAGGACAACCAACAGTCAAACAACTGAAATCAAGTGGACCAATCTGATTCATCTATAATTTGATGCTATAATTTATGTTTCCTAACTAACAGCATAACCTCACTTCCCTATATATACCATCTGTCCTTTCTGGACCTTTTGCTTTGCTGCTCTGCTCATAAGAGCCCTGACCCTTACAACACATATTACAGAACATTCACTAACACTATATATATATATTTAGTGCTTGACCAGCACTTCACATTTATCGAATTTAATTACTAAACTCCTAGTATTGGTTACATGCACCTGTTCTTACTCTTAGTTACCCTAACACAGACCATGTATTTACTTGTTTCATGATGACTCCCAGCAGTTCTTGAAATCCCCATCTTTGAATGAGCAGCAGCATTCCACGCTGCTGCTCATTCCAATAGAAGTGGTGCAAGAATCACTTTCATCTCTGCTTGTGTGGCTATTATTAATCTATTAGCCTGTATCCAAACTACAGTTTTCCAACCCACTAACACTGCCTCAATAGCACCAGCAAATATTCTTGCACCCTTTCTATTTAAGTGTATCCCATCCCTGTAGAAGCAGTCTCTCCGGTTAACAAGCACAGACCATGCTGAGAAAAATTCTGCCCCACAAGCCCTGCACAATCTCTGCAAGGCAGAATCGATTGACAAGACTCTCATCATATACTCCCTCCAATCATGTCTTGGCAGAAATGCAGACACTTTCAAATTTAATCCAAACTTGCAACTTGTTTTCAACATTAGCCTGTACTTATTATTGGTAGAGGAATATGATGCACGCGTATACAGCATCAGCCAAAAAAAAAAAAAAAAAACTCATTTCACCCATCCATTCCAAATGTTAGTCTAGTTCTGCCTTGAATTTATTTAAGCTGTGAACTTCCACAACGACAGATGGAAGTTTGTTCTGGCAATGAACCACCTGCTGGCTAAAGGCAAATTTCCATACATCTATTCATCTATTCTACAACTGTCTTTCCTCAATTTGGATTTATGCCCCCTCAGGCAATTAATCTGGGCAAGAGAAAGATCCCATCGGCATTGAGCTTGCTCAAACCATTCAAAGCTTTATACACCTCAATCAGATCCCCTCGCAGGTGCCTAGTTTCCAGAACTGCAATTTGCAGAGCTTAAGCCTTTCTTTGTAAGAGCAACCCTTTGTTCCATTCACTAATCTTGTTGCTCTTCTCTGTACTTGTTCCAGCAGCTCTACATCCTTCGACAAAACGAGGCCTCCAGACTTGTATACAGTACTCAAGGTGTGGCTTGACCATTGCCTTATACAAGGGGATAATCACCTCCTTATCCCTGCTAGAAAAATTCCTGTATATATTATCACCAGGACACCATGAGCTACTCTTGCAGACTGTCTGCACTGCTCAGAAAACTTCATATCTGACTGCTCAACTACCCCAGGTCTTTTTCATTCTACACTACCCTTACTTGTTAAGTAAGTCCACAGATCTCCTACTGGTAATGGCATTAGTGCCAACGTGTACAACAGTATCAACTTTCGTTCCCTTAAAAGATGATATCTGCTCTAAAACATCATCAACTTTTGCCCCCTTGCCAACATACCCTGGTCCTATTCCACCTATCCATTTTGCACAATACATTTACTGTTTCCCTGTCAATAGAGTCACCAACAATTGACTAGCTGCTGTGGGACCAGTGCATTCTGTCTTTGGAGATTGGCATTGTGTTGCCCGATGATCAAGTGCAAGCTCTGGTATTGATGTGTTCAGCTGAGAGCTTGATGGGTCACACAATTTAAATTCTTCGAAGGCATCCCACAGTTCTTCAAGTTCTCATAAAGGTTCATAACAATTCTGAGTTGGCACCTAACATCCTCACAGTCTTTATATCAAGCACACACAAAGACATCCCCCTTAGCAATATCATGTTCCATTCCTGATAGTTACACAAATGTCAAACAAGCAGTAAATTTCATAAGGCTGTGATTCAGAGAAAACCATCCTTCTTAGTTCTTCCCTGAGCCACGACACTCCCACTACCTAGAGCTCTTTTCTTTGCTGCTCTGCTCTTAAGCATGATTTGTTTTGAATTCAATATAATTAAAAATACTACACTAAAGTTATATCCTAATGCAGTAATAAAACTAGGCACCAGTTGCGCTATGAAGTTTACATTATTGAATATATATACATTTCAATATTGAGCTTATGGTATATGTATTTTGTATCTCCTTCCAAGTATATGTTATATCATTTCTGTATCTTTTATCAAGTGTATGTTATATCATTTCTGTATCTCTTATCAAGTTTAAGTTATATGTACAGGGGGTCCCCGACATCCGAGTATTCATTATCCAAGTCTCCATAGTTACGAGGTTACAAATAATACATAAAAAAAAAAAAAATGAAAACATAAATAATATAATAGTTTCTATGTAAAGCACATGCACAAATTGGAACTAACATGTCATGCACAAGTGATATACAGAGGTGTAAAAAAGTTTATTTAATGAATTTTATATGACTGAAGATTTCAGTGAAGGAGAAACACATTTCACCATAATAATGTAAAAACACACTGAATTCCAGCTATCGATATTATCGCAAATGCAATAAGATTGAGTTTCTACTTGTTTATACATTGTACAACAAATTTTACAAACAAAAAAGGCTAATAAACTGAAAACTGCAAACTGTTTTTATTGTTTTATGGTGGTGATCTCCAGAAATGTGCTTTAAAAAAATATCACAGAGATGTTCAAATTTGAAGCACTTGCGTCCTGTTGCCTCAACTCCATCTACCTACGGTCAGTTTCTCCTTTACTGTTGCTTGTAGTAGTTGTCTGATATTTTCGATAATTTTTACGTTAAGTGAATTCTTAGTTTTCTTATTTTTATTAAACAAGTTCAAAGCAAAGTGCTGAGAATAAAACATCACGAAAAAAAGACAATGCAAAAGTTAGGGTTCAGATGTTAAATTAGAAGTTATATATCGTAAAAGAAGTGGAGAATGAGTAATCAATATTGCGCATTCCCTTGGGATCCCGGAAACAACAATTCACACCATCCTAAATAATGAAGGAGATATCGAAAGCAGAGCAAAGAATATGATTCGGCATTCTGAAGTTAAATTAATGAGATAAAGGAGCAATGTATTAGAGATTATGGAAAGACGACTAGCTACCTGGATAGAAGACCTTTATCAACAACACACCCCTGTAAGCTTAAGGCCTCTTCTTCATACAAGAAGAGGCCTTAAGCTTATACAATGATATACAGAAAGAGAATGGAGAGAATGCAGCCAAAAATTCCAAAAATTTGTAGTTTCTAAAGGTTGGTTTTATCGATTCCAAAAACGATATGGATTCAAAAATGTCAAAATTCAAGGAGAAGCTTCTAGCGCAGATTCAAAACCTGCAGAATCTTATCCTTTAGAATTTAAAAGACTCATTGAGGAGGGACAATATAGTCCCAAAAAATTTTTAATGTTGATGAAACCAGATTAAATTGAAAGCAAATGCCGTCAAGGACGTACATATCAATCAAAGAAAAGGCAGCACCTGGTTTCAAGGTGTCAAGAGATCGCATAATTTTACTTGTTGGTGGAAATGCAAATGACAACAAAAAACTAAAGCCTTTACCCAGTGGTGGGATTCAGCCGGTTCGCACCGGTTCGGTAGAACCGATACCTAATTTTTTGTTGAGTTCAGCGAACCGGTTGTTAAAATTGCACTTGTGATCAGGGTTCTCTCTAAGGTGGGCGCCTGGGCAGCCACCCAATGTGGAAATCACAAATTTATATTCCTTACTCTTTTTTAACGTTCATCTATGCAACAGCATATTCCAAGTGCCCATAGTAATGTTCATTCCGTCCATAGGTGAAAAAAATTAGACGGAACTATGCTTGTAATATTTATTTATTCATTTCATAAAACCCATCATACCTTTGATGAAATACTACATTTTTATTCCCTCGCATTTGTAACTTAAGGAAACGAATATATAACGTAGGGAGAAAAGTGCCAAACAACCAGGGGGGATGACACACTGTCATTTGTTTCAGCTTTGTGTTACGCCCTAAATTCACACGAGATATTATGAGTGCGTTGGTGTTCCCCGATCAATAAAAACAATAGGAAGCTAGGACACAACGAACCAAGAGGAATATAGACAATAAGAAACCAAAATCAGAATTGGCCTTGGATGGTACAAAACAGTCACAAGCACAACCACTCCAACTTGAAGAAACAGCACCTCAATTATTGAAATAAAAAAACAATAACAACTCCAAAATTGAAAATAATCTTCCTGAATGCTGGACAGTGCAACAATATAACAATTTTAAAGAAAAATATGACGGACTGGTAATTTTTAACAAAAAGTTAGGTTGCGAGTATTGTGCAAAATATGACTTTATAAAAGAGAAAAGTGTTCATGTGTCAAAAGAATGGCATCAGGGAAAAATAATGAGGTACACCATGCTTCTCTAAGGAAAAAATATGAAAGAACATTTTTCATCAAAAGCTCATAACATTTGTAAAGCGAACTTAAAACAATGTGAGCAGGAGTCAATAACAAAAGTAATAGATACAATGAGTGAAAAATATTTAAGCGCTACTTGTAGAGTGTTTAATACAGTTTACAGGCTGGCAAAACGATGTAAACTGTTTTCAGACATAGAAGATGAGATACAAAGTGCAAATTAAAAATGGATTAGATATGGGAATATCGTAAAACTGCTGTAAAAGTAGTTGATTTCATTGCAAAGGAAATTAAAAAAGAAATATTTAATAAAATTATTGAAAATAATCTGAAAATATGTTTGATTATTGATGAAGCTTCAATGATATCCTGCAAACTAGTTATTATACTTTTCTTAAAAGTTGAGGATTCAGTTGCATCACCAACAATTTTCGTTGAACTATTTGAATTGGAAAAACAAGATGCAGAGACAATATGGTCTTCAATTATGGAAAGTTTAAATGATGTTGGGCTTACTAAGAACTACTTAGAAAAAAATTTAATAGGATTTTGCTCCGATGGTGCCAGAGTGATGCTTGAGAGAAAATCTGGAGTGAGCACTAGGATTGCAAAAGAGTTTCCAAACATAATAATATGGCACTGTTTAAATCATCGCCTTCATCTTGTTTTAGATGATTCGATAAAGGAAATAAAGCAAGTAAATCATTTTAAAATATTTATTGATAAGATATATACTATTTTTCATCAATCCAATAAGAACCAAATTGAACTTTCCAAAATATCCGAACAACTTGGAATTTAAATTATAAAGATTAGTAGAGTTTTGGGACCAAGATGGGCTGACTGTAGTTTAAGGTCAACCCTAGCTATGGTGCGCTTATCCAGCGCTACATCACTATTTTTATTCAAATAAAAAAGTACTTAGGTATGGCTGCCTGTCTTGAAAATATATATTTTATAAATGATATGGCATTGATGATTGATATTTTAAACGAAATTTCTCTTCTTTCAAATGCACTGCAAGCAAGAAACATAGGCATACTAAAGGCTGAAAAACTCGTGATAAGATCTATTAAAGCATTTCAAATGCTCGGAAAGGAAAAGGGTTCATTCGAAAAAAAAAAAAAACCTGATGAATTAATTACTTCAGAAACCTTCAAAAATATAAAAAATTTGTATAAAATCATCGATTTGTCAGGAAAGACTTAGAAAACATTGTAACGAATTTGAAAAAAAGACTAATGGATTGTGAACATTTAAAAGCAAGTTGTAGCCAATTTCAAGATAGGAATAAATTGCAATTTCTCAATTTTTTGGAGACAGATTACTGGAATATTGAAGAAGTACTGGTTCCATGGAAAGCAGATGAAGAACAATTGCTCGTATTTATTGACATTTTTAATTACCAAATTGATTTTAATGATTATCGAGATTTCGTCGAAAACGTTTTAAAAAATTCCCAGAATTATGCAATTCCTGAAAGTGTTCAAAGAGCTAAAAATATTGTCAGAACATTTACTGTAAGTTCAGCAGAAGCGGAAAGGGGTTTTTCAAAGATGAATATAATATGTTCAGAGAAGAAGAGTCGCCGAACTGTTTCTAATAGATCAAACACAATGACTATTAGTCTAATCGGCCTACCTCTAAAGGAATGGCATCCTACTCCTACAGTGAAAAGATGGTTAAGGATAAATCACTCAGCCGATGATGCTCGGAAAAAAGAGAAATTGCAAGTGAGGACGCCAAGCAAGAAGCAATAACAGTTTCATTGTTTTTTGTCACGTATTATTTAATATTTTTTCATTAATATTTTAAAACTCTTTCTTATAACATAATCTAGTTTTGTGGACCTTTTTTATTGTTCTTATTTAAGTATTAACTGCATGAAATAATAAATTACCTTTCCATATATAGTTTTTTTATACCTAGAACGGTCATTAGGGCAACGAACCGGTTGTTAAATTATTTGAATCCCACCACTGCCTTTACTTGTCTACAGGAGTGAAAATCCAAGAGCTTTAAAAAACATGCCAAAAAGTTTGCTACCAGTGATGTGGAAGTCCCAATGAAAAGCATGGACCACGAAAGAAATATTCCATGATGGTTTATTCATTTCTTTGTGCCTGAGGCGCCTCTGTAGCCAGGTGGGAAGGAGCAGCAGTGCGTAGCACACGCTTCTTGATTAGACCGGGGTTCGAGCCCGTCACCACCAAATACGGAGCATGCGGAAAGGTCAAGGGAATGACTACCGCATATTCCCGGAGCAATATGGCCTTAGTTGCTAATGCTCCTAAAAACCAAACAACAACAACAATCTTTGTGCCTAAAGTAAAAAAATATTGTGAGGATTCAAATATAGAGTTCAACGTCCTTATTGTAGACAATGCCACAGCTCATAACATTGAAGCTGACAATGACTTGTGCTCTAATGTCAAAATTATACTTTTACTACCACGAACGACATCAGTAATGCAACCCATGGACCAAGGAGTTACTACTATTTTGAAAGCTTATTACCTTTGACTTAACATTCGGTCCTTGAGATTGTCACAGACATTCTCTCAGATATGCCAGACAAACTGTACTTGCTACCTGGGAGTCTAAAACGCTGATGGAACTGATATTCAGGTGACACTCAAGTCAAGTGGACCCAATTTCGGCAAAGTCTGGACGGTCTGTGACAGCCAAATCCTCTGCTTGCACCTTCACGATGGTGGGACTGTTAGTAATTCTGGGTATAACCTCCATGCACAAGTACATGGTGGGTGACCATCCAGGTGTGAACCAACGTAAGCAGGGGTCGAGGTGTGACGCCCACACCACATGGAGCAATGCCGACCCTCTATGTTACCAGGCAGTACTAGGTGGTAGATGACTCTCATCAACCGGGGAAATACCACCACTTTGCTTATTGAAGGCTTGAAGTGGTGGAAACCATGTTTAGTCTCTAGAGCTAAGTTCCGGTCAACCCTTCCCTATCTCTTCCATCATGCAGTATGATTGATGACTTTTGAGGTTATGATGAACATTGTGGCGAGATCCAATATTCCTTACATTTCGAGGGTACAGCTCTAAAACGGTGTTCACAGGCCGGCCGCTAGTTAGTACACCGGACCGAACCTATTGGTAACTCTCTAGGAGGCTTCCGGATCAGCTAGTGTATAATCTTGCTACCTCTACTCTGCCAGATAGTGACTGGAGGGAGTCCGAGCAGTGTGTATGCGGGGAGCATTGTCAAGGCCACGTTATGTCAAGGATCTGGGTATATTCTTACCACGTATAAGCCATATCCAAAAATTTCATTACTTCATACAGCATGTCCCACTCACTTTTTCTTACCATTGAATAAACCATGAATTGTCAAACTAATAGAGGAAGCTTATCTGCGAAAAGATCCAGACCTCCCAAGCACTTCCTAATTCATTTCACAAATATACGTGGTCTCAATTCTAATCTCAATGATGTCCATTTCCACTTGCAGTCTGCCAAACCGCATGTACTTTTTCTGACAGAATCTCAGTCATCGGTTGATTCAACTACTGCTCAACTCAGATGCCCAAATTATTCGCTGTATGATTCCTTTCGCCTCAAAGGTGGTACTTGTGCATATGTCCGTTCTGATATTCCCTGTCAGAGACTTGGCAATTTGGAATCTCCTCTCTTTGATCTTCTCTGGCTTAAAATCTCTCTACCTCATTGTGTCAAATTCATCTGTTGTATCTACCTTTCTTCCAACTCCACTAATCACTTGGAGCTCTTTGACTTCCTCTCTTCCCAACTTGAGTTTCTCCAGTCCAACTTTCCTAACAGTGAGGTAATTTTCCTTGGTGATTTTAATGTTCACAACTCCAGCTGGCTTCCATTTTCTAGTCACACCGACCCAGCAGGTCGAGATGCTGAGGCTTTTGAAATTACTAATGACCTAGCAAAGATTGTTCATTTGCCTACAAGAATACCGGACAATCATAATCATACAGCCAGTACACTTGATCTTTTTCTCACAAACAACCCTTCTAAGTACACGATCGAAGTGAGAGCTCCTTTAGGCACTTCAGATCACAACTTGGTGATTGTCTCTTCTCCAATGGAACCTTTATCTCATGGCTATTCGCAACCTCGTGTTGTTTGGCATTACAAGAATGCAAAATGGGATGACCTGCGAGACTTCTTTTCTTCTTTTCCTTGGTCGGATTACTGTTTCAAAACTTCTGATGTCAACGTTTGCTCAGATCGTGTCAGTGAAATTATTCTAGCAGGAATGGAATCCTTTATCCCACACTCCACTTTAAAATCTCGTCCTTTATCTAAACCTTGGTTTTCCAATAAATGTGCTAAGGCTGTTCAAGAGAAGAATGTTGCATATCGTAATTGGTTTGTTTCTAATTCTTCAATTTCATTTTCTGCCTACACCAAAGCTCGCAACAATTGTAAAGCAATTATTAATCAGTCCAAACTAGAGTTTGAACAGGCTAAGAGTAGAAAACTTGCTTCTTGCCCTAATGGTAGCCAAGCATTCTGGTCTCTTGCCAAAGCTATTGGCTGCAACGTTTGCCCATCTCTGCTCCTACCTCTGTCCAAACCAGATGGTTCTATTGTCACTTCAGCCAAGGATAAAGCTGACCTGCTAGCACCCCATTTTTCTTCCAGCTCATGTATTAATGATCTTGGTAAAACACCTCCCACCATTCCCAACACGCTCCATTCAATGCCTCCTGTGGTCTTCCGTCAAAAGGATATCAGAAGGATTTCGATGAATCTTGATGCTAAGTAAGCTCCAGGTCCTGATAGTATTTCTCCATTTGTTCTCAAAACCTGTGCTCCTGAACTTACTCCTATTCTTTGCCGCCTTTTTTCACTTTCTTATTCCAAAGGTGTTTTTCCTTCTGCTTGGAAATTTGCTCATATCCAGCCAGTTCCTAAAAAGGGTGACAAATCCCTCCCATCCAATTATCGTCCCATTGCAATTACTTCTACTATTTCTAAAGTAATGGAGAAATCAATTAACTGCCGACTCTTAAACTACCTAGAAACCTTCCATCTGATCAACGATCGCCAGTATGGATTCCGTCAGTGTCGATCCACTGGTGATATTCTGGCTTATGTTACCCATTTATGGACTAATTCAATGGAAAGGTTCAGTGAAACACAAGTAGTTGCTCTTGACATCTCAAAGGCTTTTGATCATGTTTGGCATAAAGGTCTTCTAAACAAGCTTCCATCTTATGGTTTGCCAACTGTTTTTAGTAATTGGTTATCCAGTTTTTTCTCCGATCGCTCACTGAGGGTGATGGTAGATGGCTCTCTGTCTTCTAACTTCTCCACTAATGCCGGTGTCCCCCAAGGTTCAGTTCTTTCCCCCACTCTTTTCCTCTTGTATATTAATGACCTTCTTCCGTTGACTGGAAATCCTATCCATAGTTTTTCCGATGATAGCACATTGCATTCCACTTTCCATTTTGAGAAACCTTGTCCTGCTCAATCAGCTTCAACTTGTTGAAAATCTGCTACCAATTTCTTAAATGCTGATCTGCAGGTAATTCTCCAGTGGGGCAAAGACAACTTAGTTGATTTCAACCCTTCTAAAACTCAGTCTTGTCTTATATCTCGCAAAAAGGATTCTTCTGCTCCTATGCTTATCTTTAGTGACACTCCGATTTATAGGCAAAATGATATATCTCTTTTGGGGATCACCCTGACTTCTAATCTCTTGTGGCACAAGCATATTACAAATATTGCTTCCTCTGCATCTAAAAAACTTGGTTTTCTCTTTCGCTCTCGGTGTTACTTTTCTTCCAAACAACTGTTCACTCTGTATAAATCGCAAATCCGCCCTGCCATGGAATATTTTCCCACACCTGGGGTGGTGCCCCCAAAACCTCTCTCAGGCTTCTTGATTCCATTCAGAAGAGGGCAGTTAGGTTAATTAATGATTCATCTCTAACAGAGTCTCTCTACTCGCTTTCTCATAGACTTACTGTTTCTGCTGCATGCCTCTTCTACAGATACTTCCATGGGCACTGTTCTTCTGAATTGGCTTCTATAATTCCTGCTCTCTCTTTCAAAACAGTCCGAACACATGCTGCCACCAGCCAACATCCATTTATTGTCCAACTTCAAACCCACAGAACCAACTTTTTATCTTCCTCATTTATTCATTCAACTGCCGTTTTCTGGAACAACCTTCCTTCATACGTATTTCCTGAAAATTACAATCTACAGAAGTTGAAGTCCAATGTCAACAAATATCTTCTTTCGTCTTCTCAACCTCCAATCCAAGCATGGTACTAAGTACTATAGGTTCTAATACCTCTCGTGTTTGGGGTTCACATAAAAAAAAATAAATAAATAAAATAAAAAAATAACATTTAGAAAATTAATTTATGAAACCGATACAAGTAATGAAAATAACGTGGATGATTTTTGGAAAAGTTTTAATATTCTGCACAATATGAAAATGATTGGAGAAGCTTGGAAAGAAAGTTTTTGTAGATTAATGAATAGCTCATGGCAAAAGTTATACCCTGATGCTGTTCGTGAATATGAAGAATGCAAAGTGACTGGGTTACAAAATGAAATTGCAAGTCTTGCAAAAGAAGCGGGATTCCACGAAGTTGATGATGGAGATATTGCACAATTACTTGAATCAAGTGCAAAATCACTTATAAATGAGGAGCTAGCAGAATCAGACTACCCACAGAAGAAGAGGAAGCTGAAAATTATGATGTGATTGAATCGCCAAAGAATAAAGACTTGAAAATTAAAGAATTAAAGGAAGCCATTGAGAAAATTGACCAAGCACTTGAATATTTTTGTGAGAACGACCCTCTTCATGATCATGCAGCAAAAGTTAAGCGTGAAGTTAAAGATGACAATAATTTTATCGGAAAAAATACGGCAAAAAAAATAAAAAATAAAAAAATAGTATAACTTCAATAAACCTTATTATTATTATTAGTCATATAAATAAATAAATTTTCTGTTTATACTCCGGGACGACCAAACGGTAAGAGGAGTTCACAAGATATACAGAATACAAGAGACAGCACCGTATTCAGCAGTCACAGGCTTGAACCCCGGTCACTCAAGGCACGTGTACTTATGCACCCGCGCGCCTGACCACTAGGCTACGGCGGCCTATGGTGCAAGGAAGCAAGAGGCTTATGCTGAACCAGTCAAAAAAAATTCCTGAGTTACCCTGAGAGAGAGAGAGAGAGAGAGAGAGAGAGAGAGAGAGAGAGAGAGAGAGTCAGAAGTAGAAAGGAATTAACTTTACAATATTCGACACATTATAATAAAAAAAATGTCTAATAAAATAATTGTCTCCTTTTTAGTTCCATCAATCCATTTTTTACTATGTACAAGTACATAATAAAAATGTGTACAATGAACAATTGTACAGAGAAATAGAGTGGGTTAGTAAATCAGAATGTCTTATAATGGTGGATTTTAACTTCCCAGATATTGATTGGAACTTCTGGGTTGGTCACTTGCACACTAGCAAGACTTTTGTGAATTTATTGGATAACGGTTTTCTGCAGCAGCATGTTCGAGAGGCAACCAGAGAGGGTAATACTCTTGATCTGGTAATCAGCAGTGATCATTCGTATATTAAGAATTTGCAGATAAAGGAACCACTAGGTGGGATTTACTTAAAGATATAATTACCATCAAGAGTAAAGGATAGGGTTTTTACTTCCGTAAAGGTAACTACAGTGGTCTCAGACAGTTTTTAAATTCTGTTCAGTGGGACCAACTGATGATGTTACCAACAGCAAATTCTAAGTGGGAAGCATTCACATTCAAGGAATTAATCATGAAAGCTACTAGACTTTTCATACTAATTAAGAAATATTGTTCAAGGTTTAGGCCTAAATGGTTGTCAAATGAACTAATGAGACTCGTAGCAGAGAAGAAAAATGCATGAGATGCATATAAATTATCAGGTGACACAGAAGCCTATGGCAGATATAAGCTAGTCTGTAATCAAGTCACAAAGGAGATTAGGCGGAAGCGAAGGCCGATTACGAGAAATCTTTGGGAAAGGATGCTAAGAAAAACAGCAAGGATTTCTTTCCTTATATAAACTCTAAAAGGAAGGGGATGAATCAGATTGGTCCACTTGATATCGATGGTTTGACTGTTGATGGACCTGCTCAGATAGCAAACAAACTGAATAAGTATTTTGCATCTACATTCACACATGAGGAGTTATTAAGAAAGGAAAATGCCAGAAGTTTATCAAATTGTAAGTGTGCTTAATGATTTTGAATAACTAGGAGCAAAACGGAGGAGAAATTGTTGCAGTTAAACATAAGAAAGGCGCCTGGGGTGGATGGGATCTATCCAGTTATATTAAAGGAGGCAGCAAAAGAACTAAGCAAACCCTTAGCCATAATTATGAGAGCATTCTTGGAGTCAGGGGACGTCCCTACGGACTGGAGATGTGCAAATGTTGGGCCCTTCGATCTCCCCAATTCATAAAGGAGGATTGAAGGGTGACAGGAGTAATTACAGACCAGTTAGTTTAACTTCTGTTCCAGGTAAAGTAATAATAATAGAGTCACTGGTTAAAGATGCATTGAAGGATCATCTAGACAAGACAGCAGCAATAATTCAGACACAGCATGGGTTTGTTATGGGAAAGTCTTGTCTGACAAATTTGATTGGATACTATGATGTGGTTACAAAGGTACTGGATGCAAAAAATAATTTTGATATCATATACTTGGAGTTCAGGAAAGCTTTTGACACTGTTGCTCATGGAAGACTACTGTACAAATTGGAGCAGAATGGTATTAATGGTAAGTTGCTACAATGAATAAAAGGGTGGTTGAGTGGGAGAAGACAGAGTGGTAATCAATAGTGCTGCTCTTCGTGGACTAATGTTATTAGTGGAGTCCCACAGGGTTCGATGTTGGGCCCATTGTTTTGTGTATTTATCAATGATATTGATGAAGGTATATCATCAGGCTTAGTGTTGAATTTGCAGATGATACAAAGGTTGGCAGGGTTGTTAATGACAGTGTGCTACTGCAACAGGATCTAGAAAATTTGGCAGATGGGCTGAGAAGTGGAAACTGAAGTTTCACATTGACAAATGCAAAGTACTGCATATGGGTGGCAATAACCCAAGAGAAATGTACGGACTGTGTGGTAGTACACTCAGGGAAGTGGAAAGTGAAAAAGACCTGGGGGTAATTGTGTAGTCAAATATGAAGTTTGCTGAGGAGTGCAGACAGGCTGCCAGGGAAGGTCATGGAGTCTTGTCAATGATATATAGGAATTTTGCTAGCAGGGACAGGGAGGTGATTATCCCGTTTTACAAGGCAATGGTCAGGCCACACCTAGAGTACTGTGTACAGGTCTGGAAGCCTCCTTTTAAGAAGGATGTCGAGTTGCTAGAACGAGTACAAAGAAGGGCAACAAGATTGGTGAGGGGAACAAACGGGTGCTCTTACCAAGAAAGGCTTAATTTCTGCAAATTGCAGCACCTGGAGAGTTAGGCACCTGTGAGGTGATCTGATTGAGGTGTATAAGGCCTTGAATGGGTTGAGCAAGTTGAATGCTGATGGGATTCTTCCACTTGCTCAGATTACGAACCTTAGGGGGCATAAATTCAAATTGAGGAAAGACAGTGTAGAATAGATGTGCGGAAGTTGGTCTTTAGCCAGCGAGTGGTTAATTTCTAGAACAAACTTCCATCTGTTGTTGTAGAAGTTGATAGCTTAAATAAATTCAAGGAGAAACTGGGCAAACTGTTAGAGGGAATGGTTGTGTGAATTTTTTTTTTATTGGCTGATGCTACATAAGCTCATACTCTTGCTTTCTTGCATCACATGACTGTATTACAATTACTAATATACATTACGAAAAATTGGTCCCTGTTTTAAATGTAATTTTCCAGAACCAATTATCCTCGAATAATGAGGACCTCCTGTATTACGCTATAACATTACATTTGTAAATTCTAAGCAGTTATAAACAGATAATAAATTTAACTATCTATTGCCAACCCATGTAATTCAAACTCTTGAGCGACCTATTTTCATACTACATCTATACCAAATCACTGATACTAAAAGCTCTATGAATATTAATGTCTTATTACGGACTTGATAAAGTTAAGTTATTAAAACATGTATGTAGCGCTATAAATTATAGTTTATAAGCCTCTTCTAGCATTAGTAGAGGCATATGATGCAAGAAAGCAAGCTTATTCAGCATCAGCCAAAAAAAAAAAAAAAAAAAACCCTCTCCCATTTCACCCCTCCGTTCGTTCGAAATACCTGTCCAGTTGAGCTTTAAATTTGTTTAGGCTATCAACTTCAACAACAAGTGATGGAAGCCGGTTCCACCAACCAACCACCCGCTGGCCAAAGGCAAATTTCCGCACATCTATTCGACATCCGTCCTTCCTCAATTTGAATTTATGCCCTCTCAGGTGATTATTCTGAGAAAGATGAAGAATCCCATTGGCATTGAGCATGCTCAAACCATTCAAAGCCTTATACACCTCTATCAGATCACCTCGCCGGTGCCTAGTCTCCAGACTGTAATTTGCAAAACTTAAGCCTTTCTTCGTAAGAGCAACCCTTTGTTCCATTTACTAATCTTGTTGCCCTTCTCTGTACCCGTTCCAGCAGCTCTACATCCTTCTTGAAATGAGGCCTCCAGACCTGTATACAGTACTCAAGATGTGGCCTAACCATTGCCTTATACAAGGGAATAATCACCTCCTTATCCCTGCTAGAAAAATTCCTGTATATCATTGACAAGACACCATGAGCTACTCTTGCAGCTCGTCTGCACTGCTCAGAGAACTTCATATCTGCCTGCACAATTACCCCCAGGTCCTTTTCATTCTCCACCACTGTCAGTGTAGTACCGCAGAGTTGATACATTGCTCTGGGGTTACTGTTACCCATATGTAGTACTTTACATTTGTCAATGTTAAACTTCATTTGCCACCTCTCAGCCCATCTGTTCAACCTTTCCAGATCCTGTTGCAGCAGCATAGCGTCAGTAGTGTCCTTAACGACCCTGCCAACCTTTGTATCATCTGCAAACTTAGACATTAAACTTGATATCCCATCATCAATATCATTCATAAACACCGAAAACAACAATGGACCCAACACTGAACCTTGAGGAACTCCACTAATAACATTAGTCCACGTTGAGCAGTGTCCATTGATTACCACTCTCTGTCTTCTGCCACTCAACCATCCCCTTATCCATAGCAGCAATTTGCCTCCAATGCCACACTGCTCCAATTTGTGCAGCAGTCTTCCATGTGCAACAGTATCAAAAGCCTTTCTAAGATCCAAATATATAATATCAAAGTTATTCCCTGCATCCAGTTCTTTTGTGACTACATCATAGTATCCAATCAAATTGGTCAGGCAAGACCTGCCCTTAACAAAACCATGCTGCGTCTGAGCTATAACTGAATTCTTGTCTAGATGATCCTGCAGTGCTTCTTTAACCAGTGCCTCCATTAATTTACCTGGAACAGAAGTTAAACTAACAGGTCTATAATTACTTGTGTCAGCCTTTGATCCTCCTTTGTGAATTGGGGTTACATTTGCACATCTCCAGTCTATGGGTACCTCCCCTGAGTCCAAAGAAGCTCTCATAATTATGGCTAGGGGTTTGCATACTTCCTTTGCTGCCTCCTTTAATATAACTGGATAGATCCCATCCACCCCAGGTGCCTTTTTTATGTTTATCCTCAACAATCTCTCCTCCACTTTCCTCTCAGTTATTACAAAATCATCCAGCTCACTGCCAATGTTTACTTTACCTACATCATTCTCCTTCCTGAATAACTCCTCATGCGTGAATGTAGATGCAAAATACTCGTTTAGATTGTTAGCCACCTGAGCAGGATCCTCAACTGTTGAACCATCAATATCCAGTGGACCAATCTGATTCATCCCTTTCCTTCTCGAGTTCAAGTATGTAAAGAACTCCTTTCTGTTTTTCTTTGCATCCTTTGCCAAGGATTTTTCGTAGTCTGCCTTTGCCTGCCTAATCTCCTTTGTGACTTGGTTACAGACCAACTTATATCTATCATAGGCGTCCATGTCACCCATTAATTTGTATGTATCCCATGCATTTTTCTTCTCTGCCACATGTCTCACTAGTCCATCTGACAACCATTTAGGCCTAAACCTTGAACAATATTTCTTAGTTGGTATGTAAAGCCTGGTAGCCACCAAGATTAGTTCCTTGAATGCTTCCCATTTTGAGTTTGCTGTTGGTAACATCATCAGTTGGTCCCACTGTATAGAATTTAAATACTGTCTCAGACCATCATAGTCGCCTTTATGAAAACAAAAACCCTTCCCTTTACCTCTGATGGTAGTTACCTCCTTGAGTAAATCCCACTTCAACACACTGTGATCACTGCCACCTAGTGGTTCATTTATCTGCAGGTTCTTAATGCATGAAGAATCACTACTGATAATCAGATCAAGAGTATTGCTCCCTCTTGTTGCCTCACGAACATGCTGATGTAGAAAACAATCATCCAATAAATCCACAAAAGCCTTGCTAGTGTGCGAGTGACTAACCCACAAATTCCAGTCAATATCTGGGAAATTAAAATCCCCCATTATAAGACTCTCTGATTTACTGGCCCATTCTATTTCCCTGTACAATATATTATTATACTCATCAGAGTCATTAGGCCTATAGCACACTCCTACTCTCAATTTTGATTTCCCTATGCTTATGTCACACCAAACTGACTCGACACTGCCCTGTCCATCGATGTCAACTGGCTTCACTTCCTTTGACTTTATGTGTTTCTTAATTAATAGCATAACCCCTCCTCCCCTCCTGTCCTGTCTATCCTTTCTATATACATTGTATTCCCCAAATTCCAGTTCCGCATTACTTATATCTGTGTGACACCACGTCTCTGATATCCCAACAATATCTGCCTTTGATGTTTTGAGCAATACCTCAAATTCATCAAATTTATTTACCAAACTCCTAGCATTGGTGTACACGCAGGTATACATGCACCTGTTTCTATTCTTAGCTACCCTAACACAACCCATGTGTTTACTTGTAACGCAATGACTACCAGCAGTCTCTGAAATATCCTGCATCTTGTTTTTCAGACTTCTGCTCATTTGAATAGAAGCAGTGCAAGAATCACTTCCACCTCTGCCAGTGGCTACTGTTAATCTATTAGTCCTTGTATCCCCCCCAACTAGCAGTTTTCCGACCCACCTAACACTGCCTCGACAGCATCAGCAAAAATTCTTGCACCCTTTCTATTTAAGTGTATCCCATCCCTGTAGAAGCAATCTCTCCTTCTGATACTGATGGCACTGCTACAAAGTTACATAGAAACCTCCAGTATCTGCTATATCGAAATCTCAATACTAGAACAATGGTGGCAAATCTTGAACGTTCTTATTGCTATAACTCAATGCTGGCAGAAGTAGACTATGGTTTTTTAAGCAATTACAAGGGCCAAGTAAAGAACAAATACACCAAATTAATCAGGAAATCACAGACAAATACTACACTACTAAATTTAAATCAATAAATAAAGTTCCACTTACAGCTCCTGAAAAAACATGTAGTTCTCATATACTTACTTCTAAGTAATTAATTTTTAATTCTGTAGTTTTGTTTTCTTTAATTTAATGCATTTAATAATTGTTTGGATGCAAGTAGTGTTAGCACTTCACAAGTATAACCTTTTGCAGTTAGTAGGAATTTCTATACATATTTAAAAAAATGTTTAATCTGATAAATTAATAACCAACCACAACATATTTAATTCATATTTTAATATAGAAAACTCATTTACCTCAATACTCTTTAGGTTTGTCAGTTGGCAAAACTACCTTATATTCTGGCATATAAATGGACAGTATATAAATTGACCTCCATTTTTTTGTCAAAAATTTGTTCTTAATCAAATATTAGCCTAAGTTTCAATAGCAAAAGCTTAATTTCATAAGAAATTTCAAAAGACATTCTATAATTATCTAATGTCAAATATTAGCCATATTAGTTGATCACTCATTTTTACTGTCACCTTTCATCTCACATAGCGTTATATTATAGTAAAATCTGCATTAAGAACCACTGTCTATTTATTAATTTGATTATGTCTGCACTTTCTTTTAAAAGTTTGCATTGCCATATTTTATTACACTGCACAGTAAACTGTAACAAAAGCATTAAGCTCATGCAGGTCACCCTTACATAAACAAACCAAAACTTGTAGACATAGTTTTGCCGATACATTTCATTCAAATATATGCACATGGGTGGGGTTTGATAATGTAACCAAGATATTCCTTGTTGCCTATTTAGCACTCTACTGCAAATTGGTTTCCTCTAAAAACAATTCCTCAATATGAATGCACATCTGCTATGAGAAATTGACAATCATGAAGGTTTACTTTTTCACAACTTGATAAACTCAAAAACATAACTCTTGACATATTACACAAACTGTTTTCAACTGGTGAAAATTAAACAAAATCCTTGGGTTTTAAAAGGAGAGCAACAATTTATATTTGTGTATAAATTAAGAAAGAGTGTGCCTACTGCCTTCCTAATTTCAGTCATTGTGCACATCAAGGCACTCCACTGTTCCCTTTTTAAAATTGGCAAAAATAATTAAAAATAGTTCACTTTGATGCTACACTGTATTTTCAATCTACTCTGAACAATCCATCTTTTAAATTTTTTAAATTGGAAATGTATATTTTTAAATAATTTTTTTTTTCAAACAAAAATGTCCACCAGAGCACTTTAGGTGAGCCGCACTTACTCATTTGCAGATGCTTATAATTCTAGCTTTGAATTTCATATTTCGTGTATTTTTTTTTGTCCTCACTTTTTCCCATTATATATGGATGGGGTCAGCATTTTTATTGTTTTGGCATGAAATTTTCGCGGCCAGATGCCCTTCCTGACGCCAACCCTCACCCTTTATCCGGGCTGGGGATATGCAGTGGTCATTCCCTGACCTTCCGCATCCTCCGTATTTGGTGGTCGTGGGCTCGAACCCCGGTCTAATCAGGAAGCGTGTGCTACGCATTACTGCTCCTGCTCACCTGGCGAATCTGGTCCTTGAAGTTTGTTGTGAGAAAAAGATCAAAATTTGGATCAGCAGTCCCACCGGGACATATATATCAAGCTGGTGAGTCAGTAAACCTGGGTATATACAATATGTGAAAGGTACAAACACTACAAATGCTTAATACACTGGAGTTGACCACCCAGGTGTGAGCAGAAGTTCAGTCTGGCATCACCATTCACAAAAGAATGGCCAATGTGATACTAAGCAATACTGTGTGATAGATGATTCTTATCACCTGGAACAAAACCTCTACTTGGAGGCTTGATGTGGCCCAAACCATGTTTAGCTGCCAGAGCAAAACTCCAGCCTTTCTTCATCTCTTCATTAAAAGAATGATTGATGTCTTTTAAGGATATGATGAGCATGATGGTGAGACTAACATTCCTTACATTTCAGGGGTAGAGATTTAAAATGGTTTTCACATGCTGACCCTAAAATGTTTGCTGGAGTGAACTTACTGGTACTGTTCTAGGAAGCACTACATAAGCCAGTATATAATCTTGCTACCTCTATTCTGCCAGATTGGAGCAGTGTGGTATTGGAGGAAAATTGCTGCTATGGATAAAGGGATGGTTGAGTGGGGGAAAAAGATACTGGTAATCAATGGTCACTGCTCTTCATGGACTAATGTTATTAGTGGAGTCCCCCCCAGGGTTTACTGTTGGGTCCATTGTTGTTTTCTGTATTTATTAATTGATAGTGATGATGGAATATTAAGCTTAATGTCTAAGTTTGCAGACAACACGAAGGTTGGAAGGGTTGTTAATGGCACTAATAACAGTATGCTACTGCAACAGAATCTAGAAAAGTTGAGCAGATGGGCTGAGAGGTGGCAACTGAATTTTAATATTGACAAATGTAAAGTATATATATGGGTAGCAGTAACCCCAGAGTAACGTATCAACTGTGTCGTACTGCACTGAGGGTGATAGAGAATGAAAAGGACTTGGGTGTAATTGTGCAGTCAGATATGAAGTTTTCTGAGCAGTGCAGACAGTCTGCAAGGGTAGCTCATGGTGTCTTGTCAGCGATATATACAGGAATTTTTCTAGCAGAGAAGAGGATGTGATTATCCCCTTCTATAAGGCAATGGTCAGGCCACACCTTGACAAATGTATCTACATCCACCCCATTTTAGGAAGGATGTAAAGCTGCTGGAATGAGTACAGAGAAGGGCAACAAGATTAACAGATATTTATTTAAAGTATACCCAGTATAAAATAAAATAAAATAAAATAAAATATTTCCAGAAGCTTTCGGAACTCGTGTCCCTTTCTCAACTGATAAAATTTTTTTTTTTTTTTTTTTTTTTTTTTTTTTTAATACGCTACAAGCAAAGTGTGGCACGTTACTCATTCGTCATTGTTGTAGCACGGACGTGTGCTGCCTTGCGCCAGTGATCATCCATCAATAAAACGGTTGTCTCCAGGATTGGATGTATACGCATGCCTTTCTGGCGATTTAATGCCTTAGGGTTGTTCATTATGTTTAGTGACTCTAGCCATAGGCGGTGGCGAAAGTGTCGCGCGTGGTCCACTATCTCAAAGTCGCGCTTGGGGTCAAGATCGTGGTTGGTAGCCCAAAAATGTTCTGCAAGCGCGGACTGGTCAGTTTCGGCAAGCCGGATTGCTCTGTCGTGTTCCGTGAGGCGATCCTGGAGACGTCTCGATGTCTCACCCACGTAGCAACTGTTACAGGCCCTACAGGTGATACGGTACACTACATTGCTGCGTAAGACAGGTGTGACAGGGGTCTTCACACTGGAGACAAGTGAACGTAGGTTCCTACCTGGTAATTGTACACATTTTATGTTGTAACTTCTCAGGATCTTCGAGATACGTCCTGACACTCCTGGATAGTACGGAATGTAGGCGGATGATATGCCGACTTGCTTCGGAGGTCTTGGGTTGGAAGTAAGTTCTTGTGCCTGTAACAAGCATCTGTTTAGTACATGGGATGGATAACCGCATCTGGTTAAGTCCGCCTTCACACGGGAGATCTCGTTACGTCTAATTGTGTCGGTGCTGGAATGGCTCCAGGCCCTGGAGAACAGGGTGCGGGCAGTGCTATTGAGATGGCTTGGAGCGTGGCCGGACCCGTAGTTGGTGAATTGACCGCACCACATGGGTTTGCGGTATACTGAGGTCTCTAGATGTGGGCCTACGCGATGCACTAGCACGTCCAGAAACGGGAGCGAACCGTCCACCTCTGATTCTACGGTAAACTTGATGAAATTGGATAGAGAGTTGAGGTATTCTAGTAGTACCGTTTCAGAACCACGTGGTATTATGGTAAAAATATCGTCGACATATCTACACCACGTTGTAATAGGTGTAGGTGGGTTCTGGTGTATCTGTTTCTCCAGATCTTCCATGGCGATGTTAGCTACTACGGAACTGACAGGGGCACCCATAGCAGTGCCATGTACTTGTTTGTAGAGTGAGTCTTCAAAGGTGAAGATGCTGCTAGAGAGGCATAGGTTGAGGGCGGTACAGATGTCATCAGTGGATAGTGACGTCCTGGATTGGAGGCTTAAGTCGCTCTCAAGGAGCCTTCTGGCGCAGTGCACGGCCTGTTGGACGGGAATCGAGGTGAATAAAGAAACCACGTCAAATGATGCCATGACAGAGTTATCAGGGATTGAAATGTCCTTAATGGTGTTAATGAATTCACTGCTGTTTTTAACGGTGTGAGATGTATTACCTATAAGAGGCGAGAGGAGGCTCGCGATGTGTTTGGACAGTTCATACGTTGGGGCACTGCAGCAAGACACTATAGGTCTGAGAGGAATACCCGGTTTATGGATCTTTGGTAATCCGTAGAATTGTGGTAGTTGGCAGCCAGTAGCACGCAGAAGATGGTGAGTCGCGGTCGGGATCTTCTTATCTTTAAGCCATGCGTGGACAAGTTTATTAACATTTGCTTCCAGACGTTTCAAGACTTTAACGGGAGGATCAGGTAGAGGTTCATATACGTTAGGATCGAGTAATAGGGCCAAGGCTTTCTCTCGGTAGGCTGATCGGTCCAGCACAACAGTCCGGCGCCCTTTATCCGCAGGAAGTACAACGATGGAGTTGTCTTTTCTTATAGATGACAGGGCGGCACGTTGGCGGTGGTTGAGGTTTGAGCACGTTTTTCGAGTGTTGCGGAGGACTGCGGCAGTCTTGAATCGGATCTCGTTGGCAGTTTCTTCGGGAAGGTTGGTAATACTGGCTTCTATGCCCATAGCGAGCTGTGTGATGGGAGGTTTCGATGGTATAACGGCGAATTTCATACCGTTTGATAAAACACTCAGCTGCTCGTTGGACAGTTGTTTGTTACTTAGATTCAAGACGAAAGAAGTCGTGTCGTCTGAACGAGTGTTCGTCTTTAAGGAGTTAGTTTCTATGCTCAAGTTTATGAACTTGCGCTGTTGGCGTAAACGGTAGGTATCCGAGGTCTGACTAGCCCGATGGCAGATGGTATGTATAAGGTTTGTAAATACAATAGGCGAGACCTTACCTTGTATATGTTGTAACAGTCTGGACTTGTTGTAGTCAGCGTTCCTGATTTCACGGTGGAGATGGGATATCCATAAATTTAACGTGCGTAGGCTGAAGTTAAAGCAGGCACGATCCATATGAGAGTTGTGGAACGGGGCTTTGTATCGGAACCCTTTAGGTATAATTCGATTGCTTTTGCATCTGTGGGCGAAGCGTAAATGTTGCCTGTAGCGAGCTATTGAGAGGAAGCACTTTTGCAACTGTGCACAATCGTTGTAGGTATTATGGCCATAAAGTGATCGAATAGTGACAAATGGGCCTGGAGTACTGGGGTCCATAGTTTAACAGATATTTATTTAAAGTATACCCAGTATAAAATAAAATAAAATAAAATAAAAAGATTAGTGAATGGAACTATAAGTTGCTCTTATGAAGAAAGGCTTAAGTTTTGCAAATTACAGTGTCTGGAGACTAGGCAACTGCGAGGTGATCTGATTGAAGTGTACAAGGCCTTGAATGGTCTGAACATGCTCAATGCTGATGGGATTCTTCCTCTTGCCCAGATTAATTGCCTGAGGGGACATAAATTCAAATTAAGGAAAGACAGTTGTAGAATAGATGTGCAGAAATTTGCCTTTAGCCAGCAGGTGGTTGATTGCTGGAACGAACTTCCATCTGTTGTTGTAGAAGTTGACGGCTTAAATAAATTCAAGGCAAAACTAGACAAACATGTGGAGCGAATGGATGGGTGAAATGGGAAGGGTTTTTTTTTTTTTTTGGCTGATGCTGTATAAGCTTGCTTTCTTGCATCATATGCCTCTACTAAATGCTAATGCTAGATGTGACCAGAAAGTCTAAGCAGTGTGTGAGGGAGGGGATGTTTGTTTGTTTGTTATTTGTTTTTTAGGAGCATTAGCAACTAAGGCCATATTGCTCCGGGGATATGCAGTGGTCATTCCCTGACCTTTCCGCATCTTCCGTATTTGGTGGGCGCGGGCTTGAACCCCGGTCTAATCAAGAAGTGTGTGCTACACACTGCTGCTCCTGCCCACCTGGCTATGGAGGAGCAAGAGGGAGGGGAGGGGCAAACACTGTTAAGGCCATGTTAAGGAGCTGCTGGGTACCTTGTTGTGTGTACAGGATATCTTAACACTTCACTTCATATAATATGATCATGCTCAACTTTTACCTCATCTACATCAATGCATAATGAAATGAAAAACCACTGGAACAAATGTATCAACTGAAAGAATTTATTCTCCCAAAAAAAACCCCCCTAAATTCATTTCGAAAAGATATTAGCATTAGAAAAGGCACATGATGCAAGAAAGCAAGCTTATATAGCATCAGCCAAAAAAAAAAAAAAAAAAAAAAAGCCCTTATTTCACCCATCCCCTTGTTCCAAATGTTTGTCAAGTTCTGCCTTGAATCTATTTAAGCTATCAACTTCTACAACAGATGGAAGTTTGTTCTAGCAATCAACCACACGCTGGCTAAAGGCAAACTTCCACACATCTATCTGACAACCGTCTTTCCTCAATTTGAATTTATGCCCTCTCAGGCGATTATTCTGAGCAAGAGGAAGAATCCCATCAGTATTGAGCATGCTCAAACCATTCAAGGCCTTATACACCTCAATCAGATCACCTCACAGGTGCCTAACTCTCCAGGTGCTGCAATTTGCAGAAATTAAGCCTTTCTTGGTAAGAGCACCCATTTGTTCCCCTCACCAATCTTGTTGCCCTTCTTTGTACTCGTTCCAACAGCTCTACATCCTTCTTAAAATGAGGCCTCCAGACCTGTATACAGTACTCAAGGTGTGGCCTGACCGCCTTATACAAGGGGATAACCCTGCTAGAAAAATTCTTGTATATAAATATGTGAAATCACATATATAAATATGTGATTTCAGTTCAAATATCATTGATATCCATTTAAAGATGGCACATATGTAAGCTCCAATATCCCTTGTCAGACGATTCTGATCTGGATCCTTTTGATTTCTGTTGGCTCAAAATCTCTTTACCTCATTCTGTCAAATTGATTGTCTATATTACTCTCTGAATTCAACAAAGCACTTGAAATCTCTCTTTCCTCAAAGCAAAGTAACTGTTCATGGTCATTTTAAATGTCTGGAATTCCAGTTGGTGCCAATTTATTCATGCCTTGGAATTTGGAACAAATTAAGATGCACTGCCACAGATAAAGGTCCTTGAGTGACCATTTGCTTTTAAAAACTAAGTAATAGATATATTGCTGAATCAATCTTGATAAACGTCTGAGAAGCAAAAGCCATTATGTGCACATGTTTTAGTAATTTTTTGGCTTCCTTTTTGTTGAGAGTTTGAAACCTTTGAAACTTTTCTTTTCTTTTAGAAATTCTACAAAAAATTTCACCCAATTTTATTGATAAACTTGTTGCTGCCTTTTGTGCAGCTAAATGAATTAATTGATAAAGCCTATAACAATGAGCCTCTTTTGCTTTTCTTTTAATACTACAGCAATGCCATTCTTGTAGCCTACCATAACAGTAGCACTATTCACACAGAATACTATACAAGTATTCCAATTCTGAATGTGTGAAATCTCCTATATTCCATCCAGTAGGTCATCTTTTGAGGCAGTAGAAAGTAGTAATGACAATTTTCTATAATTTGTCATCACAAACTTTTGTAACTATGGAACAAACTTTTACAACTGTATGATTGATGTCATCTGTTGAAACAGGTAATGGTCCATTCTGAAAACACTGCATAACTCCAGCTATTAGATATCATTTCATTCAAAACAGCTGTTTCTTTTTTCCTACTACAACCATACTTTTTTTGAGACTTCTGGCACAATAAAGTACAGGCACAATTATGTGTCTTTACTAATTTTTCTAGAATAAGGGATCAGCACTATCTGCTAAAAGTGAAGTAAAAAGACACCCTGCTTGTAATAATATCCGAATTAGCATTTCTTCTTATTCCAAAGATCTACTTTTTTGTTTTTTCTTGACACTTAAGTTTAAAATGTTTTCTGCATTCTTCATATGGTCAATAATATAGCCGACTCTCCCAGATCTAGCATTCCATTTCCTGCCACCACCCATTTTCAGGCTCTTTTTATGGAAAAAGGTGAATCTGGGAAACCACTGAAGAATTAACAAATTTAGTTCTTGGGTTGGACTTCCCTCAAATTAGTACTTCCAGTTGGCTAGTAACGTTCTTATTTTTTTTACCACATGCCTTAATAATCTATTATGGAAAAGCACTGGTAAAGAACTTGTGTGAAATTTCTTCAAGTGACTATGTCAGAATTTTGACATTAGTTTATCATGATGTGAAGAACAATGTGATGGTTTGCAGTCAGTAATGAAAAGGTAGGAATGATAAACACATATACAATAAACTGAAGTACAGAAATGCAGCCTTTTAATTTATTATTATTATTGCATTTTTCTTTTAGACATGACTGTAACATGACCATCCAAATGGAATATTTCAAGATATGGCAGGGCTCAGATGATGCAATTCCTGAACTTATGATGTTCAACTCTATCAATTCTGATATTAACATGCCATATGACATGTTAATATCAGATCAGCACAAACTACAAAATGTGAAACAACCTCCTTTTTGAAACAGTTTGGAAATACAGAATATACCAATATACACTGCCCTACCATTAATATCCGGACACCCCTCCATGGATGGTGAAACAGGTCCTATGCATGCAACATGTCACAGAACCTGCTCTAAATATGCACACTGGGCTTTGAACAAGCAATTGCAAAAGTGGGCATGCAAGGCAACACGTTTAACAGAATTAACAGACTTCCAACATGGAATGATAGTAGGATGCCACATGCCACATAAGCAAGCGTTCTGTACGAGGCATCACAGTCACTCTGGGGATCCCTAGGTCAAGGGTTAATGATGTCACATGCAAATAACAGAGGAATGGAACTGAATCTGCCAAAAAATGGCCTGGTGAACCCCGAAAACTAACAGAATGGTACAAGAGAATTCTGCGTAGGACTGTGCCCCAAATCATAATCTGCCATTGTCTCAAGTCACACAAACCCCCCTCTGTGAGAGTATTGGGACTAATGTCAGCACCAGTACAATACGAAGGACACTTCATGATATGGGTTACAATGGTCGTGCAGCTGTTCACAAGCCATTGATCACCTCAACAAATGCTAGACTCCGATTAACATGGTGTAAGGAGTGTGAATCCTGGACTGCAGAGCAGTGAAAAACAAGTCCTATGGACAGACGAGTTGAGGTTCACACTCTACCAGTCTGATGGCCATTCCTGGGTGTGGCAAATGTCGGGGGGAACAGTTCCTTCCTGATTGTATTGTCCCAACAATGAAGTTTGGTGGAGGCAGTGTCATGGTATGGAGCTGCTTTTCATTGTTTGGCTTGGGCCCATTAGTTGTTATCAATAAAACCACAAATGCTGTGCAATACTAGGACATCATGGACAATTATGCACTTCCAACATTATGGAAATACTTTGGGGAAGGCCCATACCTGTATCAGCAAGACAACGCACCATGCCATAGTGCTCAGGTCGTAACAGAGTGGTTTGAGGATATGGGTGTGGAAAAGTTGGATTGGCCAGCCCAGAGTCCTGATCTGAACCCTATCAAGCATCTTTGGGATGTATTGGATCGTCGGATACATGCCTGTTGAGATCACCCAAAGAACAAGGCCGAACTGGTGGCTGTGTTAAAGGCTGAGTGGAGGAACATATCATCTGACATATATAAAAAGCTGGTTGAGAGTATGCGCGAAGATTGAAGGCCATCATAAAAGCAAAAGGTTTCAGCACAAAATATTAAATGACACAATAAAAGCTCTTTTCTTTTTTTGTTTAAAGGCAGGTGTCTGGATATTAATGGTAGGCAGTGTATATGCTCCTAAACTGTTGGAAATAATGCCTCTTTCTTCTTTCACTGCTATTTATATTTTTGAAGTAATGCAATTGTTTCCATGCACAAAAATAAAGTATCATTCAATAATGTTTGATTTAATGAGCAATTTTCACCACTTATAAAATTTTTTTTTTTTTTTTCCCTAGCAGTAGTGTCTGACACTTGATACATTTGGAAGAACCAATACTCATGGAAAAAAAATTGATTTGCAGGCAAGTTTCACATTTCCAATAATATTTATTTAAGCAGATAATTAGGAGAATTACTAATTTTCAAGTGGACAAATCACACAGATGTTGTAAGCACTGTTACAGTTCATGAGCCAGAAACTTGAAAGTATGCCATATTATATGACTGCCATTTTCCTCCCAAATCAGCATATTTCGCATTCAAAAAAAAATACTGGAGTAGAGAAAAATTGTTATGAAAATCATTAGACACACAAATATTAGAAATCTGCAAGAAAAACAGAAAAGTGACAGGTATATAAATCTGACTAACAATTTCAGTGTTGCAAAACTTCCCATATCACCTATCCATTCCCTCTAATATTATGTCTAGTTCTTCCTTGAAATTATACATACTAACTACTTTCAAAACACCAGATGGAAGTTTGTTCCAATAATCAACTACCTGCTGGCTGAAGGAAAATTTCAGTACATCTACAACTATCCTTAATCAATTTTAATTTATGTCTCCTCATGTGTGTAACTTCAGGAAGAGTAAGGATACCATCAGCATGAGATTACTCAATCAGATCTTCCCACAAGTCGCCACCACTGCACGAAATGTGAAGCGTGCGTGATTACAGATAATCCTTCAATGTAATGAACCTAGAGAGCATTACAGATTGGAGGGAAGTGCATGTCAACAAAGCCAGTTCACTGTCAATAACTGTACTTAACATGTGCATATAATTAGTTTTAATTTAATTCTTGAATTTTTCCTAACTGAGCAATAATTAGTAGATATATAAGGCTGCCGTAGCCTAGTGGTCAGGCGCGCGGGTGCATAAGTACACATGCCTTGAGTGACCGGGGTTCAAGCCCATGACTGCTGAATATGGTGCTGTTTCTTGTATTCTGTCTATCTTGTGAACTCCTCTGACCATTTGGTCGTCCCAGAGTATAAACAGAAAATTTATTTTTATATTTCTAGAATTTTCAGAGCAAAAATCAAAGAAATCAAAAACAGTTATTTGGAGTTTCAGCTGTGTGGATGGAGAAATGAAGAACACAAATCTACCAAAATATTGTCTGTAGTCACCTCAATTCCATGACAGGCTCAGGGTTAAGTTCAGCAAAGATGGATGTAGAATAGATGTGTGAAAATTTGCTTTCAGTAAGAGAGTGGCTGAGTGGTGGAACAAACATCCGTCTGGAGATATGAAAGTGGGTGGCTTTAATAGGTTTAAAGAAGAATTAGATAAGTTATTACAGGAGATAGAGTGCAATATGGCCACAGAAGCCGATGCGCCAACAACTACCAAATCAAAAAAAAAAAAAAAAAAAAAACAGGAGATAGGAAGATATGGGCCAGTCTTTTTGCTTTTTTTAGTCGATCTGGAAAATTAGAATTAGCATCAGTTGAGACATATGATGCAAGAAAGCATGCTTATATAGCATCAGCCAAAAAAAAAAAAAAAAGACCCCTTCCCATTTCACCCATCACTTCAAATGTTTGTCTAGTTCAGTCTTAAATTTATTTGAGCTATCAACTTCCACAACAGCAGATGGAAGTCTGTTCCAGCAATCAACTACCCGCTAGCTAAAGGCAAACTTCCGCACATCTATTCTACAACTGTTTTTCCTCAATTTGAATTGATGCCCCCTCGGTTTTTAATCTGAGGAAGCAGAAGTATCCCATCATCATTGAGCCTGCTCAAACCATTCAACCTCTTATACACCTCAATCATATCACCTTGAAGGTGCCTAGTCTCCAGATGCTGCAACTTGAACTTAAGCATCTCTTGGTAAGAACACCCCTTTGTTCCTCTCACCAATCTTGTTGCCCTTCTCTGTACTTGTTCTAGAAAATCTACATCCTTCCTAAAATGGGGCTTCCGGACCTGTATGCAGTACTCAAGGTGTGGTCTTACCATTGCCTTATACAAGGAGATAATCACCGCCTTGTCTCTGCTAGCAAAATTCCTATACATCACTGACAAAACTCCATGACCTGCTCTAGCAGCCCGTCTGCACTGCTCAGAGAACTTCATATCTGACTGCACAATTCCCAGGTCTTTTTTGTTTTTTCATTTGGCACATTTCTCTTGGGTTACTGCTACCCATAGGCAGTACTCTGCATTTGTTCAATGTTAAACTTTAGTTGCCACTTCTCAGCCCATCTGCCTAATTTTTCTAGCTCTTGTTGCAGTAGCATACTGTCTTTACTGTCATTAACAACCCTGCCAACGTTTGTATCATCTGCAAACTTGTTCATTAAGCCTGATATACCGTCATCGATATCACTGATAAATACACAAAACAACAATGCACCCAGCACTGAACCCTGGGGGACTCCACTAATAACATTAGTCCACATAGAGCAGTGTCCATTTATTACCACTCTTTGCCATCTCCCACTCAACCATCCCTTTATCCATTGCAGCAACTTGCCCTTAATACCATACCGCTCCAATTTTTAAAGCAGTCTTTCATTTGCAACATTATCAAAGGCTTTATTTAAATCCAAGTATATGATATCAAAATTATTTTTTGCATCCAGTTCCTTTGTGACCACATCACAGTATTCAATCAAATTGGTCAGACAAGATTTTTGCTTAACAAACCCATGCAGTATTTGAACTATTACTACAGTCTTCTAGGTTATCCTGCATCACTTATTTAACCAGTGACTCCATTATTTTCCCGGCAACAGAAGTTAAACTAACAGGTCTATAATTATTTGTGTCACCCTTTTGAATCCCCTTTGTGAATTGGGGATACATTTGCACATCTCCAGTCTGTGGGGACCTCCCCTGAATCTAAGGATGCTCATAATTATGGCTAAGGGTTTTGCTAACTTACTTCCCCTGCTGCCTCCTTCAATATAACTGGATATATTCCATCTGCCCCAGGTGCCTTTTTGATGTTTAACTTCAATAATTTCTATTCCCCTTTGCTCTCTGTTATTACAAAATCATTTAGCTCCCTGTTAGAGTTTAGTAAACTTCTGTCCTTCCCTTCCTTGCAGAATTCCTCATGTATGAATGTAGATGCAAAATATTCATTCAGTTTGTCAGCTATCTGAGCAGGATCATCGACAGTGGAACCATCAACAACAAGTGGACCAATCTGATTCATCCCCTTTCTTCTAGAGTTTACATAAGTAAAGAAGTCTTTGTTGTTTTTTCTTTGCATCCTTTGCCAATGATTTCTCGTAATCAGCCTTCGCTTGTCTAACCTTCTTTGTGACTTGATTACAGACTAGCTTATATCTGCCATTGGCTTCTGTGTCAACCGATAATTAATATGCATCCCACACATTTTTTTTCTCGGCCACAAGCCTCATTAGTTCATCTGATATCCATTAGGTCTAAATCTTTGTGAACAGTATTTCTTAGATTAGGTCTAAATCTTGAACAGTATTTCTTAGATGGTATGAAAAGCCTAGTAGCTTCCAAGATTAATTCCTTGAAGGCTTCCCATTTAGAATTTGTTGTTTTAAACATCATCAGTTGATCCCACTGTATGGAATTTAATAACTGTCTTAGACCACCGTAGTCACCTTTACGAAAACAAAAACCCTTCCCTTTACCCTTGCTGGTAGTTAGATCTTTAAGTAAATTTTACATCAGTACACTGATCACTGTCACCAAGTGGTTCCTTTACCTGCAAATTTTTAATGCATGAATAATCACTCTTGATAATCAGATCAAGAGTATTATTCCCTCTGGTTGCCCATGGAACATGTTACCACAGAAAACAATCCTCCGATAAATCCACAAGTCTTGTTGGCGTGTGAGTGACCAACCCACAAGTTCCAGTCAATATCTGGAAAGTTAAATTTCCTCATTAGAAGCCATTCTGATTTAATGGCCCACTATTTCTCTGCAGAATTGTTTGTTGTACTCATCAGAGTCATTAGACCTATAACACACTCCTATTCTCATTTTCTCTTTCCCAGTGCTTATGTCGCACCAAACTGAATCAACATTGCACTCTCCACCCATGTCAACTGGATGCACTTCCTTAGATTTTTATCTGTTTCTGAAATAATAGCATAACCTCTCCTCTCTTCCTACCCTATCTAACATTTCTGTACACGTTGTACTCCTCAAATTCCAATTCTGCACTGCTTATATCTGTGTGACACCATTTCTCTGATATCCCAACAATATCTGCCTTTAATGTCTTGATCAGCACTTCAAATTCATAAAATTTATTTACTATACTTCTAGCATTAGTGTGCATGCACCTGTTCTTACTCTTAGTTACTCTAACACAGCCCATGTATTTACTTGTTCCATGATGACTCCCAGCAGCTCTTGAAATGCCCAGCAACCTGCTCTCTAGGCTGGTGCTCATTACAATAGAAGCAGTGCAAGGATCACTTTTGCCTCTGCCTGAGGCTACTGTTAATCATTTAGTCTGTGAATACCTCCAAGCTAGCAGTTTTCCGACCCACTTAACAGCCTCGATAGCATCAGCAAATATTCTTGCACCCTTTCTATTTAAGTCTATCCCATCCCTATGCAAGGAAGCAAGCTGATACTGGAAAATTAATACTAAATAAATGGGGAAATTTAACATTAAACTTATAATTATTCAACATGGTGTGACACATATACTGCTGATATGTCTTTTGAGTATATAGTATGCAAAGCTAATTTGTCTTTTTTAACAAAATTAAACAAGAATAATTAATAATTAGGAAAACCTGTTCTAGCTTTATAAAGTAATAAAATAAACCAAAAGATTAATTACTTTATTTAAAGCAGCAAAGTTTAAAGAGATATAAATAAATAATAAATGAACTAGTATTCAGTATTTCATATAATTTTAAGATGGCAAATTTTGAAAATAGCTGTTTCATAAGTTACATTAATGCTTACATATAATGATGGGTGCAAATAGCCAGAAAGATCCAGGTTTAATGGAGCATCATTCCTTTGAACCTTGAAGTTACGTATCATTTTTTTGATGGCATACATAGGATTTAAGAGGGAATTTCTCATTTTTCTAGCAAATGTTAAAAGAATAACACATATTTACTAAAAACACACACACACACACACACACACACACACACACACACACACACACACACACACACACACACACACACACACACACACACAAGAAAAAATATCTATCTAATTGCATTTATTACCATATATGTTTATAAAGTTTAAATTATTAAAAACTATAAGAGGAAACAATATATCTATTATTAAACAACATATTCTGATTAAACAACATATCCAAATTCTTTAAACTGAATATTAGTGTTGAGTGTAAAGGCTTGATAATCCCATATGTCGCGAGTGGTGAAAGAGCTAAATTTCTATAAGAGACAATGGGTCTAATAGGATGTCCCATTTTGTGCAACTTCACCTGTCCAAAAAGAGTGGGTTCATTATTAGTTCTAGCCTTTAGATTTTTTAACAGTGCCATATGTTGTAAAACTGATTAAAAATAATGCTCCATTTATATGTGTGAATTGATGATAGCTAGAACAGTGTAAGAATTTGCTAGTATTTGTCGGTTTCTTATAAATTTTATAATGTATATTTTAAATGTATCCACTTATCCTATTAGACCCATTGTCTTTTATAGAAATTCAGCTGTTTGCTTTTTCATCACTTGCGACTTAATATTTATATGGGATTATGAAACCTTTACGTTCGACACTAATATTCAGTTTAAAGAATTTGAATATGTTGTTTAATCGGTTAAAAGAGAAAAAGTTAAATAAAGATGATAAATTATTTTCTCTATATGTAGTTTCTTTGTACACGAATGTACATGTCGAGTATGCATTAGACACAATGTGGGATCTAATTAACGATGATTCAAGAATAATCGTTAATTAGATCCCACAAGAAACAAGATGATTCAGTAATTTTAAATAAGTCTAATTTAACAAAAAAAAAAAAAAAAAAAAGAAATATTTTACCTAATTAAATTTCTTGTTCAAGCCATTTTCATTTTCAATATTTATTCATTTTCAATCTAAAATTTATAAACAAATATTTGGATTACCGATGGGTCTTAGCCTGAGCAGTTACCGAATTTACCTTAATAAAATCAAACAGTTACATTTAACACCGTTTCTCCCAAATATAACATTTTATGGTAGATACTTGGATGATATCTTAATAATTACAAAGGATGATATAGTAAATAATGTTTTGAATTTATTAAATAAGATACATACCAGACTTAATTTTATTTTAGAAACAGAAAATCCACAGAAAAAAGATATAAATTTCCTAAATTTTACTTTAACTAGAGTTGATGAAAATATACATTTTAAAATTTATAGGAAACCAACAAATACAGGCAAATTCTTACACTGTTCTAGCTATCATTCATTCACATATAAACGGAGCATTATTTTTAATCAGTTTTACAATGCATACAAATATAGCTCTACTCAGGAGTTATTACTAGATGAACTTATGAAACTTGCGAAAAGATTTCTAACAGGGGATACACATTTGGTACTATTATGAAGATAAGCTGACAAGCAAAACAAACTTGAGACTGGTATAACGAATAACAGGTATGAGCAGAAACGTTTTATTAAAGTTCCATATATAGAGTACTGGTACAAACAATTCATTAATATTTTTAAGAACACCGAATTTAAGATTATTGCCCAACCAACTAGTAAACTCCATGATTTTTTGAAGCATAGAGCAGTCAGCTCCGTTTCAACCACGGATGCATACAATGTTGTGTATAATATTACTTGCGGTGAATGCAATTCCTCATATATTGGTTCAACCCAAAATTATCTTTCGATGAGGATACAACAACATGCAGCATCGGTTAGGGCTAGAAGGACATGTGCCTCAGAATTTGCTTTCCATGCTATCAACGATAGCTATATGTTCCTTTTTAATGAAGTGAAAGTTTTAAATACACAACAAGAATATATTAAGTTATTAATTGCTGAAACGCTGGAAATGAGGTTAAATTCAAATTCCATTAATGTTTGTAGGCCTTACCATATTTCGGACTCGTGGACTTTTATGTTTTGATTTGGATTTTATTGGCGCATTAGCATCTAAGGCTATAATGCGCCAAGACCAGGTAATATATAAAAATTTATTCTCTCAGTGACCTAAGTAGTTAGGCCACCATGTCCAGATATATAATAAAAAGTATATCAATAAAAGAAATAACAATAATGTATAAATTTTAAATACGAGTAAAAACCTTTATTGATTTAAAAAAGCTAAAAACAGCTGACACATTGTCATTGTCGCATAAAATCTGACTGAGTGTATACGGCTCAGCCAGATGATTAAAAGCGGTAAAACGGATATTGTTAAAATCTGGACAGGACTTTTACGTGCATGTGTGAATGGTAATTCACACATTAGTTGGTATAAATAATCTTGTATCAGGGATTTGATAGGTTTATGTATACAAAAAGGGTAGACATCATTCGCAAAAAACACTACTTCTTGTGAGCACGGAATCTAATTGAATAAGTTTGGTCCCTTATAAGAAGTTTAGACAATTTTATGTTTTTAGATATTTTAATTCGATGTACATTTATTTTATGTTTCTTAAGGATTTATTCGACAACTGTTTTCAGTTCTCATGTTAGCATGCGGCATTGGTTGGGTTTTTGGGGGTGTTGATGGCTGTTGGCTTCCCCTGGCTTTTCTTGATGCATCATGTTGGGGATGAGTTTTGAATACATGACAATCTTTTAATATGCATCTGTTTATATAATTTTAATGTAGTATTAAATTAAACATGGGACATTTATTTGTATAATCACATAATCCTTTGATTGTGAGGGTTGAGAGAATTCCAGTCCTACATAAAGGTATGAGGTTTCCTATAGTTTTTAATAATAACTTTAGTAGGACATATTGAGCTTTATCGCTCTTACAATCATATTTAATAACTTTAAAGTAAAGTTATTAAACTGTATATGTTTATAGAGTTTAATAACTTTACTAAAATTGTGACATAACATGACCTCATAGTAAATGGAAAAAGTCAATATAACGGTAATCATAACGTCATATTACAGATGCAGAAAACTTTTTTTTTTTAACTGTGAGGAGGTATAAAAACTTAAAATGTAGAGAATGTTGGAGATAAAATTCCGCAACTCCTGTATATTGAAACTAAGCAGTTGAAAGAACAAATGATTCTGGCCAGTTTCAAAAAGATGCTTCAGTGAATATTAATATTAACATACCTGTGCCAAGTTTTAGAAATTGGGAATTGTAAAATTTTTTAATACAGGTCTACCTTTCAGCTGAAACAGCATTACAGAATGTTTCCCAATTGATAACACAAATCAACAAATATTTTTTTTGGGGAGGGGAAAAGTGTTCATTAGATAGATCTTTGGATACTGATTCCAAATCTGTTTTCAGTTTTATAGCACTTCTAGTTTTTGTAATGAAACTGATTACATCAATATGACGAGATTGATCACACCACTCACATACCTATTCAGTCAACCTAATCAAATATACATATTTATTTATTTATTATTAGTGTATACAATCACATTTATGTCATTCATCAAATATATCTAAATCCTTTTTATTTTGCAGTTTAATTATTTCATTATAAATTGTTTCGGGTACGATCTACTGAATTATTGCAATGCATTCATCATCATGCCTCAAAAGTGTAAAAATCACTCCAATAAATTCTGCTATATGTGCAGCTCTTTCCTAAAAAAATCAATCACAACAGCTCACAGTCATGATGGATATTTGTAAAATTTACTAGTTTCACTTTGGCTGTCCTCTAGGTAACCAGAGGCATGGGCACCAACATTATTTACAGCTTCTTTGAATGGATTATGTTAGTGGCGTAGCTAGCATGTAGGCAGGCAAGGCAATTGCCTCCGGGGCCCGATGTTGTTGGCTGTCTCCTGTTTTTGCAATTTTCATTAATTAAGTAGGGGGCCCCAAACATGTTCTTTGCCTCCGGGCCCGAAAAAGGATAGCTACGCTAGTGGATTATGTGATTAGTTGGAAAAGGAAAAAGTCGATACCACCTGTCACACTATGATATGGCGAGAGCCAACAGACCACAATGGTGATTATTAGCTTTGAAATGTGAATGTAACTGGATTCTCAGTAAAGAATTAGCACAGGATTGTTTATCTGAACTTGGATTCAGCAATGGAACATATCCCTGATGATGACAGTATGCCAATTCTGGTACCTCAGCAGGGAATAGAAACTTTAGAAGACAAAAAGGGAATGTGATGAAAGTGCAATTTGAGGACACCTGAGACCTTCAGCTAATGCTAAGTATGCATACAATGAAGAGACATTGGAGCTGGAGTTATTTACCCAAGATGGATTGAATGCCCTCATTAGAGATATAGCCTCTCCACGGAGATAAAGCAGAAATTCTTGCCTCAAGACTAAAGCAGAAACTCTTGGTTCAGAAGAATGTCAGTGTCTCTCAATATTGAAAAAGAAACCAAGTTTTGGCAACATTCTTTATAGTAAACAGTCTGCTGCTCTGCTACTGCCATAATATCAATGGAGTTTTTAGGGAATTGTCACAAGTGTGCATTACATCTGAATGTATATCTACATTGATTCCACATGGCAAATTTTAAAAGCTGTTCTCTTCCATAATGGGAATTTTAAGCCATCCATCACCATTGCACAATCTGTTCATCTAAATTTGACATACTATAATGTGAAGACACTACTCAAAGCAATTCAATACATCACCCATCAATGGAACATCTGTGGTTACCTAAAAGTCATTGCTATGTTAATGGGTATGCATGGAAGGCTCAAACTATTTTTCTTTCTATATCTATGGAATAGCCATTCTACTGCAGACCACTGTGTCAGATGTATCTGGCTTCAAAGCAGCACATATCATCCAGGAATGAGTAGTGTGCAATATGTTTCATTAGTGGACCCAACAAAGAATTCCTTTCACCTCTCTACATTACACTTGGTCTAATGAAGAGTTTTGTGAAAGTTGTGAGAAATTACTTAGTGAGAAATTTCCAAAGATCAGTGCCATGAAAGTGAAAGAGGGAATCATGTGGGGGCCTCAAATCATAGGGCTTTTGCTTGAAAAATGTCCTGATGTATTAGAAATAAAAGAATGGAAGGCTTTCAGATGGCTTTGTGGAAACTTTTTGGGTAATTATAAATCTCCCAGTCTCCACGTGGCCCTTGAGGTTGTTGCAGACATTCTCTCAGATATGCCTGTACTTGCTACCTGGGAGTCTAAAATGCTGATGGAACTGATATTCGGGTGACACTCAAATCAAGTGGACCCAATTTCAGCGAAATCTGGATGGTCTGTAACAGCGAAATCCTCTGCTTCCACCTTCACGATGGTGGAACTGTTGGTGTGAACCAACATAAGCAGGGTTCAAGGTGTGGTGCCCACACCACATGGAGGAATGCCGCCCCTCTGTGTTACTAGGCAATACTAGGTGGTAGATGACTCTCATCAACCGGTGTAATACCACCACTTTGCTTATTGGAGGCTTGAAGTGGTGGAACCCATGTTTAGTCTCCAGAGCCAAGTTCCGATCAACCCTTCCCCATTTCTTCCATCATGCAGTATAACCGATGATTTTTGAGTTAAGGTTGAAAGACATCACGGCGAGGTCCGATCTTCCTTACATTTTGAGGGTACAGCTCTAAAACGGTGTTCGCAGGCCGGCTGCTAGTTAGTATACTGAACTTAACCTATTGGTAACTCTCTAGGAGGCTTCCGGATCAGTTAGTGTATAATATTGCTACCTCTACTCTGCCAGATGGTGACTGGAGGGAGTCCGAGTAGTGTGTATGAGGGAGGCATTGTCGAGGTCACGTTATGTCAGGGATCTGGATATATCCTTACCATGTGTATGGCATATCCAAAAATTTCATTACTTCATACAGCATGCCCCCACCCCACTTTTCTTTCTATTGAATACACCATGAATTGTTGTCAAACTAATAGAGTAAGCTTATCTGCGAAAAGATCTAAACCTCCCAAACACTTAGCATTAGCATTAGTAGAAGCATTTGATGCAAGAAAGCAAGCTTATGCAGCATCAGCCAAAAAAAAAAATAAAATAAATAAAATAAAATAAATAAATAAAAAATAACCACTTCTACTTCACCCCTCTGTTCGTTCGAAATACCTATCCAGCTGAGCCTTAAACTTATTTAGGCTATCAACTTCCACGACAAGGGATGGAAGTCTATTCCACCAACCAACCACCCGCTGGCTAAAGGCAAATTTTCTCATGTCTATCCTACATCTGTCTTTTCTTAATTTGAATTTATGCCCTCTCAGGTGATTATTCTGAGCAAGAGGAAGAATCCCATCAGCATTGGGCATGCTCAAACCATTCAAGGCTTTATACACCTCTATCAGATCACCTCGCTGGTGTCTAGTCTCCAGACACTGTAATTTGCAAAACTTAAGCCTTTCTTCGTAAGAGCACCCCTAGGTGTGGCCTGACCAATGCCTTATACAAGGGAATAATCACCTCCTTATCCCTGATAGAAAAATTCCTATATATCATCGACAATACACCATGAGCTACTCTTGCAGCCCGTCTGCACTGCTCAGAAAACTTCATATCTGCCTGCACAACCACCCTCAGGTCCCTTTCATTCTCTACCACTGTCAGTGTAGTACCACAGAGTTGATACGTTGCTCTGGGGTTGCTGTTTCCCATATGTAGTACTTTATATTTGTCAATGTTAAACTTCATTTGCCACCTCTCAGCCCATCTGCTCAACCTTTCCAGATCCTGTTGCAGTAGCATAGTGTCAGTAGTGTCCTTGACAACCCTGCCAACCTTCGTATCGTCTGCAAACGTGGACATTAAGCTTGATATACCATCATCAATATCATTTATAAATACAGAAAATAATAATGGACCCAATACTGAACCCTGAGGGACTCCACTAATAACACTAGTCCACGATGAGCAGTGTCCATTGATTACCACTCTCTGTCTTCTCCCCCTCAACCACCCCTTTATCCATAGCAGCAATCTGCCTCCAATGCCACACTGCTCCAATTTGTGCAGCAGTCTTCCATGTGCAACAGTATCTAAAGCCTTTCTAAGATCCAAGTATATAATATCAAAGTTATTCCCAGCATCCAGTTCTTTTGTGACTGCATCATAGTATCCAATCAAATTGGTCAGGCAAGACTTCCCCTTAACAAAACCATGCAGTGTCTGAGCTATGAGTGAAGTCTTGTCTATTGTCTAGATGATCCTGCAGTGCTTCTTTAACCAGTGCCTCCATTAATTTTCCCGGAACAGAAGTTAAACTAACAGGTCTATAATTACTTGTGTCGCCCTTTGATCTTCCTTTGTGAATTGGGGTCACATTTGCACATCTCCAGTCCATGGGTACTTCCCCTGAGTCCAAGGAAGCTCTCATAATTATGGCTAAGGGTTTGCTTACTTCCTTTGCTGCCTCCTTTAATATAACTGGATAGATCCCATCCACCCCAGGTGCCTTTCTTGTATTTATCTTCAAAAATTTTTCCTCCAATTTACTCTCAGTTATTACAAGATTCTCTAGCTTACTGCCAGAGTTGAATACACCTCTGGCATTTCCCTCGCTGAATAACTCCTCATGTGTGAATGTCGATGCAAAATATTCATTCAGTTTATTAGCTACCTGAGCAGGATCATCAACAGTTGACCCATCGACATCAAGTGGACCAATCTGATTCATCCCCTTCCTTCTAGAGTTTACTTAAGTAAAGAACTCTTTACTGTTTTTCTTTGCATCCCTTGCCAAAGATTTCTCGTATTCTGCCTTCGCCTGCCTAACCTCCTTTGTAACTTGGCTACAGATCAACTTGTATCTATCATAGGCTTCTGTGTAACGTGTTAATTTGTATATAATATCGGTGTAAATACACCATAGATTTGAGCTACGATTGTAGCGTAGAAGGCATCGTTTTAATTGTATCTCATAATGTGGTTGCCTTCACAGCAAGATAGCTACTACTGAATTACTTCAAATAAATAACGCTTCTCTAGTAGAGAAGACTACTGTTATTTATTTTCAGCGTACCACCACCCAGACGATCGTTTCGAAGCTATTTGGCTTCGTCATCAGTGGGCGGGTAGGTAATACAACAAGCCATCTCAGTTGTGAAGTTATATCCACATTATGAGAGATGCCAGAAGGGTGTGGTGGTAAAGTATTTGGAAAATTAAATGCACTAGGTATAATCCTTATGGGTTTTGATAATTAACTATCAATTTATTTTTAGTTAATTTGTATGTATCCCATGCATTTTTCTTCTCTGCCATGTGTCTCATTAGTTCATCTGACATCCACTTAGGCCTAAACCTTGAACAATATTTCTTAGTTGGTATGTAAAGCCTAGTAGCTTCCAAAATAAGTTCTTTGAATGCTTCCCATTTTGAATTTGCTGTTGGTAAAATCATCAGTTGGTCCCACTGTATAGAATTTAAATAGTGTCTCAGTCCATCGTGGTCGCTTTACGAAAGCAATAACCCTTCCCTTTACCCCTAATGGTAGTTACCTCTTTGAGTAAATCCGACTTCAGCACACTGTGATCACTGCCACCTAGTGGTTCATTTACCTGCAGATTCTTAATGCATGAAGAATCACTACTGATAATCAAATCAAGAGTAATACTCTTGATTGCCTCTAATTGCCTCCCGAACATGTTGATGTAGAAAACAATCATCCAATAAATCCACAAAAGCCTTGCTAGTGTGTGAGTGACCAGCCCCCAAATTCCAGTCAATATCTGGGAAATTAAAATCCCCCATTATAAGACTCTCTGATTTACTGGCCCACTCTATTTCCCCGTACAGGTTCTTATTATACTCATCAGAGTCATTAGGCCTATAGCACACTCCTACTCTCAATTTTGATCTCCCAATGCTTATGTCACACCTAACTGACTTGACACTGCACTGTCCAGCAATGTCAACTGGCTTCACTTCCTTGGATTTTATGTATTTCTTAACTAATAGCATAACCCCTCCTCCCTTCCTACCCTGTCTATCCTTTCTGTAGACATTGTACTCCCCAATTTACCTCCAGGGGCTAACATCTGGTGAGTATGGGCTTGGCATACCCAGGGTCCTGAGCTGGATATCATCATTCTTCTCTTTCTTGGTGATTCCCTTCTATTTCTTACACCTCTCTCTCTCTCTCTCTCTCTCTCTCTCTCTCTCTCTCTCTCTCTCTCTCTCTCTCTCTCTCTCTCTCTCTCTCTCTCTCTCAGGGGTAACTCAGAATTTTTTTTTTTTTTTTTTTGCCTGGTGCAGCAAAAGCCTCAGGCTTCCTTGCACCATATGGCTAATAATAATAATAATAATTTCAGTTCTGCATTCCTTATATCTGTGTGACACCACGTCTCTGAAATCCCCACAATATCTGCCTTTGATGTTTTGAGCAATACCTCAAATTCATCAAATTTATTTACTAAACTCCTAGCATTGGTGTACACGCAAGTATACATGCACCTGTTCTTTTTCTTAGCTACCCTAACACAACCTATGTGTTTATTTGTACCCCAATGATTCCCAGCAGTCTCTGAACTACCCTGCATCTTATTTTCCAGGCTGCGGCTCATTCCAATAGAAGCAGTGCAAGAATCACTTTCACCTCTGCCAGTGGCTACTGTTAATCTATTAGTCTTTGTATCCCCCAATCTAGCACTTCCTAGTTCATTTCACAAATATACGTGATCTCAGTTCTAATCTTACGATGTCCATTTCCACTTGCAGTCTGCCAAACCCCATCTACTTTTTCTGACAGAATCTCAGTTATCGGTTGATTCAACTACTGCTCATCTCAGTTGCCCAAATTATTTGCTGTATGATTCCTTTTGCCTCGAAGGTGGTACTTGTCCATATGTCCATTCCGATATTTCCTGTCAGAGACTTGGTAATTTGGAATCTCCTCTTTTCGATTTTTTATTTAATTTGTTCTTCAAATTAAATAAATTTGCTCTGCCTTGAGATCCCACTCTAGCGCAGCTAATTTATTTACTTATTTTACTATTTTAAATCTATTTTTTTTATCATGCACTCTGCTTCGAGTTCCCACTCTAGTGCAGCCAATTTATTTATTTATTTTATTTTATTATTTTTATTTTTATTTTTTATTTTATTATTTTTATTCCGATTTTTTTTAAAATTATTATATATATTTTTTTAATTAATTTTTTTTTTCACGCGCTCTGCCTTGAGTTCCCACTCTAGTGCAGCCAATTTATTTAAATTGTTTTTTTTTTTCTTCTTCTTCTTCTTCTTCTTATTATTATTATTATTATTATTATTACTTTACTTTTTATTATTTTTTTTATCATTATTATTTAATATATATATATTTTTATTAATTAATTTATTATTATTATTTTACTTTTTTTCCCTAACTGCACCAAGGGTGGTTTTTTTTTTTTTTTTTGGGCTCTTCTGTCTTTATCTCCTCCCTCTGGAATGGGCTCCAGAGGAATCTGTTCCACCTTCTGGCAACACTAGGTGGGTCGGAGTCTCTCTTGAGACAGTACATGTTTTTTTGTGGACTGGCCCACCTTCCCATGGTGTGGACGAGTACCCAGAATCATCTGTCTAGGTGACTGATGCTTCTGGGTAGCCAAGTGGCCAGAACACAAACGTACGTCACACACATATCTGGCCGATTTGTAGTGATACTGTTCTTCACAGAGACACGAGGCGGAGTTGAACAAACGTACTAGGTGCCGCCCTTACATATACACATGTCCACATGTCCTCTTTTCGATCTTCTCTGACTTAAAATCTCTCTACCTCATTCTGTCAAATTCATCTGCTTGGTTGGTTGGTGTCGTGTCCATTTGAAGTCAAATTGAACCATGCGCTGATATCACTGCTTTAGCTAAGTCCACAATCTTTTCGTTGTAAAGTTCTCCCTGAAAAGGGGATTCGTCCATGCTTTGCAAAGTCGCCTGAATTGCAGGACAGCTGAAGATGTGTTCCGGAGTAAGCTGTTCTCTCGGGCAGTTTCTGCAAAGTTTATAAGTTCTGGTACCATCCGCACTAATTTTCATACCTGCCATGTGTCGAGTTCTCAGTCTGGCAATGGTCTTAGTGATGTTCCTATTTGCATTTATCTCGCAGATTTGGTGATCAGTTTCTATATGTTTCTGTCTGAGTCTGTGTCTGGCGATGGCATTAGCATCATCTAGAGTTATGGTTTTTGAGGTGTTGTGATTTAAGTTTCTTGCCTCTTTTGCCAGTTTATCGGCCGCCTCATTTCCTTCTATACCCACATGCGCAGGCATCCACTGTAGTATGCAGCTCTTTCCCAATTGATGAACTGTCTCCAAGTGTCGGTGAATGTCCTGTGCGTCCATGTTTTATTGCCAGCAGGGCCCCTCTTGAGTTGCAGAAGATTACAAGCCCTCTGGCTCTGTCTACGTCTCTTAGTGAAATATAACTATTTAGGGCCTCAAGGATTGCCCTTAGCTCACATGTAAAGTTAGAGGCGATGCTGCCTGCACCTATGCTTTGTTGCATTTTTGTAGTATTTGTCAGGGTGGTGTGTATGCCTGCTCCGCCCTTGAGGATAGTCTCGTCAGAGATCCATCGGTATACATTAGCATTAGCATTAGTAGAGGCATTTGATGCAAGAAAGCAAGCTTATGCAGCATCAGCCAAAAAAAAAAAAAAAAAAAAAAATCCACTTCCACTTCACCCCTCTGTTCGTTCAAAATACCTGTCCAGCTGAGCCTTAAACTTATTTAGGCTATCAACCTCCACCACAAGGGATGGCAGTCTGTTCCACCAACCAACCACCCGCTGGCTAAAGGCAAATTTCCGCACGTCTATCCTACATCTGTCTTTCCTCAATTTGAATTTATGCCCTCTCAGGTGATTTTTCTGAGCTAGAGGAAGAATCCCATCAGCATTGAGCATGCTTAAACCATTCAAGGCTTTATACACCTCTATCAGATCACCTCGCTGGTGCCTAGTCTCCAGACACTGTAATTTGCAAAACTTAAGCCTTTCCTCGTAAGAGCACCCCTTTGTTCCATTCACTAATCTTGTTGCCCTTCTCTGTACTCGTTCCAGCAGCTCTACATCCTTCTTGAAATGAGGCCTCCAGACCTGTATACAGTACTCTAGGTGTGGCCTGACCATTGCCTTATACAATGGAATAATCACCTCCTTATCCCTGCTGGAAAAATTCCTGTATATCATTGACAATACTCCATGAGCTACTCTTGCAGCCCGTCTGCACGGCTCAGAGAACTTCATATCTGCCTGCACAATCACCCCCAAGTCCCTTTCATTCTCTACCACTGTCAGTGTAGTACCACAGAGTTGATACGTTGCCCTGGGGTTGCTGTTTCCCATGTGTAGTACTTTACATTTGTCAATGTTAAACTTCATTTGCCACCTCTCAGCCCATCTGCTCAACCTTTCCAGATCCTGTTGCAGCAGTGTAGTGTCAGTAGTGTCCTTGACAACCCTGCCAATCTTTGTATCATCTGCAAACTTGGACATTAAGCTTGATATACCATCATCAATATCATTTATAAATACAGAAAACAATAATGGACCCAACACTGAGCCCTGAGGGACTCCACTAATAACATTAGTCCACGATGAGCAGTGTCCATTGATTACCACTCTCTGTCTTCTCCCACTCAACCACCCCTTTATCCATAGCAGCAATTTGCCTCCAATGTCACACTGCTCCAATTTGTGTAGCAGTCTTCCATGTGCAACAGTATCAAAAGCCTTTCTAAGATCCAAGTATATAATATCAAAGTTATTCCCTGCATCCAGTTCTTTTGTGACTGCATCATAGTATCCAATCAAGTTGGTCAGGCAAGACTTCCCCTTAACAAAACCATGCTGTGTCTGAGCTATAACTGAAGTCTTGTCTAAATGATCCTGCAGTGCTTCTTTAACCAGTGCCTCCATTAATTTTCCTGGAACAGAAGTTAAGCTCACAGGTCTATAGTTACTTGTATCAGCCTTTGATCCTCCTTTGTGAATTGGGGTCACATTTGCACATTTCCAGTCTATGGGTACCTCCCCTGAGTCCAAGGAAGCTCTCATAATTATGGCTAAGGGTTTGCTTACTTCCTTTGCTGCCTCCTTTAATATAACTGGATAGATCCCATCCACCCCGGGTGCCTTTCTTGTGTTTATCTTCAACAGTTTCTCCTCCACTTTACTCCCAGTTATTTCAAGATTCTGTAGCTTACTGCTAGAGTTGAATACACCTCTGGCATTCCCCTTGCTGAATAACTCCTCATGTGTGAATGTCGATGCAAAATATTCATTTAGTTTGTTAGCTACCTGAGCAGGATCATCAACAGTTGACCCATCAATATCAAGTGGACCAATCTGATTCATCCCCTTCCTTCTAGAGTTTACATAAGTAAAGAACTCTTTGCTGTTTTTCTTTGCATCCCTTGCCAAGGATTTCTCGTAATCTGCCTTCGCCTTCCTAACCTCCTTTGTAACTTGGTTGCATATCAACTTGTATCTATCATAGGCTTCTGTGTCATGTGTTAATTTGTAAGTATCCCATGCATTTTTCTTCTCTGCCATATGCCTCATTAGTTCATCTGACATCCATTTTGGCCTAAACCTTGAACAATATTTCTTAGTTGGTATGTAAAGCCTAGTAGCTTCCAAGATATGTTCTTTGAATGCTTCCCATTTTGAATTTGCTGTTGGTAACATCATCAGTTGGTCCCACCGTATAGAATTTAAATACTGTCTCAGTCCATCGTAGTCGCCTTTACGGAAGCAATAACCCTTCCCTTTACCCCTGACGGTAGTTACCTCTTTGAGTAAATCCCACTTCAGCACACTGTGATCACTGCCACCTAGTGGTTCATTTATCTGCAGATTCTTAATGCATGAAGAATCACTGCTGATAATCAAATCAAGAGTATTACTCCCTCTAGTTGCCTCCTGAACATGCTGATGTAGAAAACAATCATCCAATAAATCCACAAAAGCCCTGCTAGTGTGTGAGTAACCAGCCCCCAAATTCCAGTCAATATCTGGGAAATTAAAATCTCCCATTATAAGACTCTCTGATTTACTGGCCCACTCTATTTCCCTGTACAGTTCCTTATTATACTCATCAGAGTCATTAGGCCTATAGCACACTCCTACTCTCAATTTTGATCTCCCAATGCTTATGTCACACCAAACTGACTCAACACTGCACTGTCCAGCGATGTCGACTGGCTTCACTTCCTTGGTTTTTATGTGTTTCTTAACTAATAGCATAACCCCTCCCCCCTTCCTATCCTGTCTATCCTTTCTGTAGACGTTGTACTCCCCAAATTGCAGTTCTGCATCCCTTATATCTGTGTGACACCACGTCTCTGATATCCCAACAATATCTGCCTTTGATGTTTTGAGCAATACCTCAAATTCATCAAATTTATTTACTAAACTCCTAGCATTGGTGTACACGCAAGTATACCTGCACCTGTTTCTATTCTTAGCTACCCTAACACAACCCATGTGTTTATTTGTACCGCAATGGCTCCCAGCAGTCTCTGAAATACCATGCATCTTGTTTTTCAGGCTTCTGCTCATTCTAATAGAAGCAGTGCAAGAATCTCTTTCACCTCTGCCAGTGGCTACTGTCAATCTATTGGTCTTTGTCTCCCCCCAAGCTAGCAGTTTTCCGACCCACCTAACACTGCCTCGATAGCATCAGCAAATATTCTTGCACCCTTTCTATTTAAGTGTATCCCATCCCTGTAGAAGCAATCTCTCCTGTTAACAAGTACAGTCCAGGCTGAAAAAATTCTACCCCTTGAGCCTTGCACAATCTTTCCAGGGCCGAATTGATCGACAAGGCTCTCATCATATACTCCCTCCTATCGTGTCTGGGCAGAATTGCAGACACTTTCAAATTCAACCCTAATTCTCGGCTTTTGTTCAACAGTGACCTGTACTTGTTAAGTAATTCTGCCGGTCTCCTACTCTTAATATTATTAGTGCCAACGTGTACAACTATATCACTTTTTGTGCCCTTAAAAGATGATATTCGCTCTACAACGTCATCAACCTTTGCCCCTAGCAGACATACCCTGGTCCTGTTCAACCTATCTTTTTTACAAAGCATGTTCCCCGTTTCCCTGACAATAGAGTCACCAACAACTACTAGTTCCTTCGGGACCAGCGCATTCTGCCTTGGGGGTTGTCTCTGTGTCACGCGATGCCCAAGTGCAAGCTCTGGCGTTGATGTGGGCAGCTGAGAGCTTGATGGGCCCCTCAATTTAGTTTCTTCGAGGGCATCCACCCTGTCCTTCAAGCTCTCATATAGGCCCACAAGAACGCCGAGTTGTTGCCTGATATCGATACACTCCTTGCATCGCGCACACACAAAGACATCCCCCTTGGCAGTATCATGTCCCGTACCCGATTGCTCTGCAAACATCAAGCAAACAGTGCATTTTATAAGGCTGTGAGTCAGAGGACAACTGCCCCCCTCAGTTCTGCTCTGAGCCACAGCGCTTCCATTAGCTTGAGCCTTTTGCTTTGCTGCTCTGGTCTGAGTCATGATTCTATTAATTTATTAATTAATTATGTTATGTTATTAATTATGTTAAATATAATTAATTATATTACGTTTGTAATCTAAGTCGTTATATGTATTTATTTAAACGTACAATTTAACTGCTAACGAAGTTCAACTAACGCTATCTAGTGCGGCATACAACTATCGTATCACAATGGCGGGAAAATTACGAACGCTAGCGGAGTTGAAACACGTGGAAACCTTTACCGATACTTTTATGCAATTACAAGGTCGAGTAAAGAATAAATACACCAAGTTAATCAGAAAATCACAAAATAATGTTATACTACTAAATTTAAATCAAAAGTTTTAGAAAAACAATAATTTCAAATCAATAAATAAGAAAAATCCACTTAGCGGCTTGGAACACGACCATCTCTAGTGGCCTCGTCAGCAGACCTAAACAGCTGTACAGTCGGTCCTCGTATAACACGTGTTTGCATTACACGAATTCGATCATACACGATTTATAAATAGGGGAACGTTATCTTATATAACACGAACCGAATTCGCTTATACACGATTCGCCTTTGTGTTTACAAGAAATGTCAGTCGAATGCGGAATCACCCCAACTGAACGCAACACGATAGGAATGAAGAAGATTCTGAAAATGTATTTATGTGTTTTATATCAGTAAAGGGGAAACACATTTCACCATAATAACGTAAAAACCAACACAATTCCAGTTATCGATATAATAGCAAATGCAATTAGATGGAGTTTACTACCAGTTTATAACAGATTTCACTAGCAGAAACGCAACTGTAAATTGTTTTTATTGTTTTATGGTAGTGTGCTTTAGTAAAATGTGAGGTGTTAATAGTGTATCTCGGCCTTTACGGTGTTGTTTATTCAGTTGCTACACGCGCGCAGCTTTGTTTATGTGTATCAAGCGTGCCTCCTCGTTTTGTAATTGTGCTTTATTCCCTAAAAATGAGTAAAATACTTAAAAGGTGTGAAAAGGAAGCGTTCTCTAAGACACTGCAGATTCAGAGAAAAAAAAAAGAAGCAATATCGATAAACAGAGGCGGACTGGATCAAAAATTCTTAACCGGGAAAATTTATAGTGGCCTCATACTACGGTTTATGGCCAAAATCACACCGGCCCCCGACCCACCGTGGTTTCCCCGTAAGGCTTCTGTCCGCCTCTGTCGATAGAGAAAAAATATGAAATTTGAAACGCTTTGAGCAAAATGAAAGGCCATGTGATATTGCACGTGCTATAGACCTAAATCAGGCAACGCCGAGAATTACAAAGAATGCAGAGAAAATAAAAACAACTTTAATAGCAGGAACAACTCAGTGTAATTAAAATCCATTAGATTAAGACACAAGAATTGGAAGAGATGGAACGGCTGTCATCTGTTTGGATAGAAAATCAAACAAAAAGCAAGTTTGCTTACGATAGAAGCAAAAGCATTAGCAATATTTTATTACGACTTACGTATTATAATTTATACAGTACTTACGTATTATAAAATACGTAAGTATTTTATTACGACTATTTTATTTAATATAATAATTTTTTTACGAATAAAATACGTATTTTATTCGTAAAAAATACTTTTTTAGTATTAAAATTACTAAAAATACTTTATTATTATATAATATTTTTATTACGTATTTTAATCGTTATAAAATACGTAAGTATTTTATAACGATTAAAATTACCCGATTATTTATTGTGTTTGGTAATGTTTTGGTTCCAAATGTGTGTTCAATCTTGGGTGGTCGGCACCTAACCCTACTTTTCCCATAGGGCCTGTTGTTTATATTGCACGATTTTGCATTGCACGAGGATTTCTAGGAACGCAACTATCGTGCTATACGAGGACAGACTGTACTAAGTCACGCCTCGAATAAGTCTCAATTGTTTTGATTCCTATAGCTTTGACAATGGTCTCGATTTCTTTTTTTGTACAGTGTTCCACGAGATCCAAATTTATTGCGGTATTTTGGGGGATGCAAGATGGTAAGGTAGGCTCTTGAAGTATGTCATATTTTGTGAGTTCAAGATCAAGACTTTCTCTGATTTCCTTATCGTATTTCATGGTGGATGACCTTTTGAGTCTTGACCTGCAGTTCCAATTTATAAAGGTCCTACGGGAGATATGATCAATGTCTCTGCTGTTAGCCTTATTAGTGAATTTAATTGTGTGATATCTTCTTCTTTGATTGAGTGTCTGAAGGCCACATTCCCGCTCTGCTTTGGTGTTGTTTGTAGACGAAACAGCCCCGATGATTATTTTGGCTGCTCTTGCTTGGATCCTGTCCAGTTTTCCAAGTGCAGACTCAGAAGCATGTGCCCATATTGGTGCTGCATATTCCAAATTAGCCCTGATAAGTGAGGTATAAGTTGTTTTAAGTGTTTTCGGATTTGCTCCCCAGTTCGTACCACATAAGCTTTTTAGGATGTTTAACTTCTTCAGTGCTCTGTTGGAGCTGTTTTCAATGTGTTTGGTGAAACGTAGTTCTGTGTCGAGGGTTATACCCAGATATTTTGGGTTATCCATTTTTGAAGTGGGCACGCCGTCTATAGCGATAGCTGGGTTAAAGTTCTTTCTGCGGCTTCTGTCTGTGGTAAAAACTGTGTGATTAGTTTTATGGGGATTTATCTGTAATTTCAGTTCTCTTGCACAGTCCACAATTCCTTTTAGTGATCTGTTTATGGATATTTCTGATTTTGCCATGTCTCTGCTGGTATGCCATATTGCTATGTCATCTGCATAGCATGCAGTCTTGGTGTCTTCGTCTATATGTTGATGGACGTTATTAGTGTATAACAGGAAGAGCAGGGGACTGAGAACAGAGCCTTGCGGGACTCCCTGCCATGTTCTTCTGTCCCTGGAGTAGGCCCCATTATATCTTACTCTGATCTTTCTGTCTCTTAGAAAGTCTGACATTACAAATTCATCTGCTGTCTGCACTGTTCTCCTAACTTCACTAATCACTTGGAGCTCTTTGACTTCCTCTCTTTGCAACTTGACTTTCTCCAGGCCAACTTTCCTAACAGTGAGGTAATTTTCCTTGGTGATTTTAATGTTCACAACTCAAGCTGGCTTCCATTTTCTAGTCACACTGACCCAGCTGGTCGAGATGCTGAGGCTTTTGCAATTACTAATGACCTTGCACAGATTATTCATTTACCTACAAGAATACCGGACAATCCTAACCAACACGCTTGATCTTTTTCTCACAAACAACCCCTCCAAGTACCAGGTCAAAGTGAGTGGTCCTTTAGGCACCTTAGATCACAACTTAGTGATTGCCTCTTCTCCAATGGAGCCTTTATCTCATGGCAATTCCCAACCCAACCTCGTGTTGTTTGACATTACAAGAATGCAAAATGAGATGACCTGCGAGATTTCTTTTCTTCTTTTCCTTGGTCGGATTACTGTTTCAAAACTTCCGATGTTAACGTTTGCTCATATCATGTCAGTGAAATTATTTTTGTAGGAATGGAATCCTTTATCCCACACTCCACTTTAAAATCTCTTCCTTTATCTAAACCTTGAATTTCCAATAAATGTGCTAACTGTTCAAGAGAAGAATGTGCACATCGTAATTAGCTTGTTTCCAATTCTTCAGTTTCAATTTCTGCCTACACTAAAGTTCGCAACAATTGTAAAGCAGTTATTAATCAGTCCAAACTAGATTTTGAACAGGCTAAGAGTAGAAAACTTGCTTCTTGCCCTAATGATAGCCGTGCATTCTGGTCTCTTGCCAAAGCTATTGGCCACAACTTTTGCCCATCTCTGCTCCCACCTCTGTCAAAACTAGATGGCTCTGTTGTCACTTCAGCCAAGGATAAAGCTGACCTGCTAGCATCCCATTTTTCTTCCAACTCATGTATCAATGATCTTGGTAAAATGCCTCCCACAATTCCCAACATGCTCGATTCAATGCCTCCTGTGGTCTTCCGTCAAAAGGATTTTGATGAATCTTGATGCTAAGAAAGCTCCAGGTCCTGATGGTATTTCTCCACTTGTTCTCAAAACCTGTGCTTCTGAACTTAGTCCTGTTCTTTGCCGCCTTTTTTCACTTTCTTATTCCAAAGGTGTTTTTCCTTGTTCTTGGAAATTTTCTCATATCCAGTCAGTTCTAAAAAGGGTGACAAATCCCTTAAATCCAATTATTGTCAAATTGCAACTATTTATACTCTTTCTAAAGTAATCGAAAAATCAATTAAAAGCCAACTCTTAAACTACCTAGAAACCTTCCGTCTGATTAACAATCGCCAGTATGGATTCCACCAGTGTCGATCCACTGGTGATATTCTAGCTTATGTTAACCATTTATGGACAAATTCAATGGAAAAGTTCGGTGAAACACAAGCAGTTGCTCTTGACATCTCAAAGGCTTTTGATCATGTTTGGCATAAAGGTCTTCTAAACAAACTTCCATCTTATGGTTTGCCAACTGTTTTTGGCAAACCATAAGTAATTGGTTATCCAGTTTTCTCTCTGATCGCTCACTGAGGTTGATGGTAGATGGCTCTCTGTCTTCTAACTTCCCCACTAATGCTGGTGTCCCCGAAGGCTCAGTTCTTTCCCCCACTCTTTTCCTCTTGTATAATAATGACCCTCTTCCACTGACTGGAAATCCTATCCATAGATTTGCCGATGATAGCACATTGCATTCCACTTTGCATTTTGAGAAACCTTGCTCTGCTCAATCAGCTTCAACTTCTCGAATATCTGCTACCAATTCCTTAAATGCCAATCTCCAGTGGGGCAAAGACAACTTAGTTGATTTCAAGCCTTCTAAAACTCAGTCTTGTCTTATATCTCGCAAAAAGGATTCTTCTTCTGCTCCTATGCTTACCTTTGGTGACAGTCCGATTTCTAGGCAAGTTGATATATCTCTTTTGGGGATTACCCTGACTTCTAATCTCTTGTGGCACAAGCATATTACAAATATTGCTTCCTCTGCATCTAAAAAACTTGGTTTACTCTTTCACTCTCGGCATTACTTTTCTTTCAAACAGCTGTTCACTCTGGACAAATCACAAATCTGCCTTACCATGGAATATTGTTCCCACATCTGTGGTGGTGCCCCCAAAATATCCCTCAGGCTTCTAGATTCCATTCAGAAGAGGGCAGTTAGGTTAATTAATGACTCATCTCTAACAGAGTCTCTTCACTCACTGTCTCATAGACATACTGTTACTGCTGTACGCCTTTTCTACAGATACTTCCATGGGTACTGTTCTTCTGAATTGGCTTCTATAATTCCCACTCTCTCTTTCAAAACAGTCCGAACACGTGCTACCACCAGCCAACATCCATCTACTGTCCAACTTCAAACTCACAGAACCAACTTTTCATCTTCCTCGTTTATTTATTCAACTGCCATTTTCTTGAACAACCTTCCTTTGTAAGTATTTCCTGAAAATTACAGTCTTCAGAAGTTCAAATCTAATGTCAACAAATATCTTCTTTCGTCTCTCAACCTCCAACCCAAGCACGGTAATAAGTACTATAGATTCTAATACCTCTCAGGTTAGGGGTTTTCATAAAAAAAAAAAAAAAAAAAAAAAGAGAGGAGTTCAGAAATTGCTTGTTATATACAAAGATATGGGATGTCATATGTCACAAAAACTTCATTTCTTGAATTTGCATTTAGACTGCTTTAATGAAAACTTTGGTACAGTGAGTAACAAGCAGCAAGAATGATTCGATCAAGACATTAAGTCAATGGAAAATTGCTAGTAAAGTTTCTGGAATGAATGTATGTTGACAGACTACGGTTGGATGTGGTATTGTGACACTCCAGCCAAAGTGTAACAAAGGAAGTCATCCACAAATTTTTAAATTCAATAAATCTTCTTTACAATACTGTACCATATTATTTTAACTATACGCATAAAGTGCATTGAGTTTAAACTGTAAAAGTGATAAAAATGTAATTGCAACCATTCTTGTGTTTTGTAATGAAATTGTCTTAACTTGTACAAACAGACATATAAGTTATGTGCTTTTAGTTAAGTCCACGAAGTTGGTTACATGGCACTGTTTGATTACATCTCATATCGTGAATACCATCATAATGAGTTCACTGAACTTCAAATTCACTGAACTTCAAATAAGTAATGCTTCCCCAGTAGAAAAGCCTATTGTTATTTATTCTCAGTAGACACCACCAACACAGACGGCCATTTCAGGGGTATTTGGCTGTTCATCAGTGTGTAGGTAGGTACCTGGTGGTATAACAACTGACAACCCAGTTATGAAATTAATTCCACAATATGAGAGATGACAAATGGTGTACATTAGCTTTAGACATATTAAAAATTTGGGGCAAAAGCCTTGGACTATGGGAAACTTAATAGACATATGAGTTACTGGTTTGCATCAGATCTATATTAGTTAGCATTAGTAAAGGCACATGTGCTAGAAAGCAAGCTTATATAGCATCAGCCAAAAAAAAATATCTTCTAATTTCACCCATCCACTTGCTCCAAATGTTTGTTTAGTTCTGCCTTGAATCTATTTAAGCTCTCAACTTCTACAACAACAGATGGAAGTTTGTTCCAGCACTCAACCACACACACTGGCTAAAGGCAAACTTCTGCACATCTATCCTACAACTGTCTTTCCTCAATTTGAATTTATGCCTTCTCACGTGATTATTCTGAGCAAGAGGAAGAATCCCATCAGCATTGAGCTTGCTCAAACCATTCAAGGCTTTATACACCTCAATCAGATCACCTTGCAGGTGCCTAGTCTCCAGACACTGTAATTTTCAAAACTTAAGCCTTTCTTCATAAGAACAACCCTTTGTTCCATTCACTAATCTTGTTGCCTTTCTCTGCACTCGCTCCAGCAGCTCTACATCCTTCCTAAAATGAGGCTTCCAGACCTGTATATAGTACTCAAGGTGTGGCCTGACCATTGCCTTATACAAGGGGATAATCACCTCCCTATCCCTGCTAGACAAATTCCTGTATATCATTGACAAGACACCATGACCATCTGCACTGCTTAGAAAACTTCATATCTGCCTGCACAATTACCCACAGGTCCTTTTCATTCTCTACCACTGTCAGTGTAGTAACACAGAGTTGATATGTTACTCTGGGGGTTACTGCTTCCCATATGTAGTAATTTACATTTGTCAATGTTAAACTTCATTTGCCACCACTCAGCCCATCTGCTCGACTTTTCTAGATCCTGTTGCAGCAGCGTACTGTCATTAGTGTCCTTAACAACCCTGCCAACCTTCGTATCGTCTGCAAACTTGGACATTAAGCTTGATAAACCATCATCAATATCATTTATAAATACACAAAACAACAATAGACCCAACACTGAACCCTGAGGAACTCCACTAATAACATTAGTCCACGACGAGCAGAGTCCATTGATTACCACTCTCTGTCTTCTCCCACTCAACCATCCCTTTATCCATAACAGCAATTTGCCTCCAATGCCACACTGCTCCAACTTGTGCAGCAGTCTTCCATGTGCAACAGTATCAAAAGCCTTTCTAATATCTAAATATATGATATCAAAGTTATTTCTTGCATCCAGTTCCTTTGTGACCACATCATAGTATCCAATAAAATTGGTCAGACAAGACTTTCCCTTAACAAAACCATGTGTCCGAGCTATAACTGAAATCTCATTTAGATGGTCCTGAAGGGCTTCTTTAACCAGTGCTTCCATTAATTTCCCTGAACAGAAGTAAAACTAACAGGTCTGTAATTACTTGTAGTAGTAGTAGTAGTAGTAGTGGCACATGATGCAAGAAAGCAAGTGTAGGAGCTTATGCAGCATCAGCCAAAAAAAAAAAAAAAAAAATCATCACACCATTCCCTCCAAATGCCTGTCCAGTTCCTCCTTAAATTTATTTAACCTATCAACTTCCACAACGACAGATGGAAGTTTGTTCCAGCAATTAACCACCCGCTGGCTAAAGGCAAATTTCCGCACATCTATTCTACATCTGTCCTTTCTTAATTTGAACTTATGTCCCCGTAGGTTCGTAATCTGAACAAGTGGAAGGATCCCATCAGAATTCAGCGTGCTCAACCCATTCAAGGCCTTATACACCTCAATCAGATCACCGCGCAGGTGCCTAGTCTCCAGCCACTGCAATTTGCAGAACTTAAGCCTCTCTTGGTAAGAGAATCCCTTCATTCCCCTCACCAATTGTGTTGCTCTTCTCTGTACACGCTCAAGCAAATCTACATCCTTCCTAAAATGAGGCCTCCAGACCTGTACGCAGTACTCAAGGCGTGGCCTGACCATTGCCTTATACAGAGGGACAATCACCTCCTTTTCCCTGCTAGCAAAATTCCTATATATCATTGACAAAACCCCATGACCTGCCTTAGCAGCCTGTCTGCATTGCTCAGAAAACTTCATATCTGACTGCACAATTACTCCCAGGTCTTTTTCATTTTCTACCACCTTAAGTGTAGTACCACACAGTTGGTACGTTTCTCTGGGGTTACTTCTACCCATATGCAGTACTTTGCATTTGTCAAGGTTGAACTTCAGTTGCCACTTCTTAGCCCATCTGCCCAAATTATCTAGATCCTGTTGCAGTAGCACACTGCCATTACTGTCATTAACAACCCTGCCAACCTTTGTGTCATCTGCAAACTTCGACATTAAGCCTGATATACCTTCATTAATATCATTGATAAATACACAAAACAACAGTGGACCCAACACCGAACCCTGTGGGACTCCACTAATAACATTAGTCCATGAAGAGCAGCACCCATTGATTACCACCATCTGTCTTCTCCCACTTAACCATCCTTTTATCCATTTTAGCAACTTACCCTTAATACCATTCTGCTCCAATTTGTACAGTAGTCTTCCATGCGCAACAGTGTCAAAAGCTTTCCTGAAATCCAAGTATATGATATCAAAATTATTTTTCGCATCCAGTTCCTTTGTGACCACATCATAATAACCAATCAAATTTGTCAGACAAGACTTTCCCTTAACAAACCCATGCTGTGTTTGAATTATTGCTGCAGTCTTGTCTAGATGATCCTGCAATGCATCTTTAACCAGTGAGTCCATTATTTTACCCGGAACAGAAGTTAAACTAACTGGTCTGTAATTACTCGTGTCACCCTTCGATCCACCTTTGTGAATTGGGGACACATTTGCACATCTCCAGTCCGTGGGAACCTCCCCTGAGTCCAAGGATGCTCTCATAATTATGGCTAAGGGTTTGCTTAGTTGCTTTGCCGCCTCCTTTAAAATAACTGGATAGATCCCATCCACCCCAGGTGCCTTTCTTATGTTTAACTTCAACAATTTCTCCTTCACTTTGCTCTCAGTTATTACAAAATCATTAAGCACACTGCTACAATTTGATAACCTTCTTCCATTTTCAAACTGTAATAATTCCTCACGTGTGAATGTAGATGCAAAATACTCATTCAGTTTGTTTGCTATCTGAGCAGGATCATCAACAGTCGAACCATCGATGTCAAGTGGACCAATCATATTCATCCCCTTCCTTTTAGAGTTTATATAAGTAAAGAAATCCTTGCTGTTTTTCTTAGCATCCTTTGCCAAAGATTTCTCGTAATCCGCCTTCGCCTGCCGAACCTCCTTTGTGACCTGATTACAGACTAGCTTATATCTGCCACAGGCTTCTGCGTCACCTGATAATTTATATGCATCCCATGCATTTTTCTTCTCTGTCACGAGTCTCATTAGTTCATTTGATAACCATTTAGGCCTAAACCTTGAACAATATTTCTTAATCGGTATATAAAGTCTAGTAGCTTCCACGATTAATTCCTTGAATGCTTCCCACTTAGAATTTACTGTTGGTAACATCATCAGTTGATCCCACTGTACAGAATTTAAAAACTGTCTGAGACCACTGTACTCCCCTTTACGGAAGCAAAAACCCTTTCCTTTACCCCTGACGGTAGTTACCTCTTTGAGTAAATCCCACTTCAGCACACTGTGATCACTGCCACCTAGTGGTTCCTTTATCTGCAAATTCTTAATACACGAATGATCACTGCTGATAACCAGATCAAGAGTATTACTTTCTCTGGTTGCCTCTCGAACATGCTGCTGCAGAAAACAATCATCCAATAAATCCACAAAAGTCTGACTGGTGTGTGAGTGACCAACCCACAAGTTCCAGTCAATATCTGGGAAGTTAAAATCCCCCATTATAAGACATTCAGATTTACTGGCCCACTCTATTTCTCTGTACAATTGTTCATTGTACTCATTCAAGTCATTAGGCCTATAACACACTCCTACCCTTATTTTTCCTTTCGCAGTGCTTATCTCGCACCAAACTGACTCAACAGAGCACTGTTCATCTATATTAACTGGGTGCACTTCCTTTGATTTTATGTTTTTCTTAATTAACAGCATAACACCCCCTCCCTTTCTGTCCTGTCTATTCTTTCTGTACACATTGTACTCCCCAAATTCCAGTTCTGCATTCCTTATATCTTTGTGACACCACGTCTCTGCTATCCCAACAATATCCGCCTTTGATGTCTTGACCAACACTTCAAATTCATCAAATTTATTTACTATACTTCTAGCATTGGTATACATGCAAGCATACATGCTCCTATGCCTATTCCTTGTTACCCTAACACATCCCATATACCTAACTATTCCATGATGACTGCCATCCGTCCCTGAAACCCCCAACACCCCTCGCTCCAGGTCGCTTCTTATTCTAATAGAAGTTGTGCAAGAATCACCTTCACCTCTGCCTGCGGTTACTGTTAAACTATTAGTCTTTGTATCCCCCCAAACTAGCAGTTTTCCGACCCACCTAACACTGCCTCGATAGCATCAGCAAATATTCTTGCACCCTTTCTATTTAAGTGTATCCCATCCCTGTAGAAGCAATCTCTCCTGTTAACAAGTACAGTCCAGGCTGAAAAAAAGTCTACCCCTTGAGCCTTGCACAATCCTTCCAGGGCCGAATTGATCGACAAGGCTCTCATCATGTACTCCCTCCTGTCGTGTCTGGGCAGAATTGCAGACACTTTCAAATTCAACCCTATTTCACGGCTTTTTTTTCAACAGTGACCTGTACTTGTTAAGTAATTCTGCCGGTCTCCTACTCTTAATATCATTAGTGCCAACGTGTACAACTATATCACCTTTTGTGCCCTTGAAAGATGATATCCGCTCTACAACGTCATCAACCTTTGCCCTTTGATCCTCCTTTGTGAATTAGGGTCACATTTGCACATCTCTGGTCCATGGGTACCTCCCCTGAGCCCAAGGAAGCTCTCATAATTATGGCTTAAGGGTTTGCTTACTTCCTTTAATATAACTGGATAGATCCCATCCACCTCAGGTGCCTTTCTTATGTTTATCTTCAATGATTTCTCCTCCACTTTGCTCTCAGTTATTACAAAATCATCTAGCTCACTGCCAGAGTTTAATTCACCTCTGGCATTCCCCTCATTGAATAACTCCTCATGTGTGAATATAGATGCAAAATACTCATTTAGTTTGTTTGCTACCTGAGCAGGATCATCAACAGTTGAACCATCGATATCCAGTGGACCAATCTGATTCATCCCCTTCCTTCTAGAGTTTACATAACAAAAGAACTCTTTGCATCCTTTGACAAATATTTCTAGTAATCTGCCTTTGCCTGCCTAATCTCCTTTGTGACTTGGTTACAGACAAGTTTATATCTATTATAGGCTTCCGTGTCACCAATTAATTTATATGTATCCCATTCATTTTTCTTCTCTGCTATGTGTCTCATTAGTTCATCTGACATCTATTTAGGCCTAAACCTTGAACAATATTTCTTAGTTGGTATGTTTGTTTGTTTGTTTGTTATTTGGTTTTTAGGAGCATTAGCAACTAAGGCCATATTGCTCCGGGGATATGCGGTGGTCATTCCCTGACCTTTCCGTATCCTCTGTATTTAGTGGTGACGGGCTTGAACCCCGGTCTAATCAAGAAGCGTGTGCTACGCACTGCTGCTCCTTCCCACCTGGCTACGGAAGCGCCTAGTTGGTATGAAAAGCCGAATAGCTTCCAAGATTAATTCTTTGAATGCTTCCCATTTTGAATTTGCTGTTGGTAACATCATTAGTTGGTTCCACCGTACAGAATTTAAATACTGTCTCAGGCCTCCGCAGTCGCCTTTACGAAAGCAAAAACTCTTCCCTTTACCCCTGATGGTAGTTACCTCTTTGAGTAAATCCCACTTCAGCATACTGTGATCACTGCCACCTAGTAGTTCCATTATCTGCAGATTCTTAATGCATGAAGAATCACTACTGATAATCAGATCAAGAGTATTACTCCCTCTAGTTACCTCCCGAACATGCTGCTGTAGAAAACAATCATCCAATAAATCCACAAAAGCCTTGCTAGTGTGTGAGTGACCAACTCACAAATTCCAGTCAATATCTGGGAAATTAAAATCCCCCATTATAAGACTCTCTGATTTACTGGCCCACTCTATTTCCCTGTACAGTTGTTTATTATACTCATCAGAATCATTAGGCCTATAACACTCCTACTCTCAATTTTGATTTCCCAGTGTTTATTTCACACGAAACTGATTCGACACTGCACTGTCCAGCCATGTCGACTGGCTGTACTTCCTTGGATTTTATGTGTTTCTTAACTAATAGCATAACCCCTCCTCCCTTTCTATCTTTCCTGTGCACATTGCACTCCCCAAATTGCATTTCTGCATTCCTCGTATTTGTGTGGAAACACATCTCTGATATCCCAACAATATCTGCTTTTGATGTTTTTACCAACACCTCAAATTCATCAAATTTATTTACCAAACTCCTAGTACTGGTGTACACGCAAGTATACATGCACCTGTTCCTATTCTTAGCTACCCTATCACAGCCCATGCGTTTACTTGTATCGCAATGACTCCCAGCAGTCTCTGAAATCTCCTGCATCTTGTTTTCCAGGCTGGGTTGCTCATTCCAATAGAAGCAGTGCAAGAATCACTTTCACCTCTGCCAGTGGCTACTGTTAATCTATTAGTCTGTGTATCCCCACCAAGCTTGCAGTTTTCCGACCCACCTAACGCTGCCTCGTGGGTCGGAAAACTGCTAGCTTGGTATATAGTAATATAGTAAGCATGTAGTAATATATAGTAATATAGTTGGTATATAACTTGGTATATAGTAATATATAGTAAGTGCACTGAAGTTGGTTATATGGCATCGTTTTGATTACATCTCATATTGTTAATACCTTCATAATGAGTTGCCTATTCATTGTATTTTGAAGGCATTCACAATATGAGATGTACTCAAAATGATGCCATGTAACCAACTTTGGTGAACTTACTGCATACAGACTTGATGAAAAGCACTAACTTCTGTGTCTAGTAAGTTTCCCATAGTCCGAGGTTTTTGTCCCAAATTTTTAATATGGCTAGAAAAATACAGAGAACTCATTTGAAATCAGTGTGCAAACTGGTTTATAAAAGTGTTCAAATCTTTGATGAAAAAAATAATAATAATAATTTTGTTGACTATATAATAAAAATAATGATCATAATGAAGTCATGTTGTAATGACAAAATTATGTATGTCATTATACAATGCATTTGGCTATCTATGTGGTTCCCTTTTTATTGTCTGGTGCTTCATGTCCTTATTTAAATTAAACAATTAAAGTGGCAGCTGTTTACAAGACATTGCCTTTGCCCAATAAAGTCTTTATACTGGCTTGTTCTAGGTTTGTGGAAGCAAAAATGGCTGTTGCTGAAAATTTTGTTAATTCAAGGCTTAAGGTTATGGTTTGAAGGTTCAAGGTTTTCATGGTACAATGAGATTTTCCAAATATTCCTCTGCATTCTGGGGACATATTAGATTCTGATAACTGGGAAACCACACTTTTTGGTTTCAGTATTTAGTATCATCTAACCAAGCTTCAAGCTGGATATGGTGGATTTTCTGTAGCTCGATTACATTCCGTTTTATGCTCAATTAAAGAGTTAAAAGACATCAGCAGGAGTTTTGCCTGATATTTATGCAGTGGGTTATGATTCACTTCCAAATTTTTTGTTCTAAATTTATATCATTTTTATTTTTGAGATGTTGTTAATGATGCACAATAGAGTTTTAGCTTCTGGTCTTGATCTAAATGTGTGAAAAAACTTACCTTATCCATTATGGTATTAGCAAGCAATCAATCATTACTTGTCCCTAGTGGTTAATCAGCAGATTTCAACTGGGAATGCCTGGAATACCTGAATACCTTTGACCAGAATAGTTGACCAGAATACCTTTTTCTTTGAAATTGCCTCTGCATTATATTCAGTCCATATGTGCCTCTCCCATTTACATATGTGTGGTATTTTGTTTTTGAATGACATTTCAGATGCTATTTATTCTATTTCAGTGGGTATTTTCTCAAAGAAGTATCCTCTTAGATTTTCTATTTTCTACTTTGCTTGATCCTTTTTTTGTTGAAAAATGAATATTAAATTTATTTCATACACTGATGAACTTATTTTGACAGTTCAACCACCCTCTAGGTCTAGTGATTTTAAGTTATCTAAAGTTTGATATACCGGTTCAGTATTCAATCGTTTATAAAATACTGGTTGATAATTTGGTCAACTATAGCACCTTGAATCTTAATTTGCTTCTGTTTTAATTTAATTTTCAATTTGTTTTTAAGTATTTCATTTTTAAGACCAGGAAGTTAAGGTTGCCTGTTGTACCATCTAGAACAATGCTCTTGAGTAATCTTTGTATTCCTTCTTTGCAGGAGTGGGATTATATAAAGTTATTATATCTGTAATCTATTATTGATAAGGACTGATGACAGTTTACATCTATAGGATTATATACACTGGAGAGTTCCTTGTCATTGTTTACAAGCCAATCATGTTCTTTGTTTAACGTTAAGAAGGAACAACAAATCAGCATCAACTCTGCCATCCAGTTATTTTCCAAACTGAACTCTGATCCAGACCTTTGGTATGCAGAGCTTGGCTATCAGGAGTCCTTGAAGAAGAGGATGTTAGCTCAGACCAGTGAGGAACCATATCAGTTACTGACCTTCCTTGTAGCAACTGATCACTATGTAGTCTTGATTTCAAATCTGCTTTTGCATCTTGGTTACATGGACTGTTTGAGACAATTGACATTGATGATCTCCCAAGCCTGTTGCTCTATCTGATCAATGATCACCAGTATGGATTCCATCAGAGTTGATCCACTGATGATATACTGGCTTATGTTATTCATCTATAGATAAATTCAATGGAAAAGTTTGGCAAAATTCAAACAGTTGCTTTTGACATTTGTAAAGTTTTTGGTCATGTTTGGCGTAAAGGACTTCTAAACAAGCTCTGTATTATGGATTGCTGACTGTTCTGCAATTGGGTATCCAGTTTTCTCTCTGCCTGCTTGCTGCAGCTGATGGTTCTCTGTTTTCTACAATTTTCACTAATGCTGACATTCCCCAATGTTCATTTCTTTCTTCCACTCTTTTACTCTTATATATTAATGACTTTTTCCACTGACTGGAAATCCTATCTATAGTTTTGCTGATGACAGTACACTGCTTTTCACCTTCCAGTTTCAGAAACCAGCATAAATAGCTTGAAATATCCACCAACCGTCCCTTTAATTCTGATCACTAGATAATTCCCCAATGGGGCAAAGACAACTTAGTTAATTTCCATCCTTCTAAAACTCAGTCCTGTCTTGTACCTCACAAACAATGGAATCTACTGCTCCTATGCTTATCTTCAATGACTTTGATTTCTGAGCAAGATCACATCTCTATTAGGGATTACCCTAATTTCTAAGCTCTGCTGGCTTGTTCCCACATCTCTCTCTCTCTCTCTCCAGATTCTAGACTCCATTCAAAAGAGGGCAGTCAGATTAATTAATGACCCGTCTTTTACAAAGTCTCTCCATTTACTCTCTCACAGATATTTTGTTTCTGCAATATGCCTTTTCTATAGATACTTCCATGGGCACTGTTCTTCTGATTTGGCTTCTACAATTCCCCCCCCCCCTCTTCCATACCAGTCACTATCTATTTACTGTCCAAATTCAAACTTGAAGAACCAACTTTTCTTCTTCCTTCAACCCATGCATGGGTAATAAGTGCTATATGTTCTAATGCCTTTTGTGTTTGAGGTTTTCATAAAAAAAAAAAAAAAAAAAAAAAAACACAAGTGAACAGGATGTATGCATTAATTCCTTTTCAGTTTTTAATTTGAACATGACATCTAGTTATACATTTGTATTACTGGTTGCTAGGGCAGCCAGGAATGCAATTCTCATCCCTTAATAATGAAAGGAGTTATCCCTCATCTCATCCCTTAATAATAATAGTTTACCCTGAACAATGATAGGAATATGAAACATTTAAATTTAAATACAATGAATGCTGGTTAATGTTACTGCTGGTTATTGTTACCAGCTGCTTTTTATAATCAAAAATGTAAATCCAAAACATTTATATTATAATGTATGTAAATTTTGCCACTTTTTATGAGCATACTACCATTTAATGTTATAATTTTTTTTTTCAATTAGGAGAAATGTCTTCCAGAACACCTAAAATTGTATGTAAGTCACAAATTTAAGGTAATTGATAATCCTGACCACCAAACAATGTTCGCAACCTCAGCCCTTGTTGTGTGAAAGTTTAACTTTAAACATTTTAATTCCTGACATGTCTGTAGCCTTCAGGAAAAGCAGGAGATTGCCGGTAAACAAAAGCAAATGAGCAATCAAGAAAATGGCATTTTTGCTATTGGGCTATATGACTGGGGAAAGGAGTATCTAACCCACTATTGTAAAGTTTTACAACTATACACGACAAGTTAGTGTTCAATTACACTATATAAACACACGAAATTTTCCTACAAGTGATCATGTGATCTTACATTGCATATGTGCAGTACTGTATCCGCTGTCTGCTTTCTATTCACAGAATAGAAAGCAGACAGTGGATACAGTACTGCATTTGAATTTCCATTCACAGAATAGATAGCAGACTGTATCCACTGTCTGCTTTCTGTGAATAGATTTCTTGAGTTAGTTTGCAATTGACATCTATTGAGAATTGAACCGTGATTTATTTATTTTTAGAATAGAAATGTTGCAGATTTGAGTTTGAGTGAAAAGAACAAAATTCTAAGTGCTTATGATTTGCCCAAGTGCAGTCAGAGGAATGCTCCATTAAAACTTGGTTTTTCACACCCTTTTTTGTGTAAACTTTTAAAGAATAAAAAATTGTGCTTGCCTTAGTTGTACAGCTCATCTGAATGTGCAGTTGAACAACATAAAACTCATCATTTCTTCCAGCAAATACAATGTCCATAGTACAACTTTTGGATCAAGGAATTGTAAAGGTTTTCAAAACATTGTGAAGGAGTGCAATACAACGAAAAATTATTGTAGAGATTGAAGAAAGCAACGATGCTCAAGCTAAGGATATAGCAAGAAGAATTAACTTATTAGATGCAGTGCAATAAATTGCTAGTGCTTGAGATTTAATTTCCAATTAAACAAAAACTGTTTTTGTGATGCTGGATTTATTCAGCCAGATGTGATAAATATTGAGGAAAGTAGTGCAGTGCCAAACAGAGTACACTAATTCATTTAATATTACAACATTTTTTGAGGAGTGGATAAACATTGATAAAAATCTTCTAACTACAGTGATCTGTCATTAAAAGATATTGTCGATAGAAATATACCAAATAAACCTGACACTGAGAAAAATGAAAATTCTAATAATAAAGACAGAGTCCAGAGAGTTAAGCCAATAACCAGAGAAATTAGGAAATCTGCTGAAGTGTTATGGAGTGCATTGGAATTTAAGGGAGGGAAAAGTGAAGACTACAAATTATTGTACAGTTTACAAGAACATATTGAAGATTTAAAACAATAAACATTGGAAATTTTTTTAAATAGGTTGATATGTTTATATTGTGTTTTTGTATTCATTGTTTACTTTTTTAATCTGTAATTTTTTTTAAAAATTTCAACACTGAAATCAATTGATATATGTTTATATTGTATGAGTTATGTATGTAAAGTATTATATATACTGTACTGACTGGAAAGATAAACAACTTTTTATATTTCATCAAAAAAAAAAAAATATATATATATATATATATACCTCCATTTAATGTTATCAATTTTTGCAAAACAAATGTGATCACAATAAGTGGAACTTACTATAACTGGAAGTTTAATAACTGGTAAATATTGGATAATCTTTATTTCAATGACCAGATTTATTGGGGGGGGGGGAATTGGAAAGGTAATTTCTAAATATAGCAAGTTCCCATCTTATGACAAAGATATTTTTTCTGAAAGATGTTGTCGTTGTTGTTATTTGATTTTTAGGAGCGTATTAGCAACTAAGGCCATATTGCTCCGGAATATGCGGTGGTCATTCCCTGACCTTTCCGCATCCTCTGTATTCGGTAGTCACGGGCTCGAACCCCGGTCTAATCAAGAAGTGTGTGCTATGCACTGCCGCTCCTGCCAACCTGGCTACGGAGCGCCTTTTCTGAAAGAAGTTGGATAGATGTAATTATGGAAAATTGTAGCCTTTAAAAAATTACATCAGAATATAATTTTCAATAACCACAATGTTATAAATTGGGGTTATGCGCCTAACAATAGTCCAACATATTTAATGGAAAAATAAGCCAAAATTCTAAATAAATCTGCTATTACAAAAAAAAAAAAAAACACCACTAATATTGCTAATATTAAGCATGTATAACTTATTTTATAGTAAACTAAATATATAAAATAAGAAATTTCATATAAAATAAGAAATTTCATATAAAATAAGAAATAAGTATATTTTATTTTATTACTGGCCATTTTCGAGATTCCAAGCTATTCACTTTGGGGAAAAGTTTGATATGTCATCATTCCAATTTCATGGTATTTGATCAAGATCTCAGAAAATGCTAGTTGGTTTGCAAACAGAAATAATTTACCTTGACATCGTAATATTCTTCTATTGAGTGTCTATCAGGTCGCTTCCCAGTAAATAAACTGAAAGTTCTGGTGTTATTGTAGTGGCAAATGATGCAAGAAAGCAAGCTTATACAGAATCATCCAAAAAAAACCAAAAAAACATACACATTTCCTATATCACTGTCCTCCCAATAGTTTGTCTAATTCTTCCTTGAATTTATTCAAACTATCCACTTCTACAACACCAGATGGAAGTTTGTTTCAACAATCAGCTACTTGCTGGCTGAAGGCAAACTTCTGCACATCTATCTTGCAACCACCCTTCCTCAATTTCAATTTATGCTCCCTCATGTTTGTAGCTGTTTGTTGTTTGTTTATTTGGTTTTTAGGAGCATTAGCAACTAAGGCCATATTGCTCCGGGATATGCGGTGGTCATTCCCTGACCTTTCCGCATCCTCGGTATTTGGTGGTGACGGGCTCAAACCCCGGTCTAATCAAGAGGCGTGTGCTAATGTTTGTAGTCTGAGCAAGAGGAAGGATTCCAATGGCAATGAACTTACTCCATCATTCAAAGTCTTAAATAAATGATAAAACGTTGGCCCTAAGACAGTGCAGTGGATACACCAACCTGCTATTTTCAGGACTCCAACAAAGGCTTTTCACTTTTGAGAAGGAGTCTAGCCTCATGTCAAAGTGTAAGGTTATAACAGTGCATATTTCAATAACCCTACCTAATGCATTAAGCAATTACCCTACTAATTTCTTTAGTTATTATTACTAAATGCAATAGGAGAGGTCTCTTATAGTTCATCTGCAACAAAGAGTGCTGAAGGAATGACAAAGTGGGCAAACTCCTTTTTAGAAACAGAGACCAGGTAGTTAGAATAAGTACAAATTGTACACCATGTTCTGGTAAAACTTCACTCATTCAATTCCTAATCATAATAACTGAAATTCATGTTAATTTCAGTTATTATGTAACAATAATAACATTATTATTATATTTGCCCAAACCTTTACTTCTTTCTCCTCCTCATTCAGAAAGTAGTTCAGAGTAGCTGCCATGGCAATCAGGACTGTAATTATAATCTTTATCCTTAATAATGGTCACTACTCATGGTAAATTCAAAACACATCCAATATGGAAGATATTTTTGACAGAATATAAACACTTGCCTAGTTTAGAATTGAAAGCATCACTAAGATAGCGATGCAAAGTACAGACTGGCCTCGATTAAAGCGATTAATTCGTCCTGCAAGCGCATCATGCAAAATGGAAACGTGTTAATCGAATATAATAATCAATAGGAAAAATTATAATTGGTCCTTGACCTTCTGAAATGTCCATAAAGAATTTTAAAAATACCTTTTAAATAACTTTTTAACTGTATACAATATAAAAGATAATGAAAATAATTATGGAATTAAATGTTTATTGCATAAAACAGCGGTTTCCAAACTGTGCGCCGCAGAATATTTAAAATTTTTGAGGGAAACACAGCGATATTCGCATCTGTCGGACACCGCGCGAACTACTAGCTCAAGGTAGTTCACAGTTTCAACATTTCTTATTAAGTTGTTTGGACCTAACTACTAAACGGAACTGTTAGGTATTTCTTTTGGTCTGGGTGCACTTTGAAAAAATTACTGAGACATTAAGGGCGCCGTGAACCGAGAAAGCTTGGGAACCTCTGACATAAAATACACAATGAAGAAATGACTGTTGGGGAAATATTTGAACAGTGTTGACTTTCTCTTTTCATCAATCAATTTCCGATAGCCGACAACAATCTTCTCTGGGCCCCGGCGAAATAAATATCACAGAGAACCTCAAACCTTTTGTTTGAGGTTCTATGCGATACGAAAGATTTCATCTAATTCTTTTACCGTTATGTCCTTTGCGGTAACATTTTCATCTGGTTCATTTAAAAATTTGAAATTTTATGCAAGTGTGCATCGACTTTATTAGCAGGAGACAAACAAGTAACACGTCTTCTTCCGATGGTTGATGGAACACACCGAAGTGGGCAGCAGGCAAACGTTTGATAATTGACTGTACAACTCGCTGTAAGCTTAATGCGCAATTCAAATCTTTTTCAACAATCGCATAAAAAAAAAAAAAAGATCGTGTTAACTGGAAATTTGCATCGTGTAAAGTGAAAAGTGGTATAATTTTTCAAATAGCGTTATGCGAGGCCTGGCTGTAAAATGATTTGATGGCAGGATGTCAGCACCTGTAATTTAAATCTAGGAGTCATAAGTAAGTTGGAGACACATAATGCATTGCATTTTAATCCTCATTCTTGAGTTATACTATCTAAATAAAATATTTTATGATGAGCACTTACTTTATATCATCAGCCATTTGATTTCCATACTGCTTACAACCCATTAATGAAATATAAAGCCTCAAAATTTCATTTGTGCCCTATCAAGAAAGTATGTTTATAATTAAGAAGAAATTCTTTTCTTTTTTTCTTTTTTTTCCATATATTAATTACATCAATTATTATTTAGCTAAACATTGTTATTATTTCTTTATAACTGGAAGTTTCTATTTAAAATATAGTTAATAAATAAATATCAGTTGTGTCTTGAACTTAACATAGAAAGAAGAAATCAAAATGATGTCATTTAAACAATTCAAAGCAGACATCTTTTTGACTACATTTAAACAATTAGTAGGGAAATTTCTACTTACTTTTTATATGCTAAATGATTACAAGTCTAAAGGGAATCTTATGATTCATAACAAGAAGTTTAACAAAGAGCCTAATTTTTTTTAATTATCTGCTACTTACTTAAATGAAAATTGAAAATGAAAGGTATTAGAACCAAGAGTACTTTAGTACTTTGTATGAGTTGATGACTGAGTTGACAGAAGATACCTGTTGACATTAGATCTGAATTTCTGGAAATTGCAATTTTTGAGAAATACATGTGAAGAATGGTTGTTCTGGAGAACAGAAGTACAAGGGATAAATAAAGAGGAAAATTTAGTTCTGTGAGTTTGGGATTAGGCAGTAAATGGGCACTAATTAGTTTCAGAATGTGTTTGGACAGGTTGGAAGAAAGTGAGGGAAAATAGATGCCAATTCAGAACAGTGCCCACAGAGTATCTATGGAAGAGGCACGCAATAGAAGCAGAATACCTGTGAGACAAAGAGTGAAGTGATTTTGCAAGAGATGGATCATTAATTAACCTGACTTAAATTAATCCCCATTTGAATATAATCTATCTAGAAGCTTCAGAGAGGGTTTGGGGCACCATCCCAGATGTGGGAACAATATTCAATGGTAGGACAGATTTGGGGTTTGTAGAGAGTGAATAGTTGTTTAGAACATAAATAAGGTTGAGAGCAAAAAAAGAAAACCCAGGTAATCTCTAAAAGAAATAGTAATCTTGTCAAGAATTTTCAGTATCATCAAAGATGAGAACAGGAGAGACCTAGAATCCTTTTAGTGAGAAATAAGACATGCCTCAGTTTTAGAAGGATTGAAGTTCACTAAATTTTCTTCACCTCATTGGGGAATTACTCAGATTTCAGCATTTAAGGAACTGTTGATGGATATTTGAAAAACTGAGGCTGTTTGCATAATGAAAAGTTATCATCACCTGTAGTGAGTGGTCAGAGAGATACCAACATACCCTGGCTTGTAGCCGTGAAGGATATTGTGTACAGTGTGTGCGTTTTGTATGCAATAAAGATTTCTTCTTCTTCTTCAAAAGGGCATTTTTTTTTATTTACTGTATTTAGCAGTTACTGCCAATGTTTGGCAATACTGCTGTCTATTATACAGATAATTTACTACAAGATGAAATGCACAAGGCATAATTTCTTATGGGCTTAGGTAGTTAACTATATAATACTGGTGTAGATCCACCATAGTTTACCCACACCAGGGTACCTGGCCACCCACTGATGATGAAGCCCACTAGCTTCGAAACCAATTGTCTGGGTGGCGGTATCCACTGAAAATAAATAACAGTAGTCTTCTCTACTAGAGAAGCATTATTTATTTGAAGTATTGCAATACCAGCTATCTCATTGTGAAGGCATCCACAATATGAGACAATTAAAATGATGCCTTTACACTATATACATAGTTCAATTATGGTGGATCTACACCGATATTATACAGATAATTTACATATTTTACAGCAGGTAGCACATTAATCTAATTCAGCCATTTTTTTTAAAAATTTATTGTGCGAGAGAAGTTCCAGCCATACTAATGGCAACGCTATTTTGTAGTATTTATTTATCATTGAGATAAAGGCCAGTCAGTGTAGTTAATATTGGGTGACTGTCCACTTTGCCCAATTGTCCTGTAGGCACAACCAGTTCTCATCCCTGACACATGGAGTCAGGCTAAGGCCTACTATTTAGCTTGTAAAGTTCGTCATTATTTTAACACTCTCTGTAACCCTCCTATATGTAACTACCCAAGTATCAGTGGTGGGATAAAAAAAAGTCATTAAAGCCAAGTTGTAAGAAATATTACTAAGTCAAAGTTGTCACTAAGTCCAAGTTTTAAAAAATGTTATAAAACTTCAGTAGTAAGAATCATTATCAATAGCACCATAAACAGCTGGTGCTTCTGTCCCAAAGGAATGGTGCCCCTGGGGATATCTACAGAAAAAAACAATACAGAACCATTAGGTTGAAACACAGGTGAGAATATAGATGAACAGAAATTGCAGCCAACAGCTTTTGCAAGAAACTGTCTGATTGGCAATCCATAAGATGGGAGCTTTAGTTTAGAAGTTTACAGCTTAGTTTAAAAGAACTTTATGCTAAATACAATCAAAAGAATTAAAAATGTCAAGAGCAACTGCTTAACTTTCACTAAATTTTTCCATCGAATCTGTCCAAATATGATTATGAGTCAATATATCACGAGTAGATTGACACTAACAGAATTCCTATAGGTGATCTTTAATCAGATGGAAGGTTTCAAGATAGTTTAGGAGTTGTGGCTGATGGATTTCTTCATTACTTTTGAAAGAGTAGAGGTAAATGCAAAGGGACAATAGCTGGGTGAAAGGGATTTGTTATGCTGTTTAGGAACTGGCTGAATATGAGCAAATTTTCAAACAGAAAGAAAAACACTAGTAAAAACATCTTTTCACACAAAAGTGTAAAAATGCAACAGAGAAGAGGAGCGCCGTGAATATTTTCTGCCATAAAAAAACATGGGCGTGGCTAAAATTATCTTTCTCGGTCAAAACAGCGCTCAGTGGGTGGGGGGAGAGGGGTGACAAAATCGCGAGCGTGGATGTTTCTCGCTAATCCTTGTTCAGTATGTGTTATACGCTTGTCATGGAAGGTTTCGTCATTTCCTTTTAATTTATATGCTTATAAATTGAATAAATTTATCAATTTATAAATTGATATGCTTAAAAAATTATAAATCTACCGTTTTGCAGTGTAAAACAGACTTTTTCGAGTGTGTTAACGGAAGAAAGTGACTTTATTGTGGACAAATTCTTTCTAACCCCTACAAAAATATGGCTACGAATAACAAGAGAAATGTGAAAATATAAAAGAAGGTGATGACATTAGCGAATAAAATTGAGTTATTAGATAAAATTTCTAATGGTGAAAGTGATTTTATAATGTTTTGCCACTGAGGCAAAACATTATAAAATCAATGAGTCAACGGTACGATCAATCAAGAAATCGGAAGAAAAAATCCGCCAGTGTCTGTGAAAATGCGCTAATTGCTTCAAAAATTTGCTCTGTAACTCATAATGTTAAATTAGAAAAAAATGGAAAAAGCTTTAAATCTGTGGATAGAAGACCGAACTCAAAATAAAATTCCATTAAGTTCACTCATTATTCGTGAAAAGGCACAACTCCTTTATCAACACTTTAGCGAAACTGGTGATAGCACTGGCGGGATAAGTTTTTTAGCTAGCAAAGGTGCTGGTTTGAAAGGTTTGTTTGAAATTTCTAATAAATATTACATTTAATATTAAATTGTTTCTTATTTTCATTTCGATGTCATATGCTTGCATTTCACTATGTACTGTCTATGTACATAGTCATACTATGAATGTACATAAACAAAATTTTAGACTAGTTTTTCTTATATATTTCATACTTTGGAACGGAACCACTTTATTACTATGGGAGCCATAACTCAGTATTCGTGTTTTCGGTATTCGCAACATTTCTCAGGAACGTAACCCCCGCAAATAGCGGCAGTTTACTGTATTGTGTTTTTTTTTATACTGTGGAGTATTTCACAGTGAATACGTTCAGAGAAAATAATACAGAAAAAAACTCAATGCCAAAGTATTCCCAACATAAGAAATACGGATATTTGAAAAACATAACATTGACTGAATTTTTAAGAAAAAAAAAAAAAAAAACATTTCAAAAAACCATAAAAAGACAACACAGAAACTGGAAAAAAAAGTAGGCACACCTGCCTGCTCTTTCCAGTTTTTTGTTCATGTGTTTTTCAGTTTAAAAAAAAATCATTATTTATGGGATGAATGAATACTGTATATTCAAAAACTAGGACATAATTTGAATTATATAATGTACTTAAGATTACCTCAAACATCATCCAAGAGCGTGCATCTCTAAGGCATCTTTCCATATCATAATCTTTAAGTAAACTCTTAGATCCAAATATTTGGATGCATTCATTTACACAGAACCAAAGTGCTTCAGAACTGAATACCTAAACATATATAAGTTGTATATACATTTAAAATTTACCATTTGTCATCACTGTTAAAATTTGTCAAACTATTATTAATTCAATTAATAATCTAATGCAAACATCAGCCATTAATTAATATTAGCAGTGTAAATAACAAGTTATGTACACAATGCTTTACATTTCAGAAGCACTGAATTTTTTGCCCCAATATGAAAGAGTAATTCTGTAATCCATTTTAGGACCTTGAACTGTGAATTGCTGGAACATATTGGAATATTGTCATTCCAATATGTTCCAGCTTACACAGTAATCTTTCATGCAAGACCAAGTGAAATGCTTTGCTAATATCCAAATAAACAAACAATGTCAACAGTGTTTCCTGCATCCAACTCATGGCTAACACTGTCATAATAGTTGATCATATTAGTTAAACAAGATTTTACCTTTACAAAATTGCTCTGTGTTCTCTGGAAAATACCATTTCTATCTTGATGATCTTGTACAGTATTCTTACTCATCACTGCCTCTGTAGTTATCAACCACCTTCTTAGAACCACCTTTGACGACTGGTACTACAGCAGAGCTTCTCCAATCCAGGGGAATCATCCCTGTCCAATGAAGCGCTCACAATTTTAGTGGTATGATGTATTCCCCTTTCTAAAATAACTATATACATACCATTTTTTACTGCCCAGGATTCTTACAGGTTATCAGGATCAAAAGTTTTTCTAGTAAATAATCCTCTGTGATTTCCACATTACCAGTTTCACAGTGCTCAAGTTCATGAACACAGTTTCTCCTCACTGTGAAGGAGCTTTCATCTTAAAAATCATTGGAATGAATTATTTCCAAAAATGGCTGAGGCAAGGAGTAAAGTTCAATGTGGAACAGGTGGTCACTTTTGGCAAATGTAAAAGTATGGGCAATTAGGGATTTTTTTTAGCAGATGCAAAACAGATCTGCTTAATTCCTTCTATCACTTATTTATTCAAATAATAATATTAAATATAAAACTAGTATAACATTTATTATATTTTTATTTATTATTATTTTTTTTATTGATGGCACATTCTATATAGCTCTGCTTCCTTGCATTTTAATGCTAATAATTTTAGACAGAAGCAGTAATTGCTCAGAATACAACACGAACTGACATCCTTTAGCCAATTTTTTCCTCAGACTGTCTTCAAGTAGCTCTTTAATGATGACATTGAGAACTAATTTCATAATTCATGTGCACTGCGATTTACGTGCATTGGTAATTAGTTAGAAGATGCAGAAAACTGCCAATTCCCCGAATAAAGTAAGTTTGACCCTAATTTTTTTTTGGAAAAAATACCATCATATAATGATAACACAAGCTTGCAAGTATTTAAATTAGCATTAGCATTATTAAGGCATATGATGCAAGAAAGCAAGCTTATATAGCATCAGCCAAAAAAAAACCCTTCTTGTTTCACCCATCTGTGCGCTCCAAAAGTTTGTCTAGTTCAGCCTTGAATTTATTTAAACTGTCAACTTCCACAACAACAGATGGAAGTTTGTTCCAGCAATCAACTACCCACTGGCTAAAACCAAATTTTAACTGCTTTCCTCAATTTTAATTTATGGCCCCGCCCCTCAGGTGTGGAATCTGAGAAAGAGGAAGAATCCCATCAGCATTGAACTTGCTCAAACCATTCAAGGCCTTATACACCTCAATGAGATCACCTCACAGGTGCCTAGTCTCTATTTTAATAGTTTCCTCAATTTTAATTTATGGCCCCGCCCCTCAGGTGTGGAATCTGAGAAAGAGGAAGAATCCCATCAGCATTGAACTTGCTCAAACCATTCAAGGCCTTATACACCTCAATGAGATCACCTCACAGGTGCCTAGTCTCTAGATGCTGCAATCTGTAGAACTTAAGCCAATCTTGGTAACAGAAACTCTGTTCCACTTACTAATTTCGTTGCCCTTCTCTGTACTTGTTCTAGTATCTCAACATCTTTCCTAAAATGAGGCCTCCAGACCTGTATGTAGTACTCAAAATGAGCCTGATCATTGCCTTATACAAGGGGATAATTACCTCCTTATCCCTGTTAGCAGAATTTCTATATATCATTGACAAGGTCCCATGAGCTGCTTTTGCAGCCTGTTTGCACTGCTCAAAACACTTCGTATCTGACTGCACAATTACCCCCAGGTCTTTTTCATTCTCCACTACCCTGAGTGCAGTACTTTGCATTTGTCAATGTTAAACTTCAGTTGCCACCTCTCAGCCCATCTGCTCAACTTTTCTAGATCCTGCTGCAGTAGCCTACCATCCTTACTGTCATTAACAACCCTACCAACCTTCACATTATCTATGAACTTGGACATTAAGCCTAATATACCTTCATCAATATCACTGATAAATACAGAAAACAACAATACACCCAACACTAAAACCTGGGGGACTCCACTAATATCATTAGTCCACGAAGAAGGGAAACAAACAACAGTACCAATCTAATAATAACAAATACTTACTCTTAAAATTGCAGATTCTACAGAACAGTCTGGATCTTCTGTCGTGTCTAATATGCCTGCAGTTAAGTATACCATACTCTCAAGAGCATACAAAATTTGTGCCATCTTTGACAACTTCACCTAGATAAATTAAAAATGATCTTAAATTTAAAAAAAAAAATAAATTTAAGAAAATGCCTTATCTGTTAATTACTATATTCCCCTTTAATATTTACTAACCATCAATTATTGAAGTATTTAAAAAATATATAAAAATTTGTTATAGAATCTCTAATATTTTTCATAGGCAACAGAATTGTATTATGACAATTAACTCAAAAATTCAACACTGCCCTAATCTGGGGACATTATTTCATCAAATATATTTTAGCTTAAAGTCCTCAACACTATGTAAATTTTCTGTTTATACTCTGGGATTTCCCCCACAGGGTCAGGAGTTCATAAGATAGAGAGAATATGAGAACATCACAATATTTATCAGTCACATAGGCTTGAACCACAGTCAGTTCAAATGCAAATACAAATATAACCTTGTGTTTGAAGACTCAGCTATGGAAGCTGTTACTACATAAAAATCATAAAAATAGAATGTTTTAATAAATATTTAACTAAATTAATAATTACATACTGCCATGTACTGCAGGGACTATTCTGGTATTTTCCTCAGTGGCTAAATAAATTAAAAATTAAACTTCAAAGCACCATTGTTGACAAGCATATATAGCCCAATGTCCAAAGTGAAAGGAAACTTGACATCAGTTGATCAGGCATTCTGAGAGAGATCCCTCTTTTATTTGATAGCCTAGACTGGCTGCCATCCTGGCTGATCTTAGAAATTGGTGAAGTATTTTATGAAATTACTATGGTTGGATGGAGTGTAGGGGATGAGAAGTTATGGTTTTTCTTGCTCCTTCAGCCCTTGCTGTGTACTAAATGAATAAGTTAGTGCAAAGCATCATTTTAGTTCGTAGTAAATCACCAAAGTGGGTGAAATGGCATTGTTTTTGTTACATCTCATATTGTGAATGCCTTTACAATGAGTTTCTATGACATTCACTACCTTGAATAAGCAATGCTTCACTAGTAGAGAAGACTAATGTTACTTATTCTTGGCAGATACCAGTTTGAGGCTTTCAGCTATGAACCCCTTTTTTAGCCCTTGCTGAGTCTTGATGGAAATAATTATTACTAATATTGTTCCAAAGCTGTTTGTTAGGTATGGGGACCAATATTGCTGAATAGAGCTAATGTGTTAGTTCTCTTTACTATTTATTAGTCCTGTATAAAAAAAAAACCAGAACATGTCTTTTACTCTTTACATCGAGTTGATTTCAATTGTTGAAATTCAGAAAGTACTTTTTTTTTTATACAACAAATAGATGTAATCCACTTGAAAATTTGTATTTTTACATTTTAAAATATGCAATTTAAAAAAATAAAATAAAAAATCACTTCACCTGCCAGTGTGTACACAGCATAGATGTAACTAAGTATTCCTATGCACAAGGAAAAATAAAAAATTTGCACTTTCCATTAACAAACAAATTAACAATGAATAATGATATATTACAAAATGCATGTCACACTTAATTCATTTTTCAGTATTTTTTTTCAAAATTAAAAAGGTGACAATATGCACTCCTGTTTTCTATGAGGCAGTTTTCTTGATACTGCTTATATTGTGATACACATAATGTGTGTGTGAGAGAGAGAGAGAGAGAGAGAGAGAGAGAGAGAGAGAGAGAGAGAGAGAGAGAGAGAGCCTTCTTGCAGACCTCTACAGACTTGTTCACAGATTGCAGGTCAATTTTTTTTCATGGGGTATCGCCCTTTGCTTTAGTTTCAGATTTAACATTATATACAGATGTGGTTTAGTATCGTTGTTTTAGTGTGCAGATTTTTTCCCCTCCTTTCACAGATCCCAGGGAATGCATGACACTTATTGTGTCACTGATCTAGATAATTACGAATTGGCTTCAAAAGCAGAAGTATAATGGAAGTAACTTTGATTACTACCATTAATGTAAGATTTGGTTTTTTCAGAGAAAAAATTACATTATTAGCATTAGTAATAGTATCAGCTATATAGTGCAAGGAAGCCACAGGCTATTCCTGCACTGGCCAAAAAAAAAAAAAAAAAGTATGAAAATATAAATTATGCACTGCCCTCTTCATGTAGGTAACTATTCAATTCACCTTTGTATTTCTTCAAACTATCATCCTCAACTACCTGTGGATGACTCACTGTCAATGACTCACAGAAAACTTCCTACAATCTAATCTAAACCTCTTCCCCTTCTAATTCTAATTTGAATTATGGCTCCCATTTCTGGAATTCTTTATAACAGTGAAAATTTTGCCTTCACTCATTTTACTAACCCTTGTCAGACCTTCATAAAATAAATCAGATCCCCTAAGGTGCTTGGTTGTCAAGCTCTGTAGTTCAAATAACTGAAGTCTTTCCTCATACAGTCATCCTTTTGCTGATTTTACAATGTGAGTTGCCTGTCTCTGGACCCTTTCAAGAAGCTCAATATGTCTTTTCAGATGAGGTCTCCATACTTGGACACACAGTACTCCAAATGTGAACTTACAATTGCCTTATACAGTGGGATTAATGACCTTCCTATCTCTACAAGATACTGTTCGATATCGATAAGACAATCTATCAAATAGCAAACAGGCAGTTTTTTTGGCCTTCTGCTCAGAAAATTTCATACCTGCTGGTATTATAACTCCCAGAACCCTTTCTTCCCCTTACTGTTTTTATTTCAGCCCTACTAAGTGTATAAATTACTTTAAGGTTGCTATTCCTTAAATGTAAGATCATATTGCATTTTGCTACATTAAAACATAGCTGCCATTTTTCTGAAACCATTCTTGAAGCCTGTGCAAGTCATCCTTGAACAGGTTTTAAGAATCGCTGCTTGGCACTGACCATCAACGACTCTCCCAATTGTTATGTCATTTGCAAATTTTGACATTACGCCCTTTATCTCTTTGTTGATGTCATTTAAAACAACAATGGTCCAAGAACTGATCCTTGGGTGGACCCCCACTTCTAACATTACTCCAATGTGAAGAATATCCATTAATAACAACCCTCTGCCTTATGGCCTGCAGCCAACTTGCAATCCATCTTAGAAACTTTCCAGTAATCCCAACATGTTCCAGCTTATACAGTAACTTCTCATGAGGACTGAGTCTAATGCCTTGATAAAATCCAAATAACTATGTTGAAATTGTTTCCTAAATCTAGCTCATGAGTAATGCAAAATAGTTTATCAGGTTTGTTAAGCACAGTTTTCCCTTAAAAAAAACATATTGCCATTCCTTCCAAATGCCACTTTTATCTAAATGTTCTGGATTTACTAACCCTTGTCAGACCTTCATAAAATAAATCAGATCCCCCTAAGGTGCCTGGTTGTCAAGCTAATTGATAAGTTAGACTAACCTATCTATAATTACCAACTTCACTCTTAGAACTGCCTTTATGTACTGGCAATACGTTAGCAATCCTTACTGTGATAAGTACATAAAGGCAGTTCTAAGAATGAAGTTGATAACTACAGACAGGTTAGTCTAACTTCAATTGTAGGGAAAATCTTAGAGGCAATGATTAAGAGTGCAATCCAAATGTTCTATAAGCCTCCTTATGTTGTAAAGGGGCACTGCCACGTATGGTTCTGTAAGTGTATTATTTGTTTTTATAATTTTTCTCAACAAAGGATTTTACACACACACACACACACACACACACACACACACACACACACACACACACACACACACACACACACACACACACACACACACACACACAATATTATTAGAATGAGATGTATTGGTATTATTCTGTGCTCTGACCAATGCCAAGCAGTTATAGCTATTTATTTATATTTATTTTAAAATTATTTTTAATGATTCAATTTAATCTACAACCTGTACCATTGAAGTCAAAATCAGCAAGTTCTAATTTTTTTTTGGATGCACATGGACCATATGAAAGTAGTAAGCAATACCCTTGGTCTTTTATTTATTTTTATTTTTATTTTATTTTTATTTTATTAATAAAAAGATACACAACAGGTAACCATTAACAGTGTATCTGAAGCCCTAGTCTTTCTTGGTATAAGAGTTTTCTTTATTGCCACCAACTAATCACGTTGCTCTTCTCTGCACCCATTCCAGTAGATCTGTGTCCTTCCTAAAATAAGGTTTCCAAGCCTTTATGCAGTATTACATTATATGGTCTAACTATTGCTGATACACTCGAATAATCACCTCTTTGTCCATAATGCAAAATGCCTATATATCACTGAGAGAAACTCCTGTGGGCTGTTCCAGCAGCTTGTTTGCACTGCTCAGAGAATTTCATATCTAATTATACAATTACTCCCAGCTGTTTTTTATAATCCACTACCTTGAGTTTGGTTCCACCAAAATGGTAAGTTATTCTGGGATTACTGCTACTGGAATAGGTCCTGGAATTTATCACTTTTAAACCTCAGTTCGCTCCCATGGATCGATGTCTTATTGCAGCACATTCATTTGGCTATATGTTTGGCTATTACAATTCATTTGGCTATATGTTTACAATTGCACTCTGCAGGTGCAATTGTATGATCCTATCAAGAAAAAATTTTGTATGTTTTAAAATAATTTTTTTATAGGCTGAAAACAGAGGTATATTCCTTTATCAACTGTTGTAATTTTACAAATGTAATTACTCTTATAAAAATATATTGTATGTATTTAGTTACCTTTATTGCATCATTCTCAATTAAAGCCTTATTAAATTGAACCCTGTGGATAGCATAGTCTGCAGTACTATCTACAGAAAAATTATCAGAGTTAAAAATTAAATTTATAACTAAAACATCAGTTATAGCACATATCATTATAAATTAAATAGACTGCTTAATAGCACAATCAGAGTCTGCTAGGACAGTTAAGACAATTTGAAAAATAAATCATTACAAGCGATTATTAGAGAAAATGGTAGAAGAAAGCAAAGTTTACATAGCACCACCAAAAAAAAACAAAACAAAAAAAAAAAAAAAACCCTTAATTTCCTCATTCCTTCCAATATTTACTTGATTACCCTATGGATGAATGAATGCAAATTTCCATGCATCTATTCTGAAACCATCCTTTCCAATTTAAATTTACTCCCCTTATGTGTTTCAGCTGGGATAGAGCAAAGATGCTATCAGCATTTAGTATATTTAACCCTTTTAAAGCCTTATAAACTTTGTTTAAGTCACCATACAGATGCCTGATTTCCAGAGCCCTAGTCTTTCTTGGTATAAGAGTTTTCTTTATTGCCACCAACTAATCACGTTGCTCTTCTCTGCACCCATTCCAGTAGATCTGTGTCCTTCCTAAAATAAGGTTTCCAAGCCTTTATGCAGTATTACATTATATGGTCTAACTATTGCTGATACACTCGAATAATCACCTCTTTGTCCATAATGCAAAATGCCTATATATCACTGAGAGAAACTCCTGTGGGCTGTTCCAGCAGCTTGTTTGCACTGCTCAGAGAATTTCATATCTAATTATACAATTACTCCCAGCTGTTTTTTATAATCCACTACCTTGAGTTTGGTTCCACCAAAATGGTAAGTTATTCTGGGATTACTGCTACTGGAATAGGTCCTGGAATTTATCACTTTTAAACCTCAGTTCGCTCCCATGGATCGATGTCTTATTGCAGCAGGAGCGTTTGTGCGTGTCAATGAAGCTGAGAACTATGCCATCGACATTGAACTATGCCTAAGACACCAGACTAAATCGATCCAAAATCTGCCAACCTCCACTGAACCAACATGGTAGATTATGGTCCATTCCTTCAACATGGCTTCACAACAAAAGTAAAGGCCTGCATTCCCTGGAATGCCTGTGAGCTACTACCAATGGCAGTGGGAAGACCAGCTCAATGGCAGAGAGTGTGATAAGGATCACAGAGCTTGATCAGGCTGCCTTTGGACTTGAGACATTGGAATGCTTAATATTCAGTTTATGAGTACAGACACACACCTAGAAGAACTATTACAGGAGCTGAAAAATATCAATTAGGACATCATCAGTTTATGTGAGATTTGAAGAAAAGGTGAAGATTTGGTCAAACCAGAAGATGGACATTGGCTGTGCTACAAAGGAACGAATAATAGATGATGTGGTGGAATTGGGCTTTTGATTAATGAAAGACTAACAGATTGAACCATAACAGTAGAAAGCATTACTGAAAGAATTGCTTGCTGTGCTATTAAGCTAAATATTTGCTGTTCTCATAAAATTATTGAAGATGTATTGTGCCTTTACAAACAGGACAACTACCACTATAAAATTGTAGTGGGATTTTCAATGCAAGAATTGATAATATGCAAAATGAGGAAAGATCTGTCAGCCCATATGGGGTAGGAAAAAGATAACAGAGGAAGTCAACTAATTGAATTCATGAAATTCATTCATGAATTCATTCTTCAAGAAAAAGGCACAATTAAACTGGACGAGAAAGAATCCTTTTGGAAATATTAGTGAAATTGACTTCATGCTGACAAATAATAAAATGATATTCACTGACTGCTCAGTCTTCAATCATTTTATCATTGTAAGCAACCATCGGTTACTGAGAGCAAAAATCAAAATTGATTTTTGCTCTCAGTTCAAAGTTTCAAAACTATTAAAAAGTTTCAAAACTTTGAACTGGAACTGCCCTATCATTTGTGTGCTGCATGATCATCCTGAAACAGATATGCCAATTGATAATGACAAAGTCATTGACACTAATGTAGATATGCCTATTCCCTTGTGCCTAATATAAAACTGGAAAAACAAACCAGGGTATCAAAAGAAACAATTACAGCAGGCCCCCGTTATAACGCGGTTCGATTTATGCTGATTCGCTATAATGCTATTCATATATTATACGTATCTGACTATAACGCTGTCACAGATCACTATAACGTTCATTTACAGATTGCATTTTTGGCATATTTAACGAAATAGTTTCATTTGGAGTCGATAGCTTTAAAATGAATAGCAAAACAGTATTAAAACGTTTCCCACGCCAACTTGAGAAATTTTCCCACGCTCAGTGAAATTTCCTCGCACGCTAATTTAATTGCAGTACAGTGACTTGTTATGTAGTTCCGATATCAACATTTTAAAAAATGATCAAGTATATTGCTTGTAATATTTGCATTATATGCATTTATCCGAAGTCTAGTCATCACTCAGTACAGTATTAGACATTGTGCGTAACGGACAGTTTACTCGAACATTGTATCATAATTAATGCAACCAACGCAGTTACATTTTCGAAGAGTTAATAATGGCTGATAAGAATGAAAAAGCAACGACGTCTGGACACAGTATGAAGACTATAAATGTAGGAAAAAGACTGAATTTGAAAATTAAATTTGACATTTTGAAGCGAATCGATTTCGGTCAAAGACAAGCGGATGTGTGCCATAATTTAGGACTTGCAAGTTTAACTGTAAGAACAATTATAAAACAAAATAAAGAATTAATTTTAGCAGCGGGAAAGATAGCTGTTCCACTGCAAGCAACTAGGGCTAGGCCGGCTATTAGGATTGAAATGGAAAGACTTAACTAATTTTATTGAAGATAATATCCAATGCAGAATTCAGTTAAGTTAAATATTATAAAAAAAAAAAGAAAGAGAGAAGAGAGATTAGCCAATATAATGATCTGAAGAAAACTCACCTAAAAAAAAAAAAAAAAAATGTGGAACCATTTAAAACTAGTAAGAGCTGGTTGAATAGATTTAAAATCCAGGGAGAAGCCACACGTGTAGATCAAGGAGCCGAAACTTTCAAAAAAGAACTTCTTAAAATTATTGAAGAGGGGGGTATTATGTGTTATACTTCTCAACAAGTTTTTAACATAGATGAAGCAGGACTTTTGTGGAAACGAATGCCTAAAAGTTCATATTGAAAGAATTAAAACCATGCCAGGTTTCAAAGAGGCGAAGGATCGGTTGACTTTACTGTTGGGTGGTAACGCTGCAGGGGATTTAAAATTAATACCCCTTTTAGTTTATTTGGAAGAGGGCCAAAGTTCAACCCAAATTCGACACATTTTTCATGATTAAATTTATCAATTAAATTAAATCAATTTAGATCAGTTAAATTAATGATTTTAATTGGAATTTTAAGTTTAATTTTGATACGTAAGTAGTTACCACATAATTATATACGTATGTAATGCAGAATATTTTATATGTACAAATATTTGATTATTAAATATTTTGACCGACATTTGTGCATCTTTCCACTACCATTTATTATTGACTAGGAAATATCCTATGGCACCGACTGCAACTCACAAATATATATGTTACCTTATGGGAATGCGGCGCTCACTTAGCGCTCTGTTTTTCCGGAACGAATTATCAGCGTTAAGCGGGGGTCACCTGTACCAACTCACAAATACATATGTTACCTTATGGGAATGCGGCACTCACTTAGCACTCTGTTTTTCCGGAACGAATTATCAGCGTTAAGTGGGGGTCACCTGTACCATGATAGTGGTAGCATCAGTAATGGCAAATGAGGCAAGAAAGTAAGCTCACATAGCATCATCCAAAAAAAAAAAAAAAAAAAATCAATCTAACATAGTTCACCCATCTCCATACCCTCCAAGAATTTGTCTACTTCTGCCTTGAATTTATTCAACCCATCCATTTCCACAACAACAGATGGAAGTCTGTTCCAACAATCAACTATCTGCTGGCTGAAGGCAAACTTCTGCACATCTATCCTACAACCATCCTTCCTCAACTTGAATTTATGGTGCCTCGTGTGTAGTCTCAGCAAGCAGAAGAATGGCATTAACATTCAGCTTACTCAATCCATTCAAGGCTTTAAACACCTCAATCAGATCACCCTGCAGGTGCCTATCTCCAGATGCTGCAATTTGCAGAAGTGAAGCTTTTCTACGTAAGAGCACCCTTTTGTTCCCGTCACCAGTCCCATGGCCCTTCTCTGCACCCATTCCAGAATATCTATATTCTTCCCAAAGTGATGCTCCAGACCTCTATACAGTACTCAAGATGCAGCCTAACCATGGCCTTATACAAAGGGATAATCACCTTATCACTGCTAGCAAAGTTTCTGTATATCATTGACAAAACCCTGTGAGCTGTCCTGGTGGCATGTCTGCACTACTCAGAGAATTTCATGTCTGACTGAACAATTACCCCCAGGTCTTTTTCATTCTCCACTAACCTCAGCTGCTACCCATATGCAGTGCCTTGCATTTGTCAATATAAACTTCAACTGCCATTTCTCAGCTCGGTGAGCCAATTTTCTTAAAGGTTTTCAGGGTTGTTGACTGTTGTTAACCACCCTGAAAATCTTTTTATCATCTGCAAACTTAGACATTAAGCCTGATTTACTTTCATCAATATCATTGATAAATACTGAAAACAACAAAAGGCCCAGCAATGAACCATGGGGAACTCCACTAATAACATTAGTCTACGAAGTGCAATGCCCACTGATAATCACTCTCTGTCTTATTATCTTTATCCATATCAGTAACTTGCCTTTAATGCCACATTGCTTCAATGTGTACAGCAGTCTTTTATGTGCAACTGTATCAAAAGCCTTCCTGAAATCTAAGTATATGATATAAAATTTATTTTCTGCATCCAGTTCCTTAATCACTGCATCATAGTAACCTATCAGACTGGTTACACAAGACCCCTTCACAAATCCATGCTTACAGTATAACTGCATGCCTGCCCAAATTGTCCTGTATTACTTCTTTAACCAGTGACTAGGTGCTCACATCTGGTGAGTATGGGCTTGGCACACTCAGGGTCCTGAGCTGGTTATCATCATTCTTCTCTTCTTGGTGATTTCTTTCTACTTTTATCTCTCACTCTCTCTCTCTTAGGGTAACTTGGGATTTTTTTTTTTTTTTTTTTTTTGGCTGGTGCAGCATAAGCCTCAAGCTTCCTTGCACCATATAGCCAATAATAATAATAATTTTCCATGGAAAAAAACATTAAGCTAACAGTTCTGTAATTACTCATGTCTCCTTTTGATACCCCTTTATGAATTGGGGATATATTCACACTTCTTCAGTCCATAGGGACTTCCAAGGAAGCTCTCGTAATTATGGCTAAGGGTTTGCTTATCTCCTTTGCTGCTTCCTTTAATATAATTGGATAGTTTCATCCACTCCAGGTGCCTTTTTTATGTCCATTCTCAACTATTTCTTCTCCACTTTCCTTTCAGTTATCACAAAGTCTTTAGCTTCTTCTCAGAGTTTGATAAACCTTTTGCATCCCCTCCCTTAAACAATTCCTAATTTGTGAATGGAAATGAAAAATACCTATTCAATTTGTCTGCAACCAGAGCATAGTCATCAACAGTTAACCCTTAGATATAAAGTGGAATAATAATTTTCAACCCCTTCCTCCTATATTAGCATTAGTAGAGGCACATGATGCAAGAAAGCAAGATTATACAGCATCAGCAAAAAAAAAAAAAAAAACTTCCCATTTCACTGATCCATTCATTTCAAATGTTTGTCTAGTTCTGCCTTGAATTTATTTAGGCTATCAACTTCCACAACAACAGATGGAAGTTTGTTCCAGCAATCAACTACCCGTTGGCGGATGGCAAACTTCCACACATTTATTCTACAACTGTCTTTTCTCAGTTTGAATCAATGCCCCCTCAAGGTTTGTAATCTGAGCAAGAGGAAGAATCCCATCAGCATTGAGCCTGCTCAATCCATTCAAGGCCTTATACACCTCAATCAGATCGCCTTGCAGGTGTTTAGTCTCCAGAAGCTGCAATTTTTAGAATTTAAGCCTTTCTTCGTAAAGCAACCCTTTGTTCCATTCACTAAATTTGTTGTTCTTCTCTGTACTCGTTCCAGCAGCTCTACATAATTCCTAAAATGAGGCCTCCAGACCTGTATACAGTACTCAAGGTGTGGACTGACCATTGCCTTATACAAGGGGATAATCACCTCCTTATCCCTGTTCGCAAAATTCCTGTATATCATTGACATGACCCCATGACCTACACTGACAGTCTGTTTCCACTGCTCAGAAAATTTCATATCTGACTGCACAATTACCCCCAAGTCTCTTTCATTCTCCACTACCCTGAGTGTAACACCACATAGTTGGTACATTTCTCTGAGGATACTGCTACCCATATGCAGTACTTTGCATTTGTCAATGTTAAACTTCAGTTGCCACTTCTCAGCCCATCTACCCAATTTTTCCAGATCCTGTTGCAGTAGCATCCAACACCAAACCATGAGGGACACCACTAATAACATTAGTTTGCATAGAGCAGTACCCATTGATCACCACTCTCTGCCTTCTGCCACTCAACCATCCTTTTATCCATTGTAGCAACCTGCCCTTAATGCCATACTGCTCCAATCTGTACAGCAGTCTTCCATGTGCAACAGTATCAAAAGCTTTACTGAAATCCAAGTACATGATATCAAAATTATTTTTTGCATCCAGTTCCTTTGTGACCACATCATAGTATCTAATAAAATTGGTCAGACAAGACTTCCCCTTGACAAACCCATGCTGTGTCTGAATTATTACTGCTGTCTTGTCTAAATGATCCTGCAATGCTTCTTTAACCAGTGACTCCATTAATTTCCTTGGAACAAAAGTCAAACTAACAGGGCTGTAATTACTTGCGTAACCCTTTGATCACCCTTTGTGAATTGGAGATACATTTGCACATTTGTAGTCTGTGGGAAATTGGGTCCACTTGACTTGAATGTCACCCAAATATCAGTTCCATCAGCGTTTTAGACTCCCAGGTAGCAAGTACAGCTTCTCTGGCATATCTGAGAGAATATCTGTAACAACCTCAAGGACCAATAATTTTGATTCAACCAGTTAAAGTTTAATAAAATCATTAATGGCATTTCTAATATTTAATCTTATTAGTTTTGTTGTTACATTAAGAAAAATATGAAGCTATTCGCATAATTATAAAAATAGGCATAAATTGCTAAATTAATTAACCAATCAATTGTTAAAAATCAATCAATCACAGAAGCAAATCCTATATAAACAAGATTTCCAAATGTTTATGTTAGCTTCATTAATTAAGATTATTACTATATTTAATATCACTCTTATACCACATGAAATTAATAATATAGTTTATTAAGCTATTTCAAGTAACGTTTCAGGTATCTTACTGTTACCCATCATCAGACCGTGCTATTTATTGGTGTTACAAAAATAGAAAGGGTTATAAATTTGAATACAATAACCAATATTACAATTACTAATATTATGATTACAATTGCCATTATTATCATTACAATTATCAATATTATGATTTTACAATTACAATTATGATTTGAAAATAAACAATTCTAAGTTTGGATTATTGTTACAATAAAACCAGATATTAAATTAGGTAAATAAAAAGAGATTAAAATTCTTACCTGCCGACACACTTCTCTTGCCAATGCTCCCAAAAACCTGATGTGCATACAGGCAAGAGTTAATTTGCCAGTAGTTAATTTATAAGTGAGGAATTAATTACAATAGCCAATAGAATTGTGCCAGGTTTTCTATCCTAGTGGAATAATGGGGTGACCTTTGCTCTCCTACTCTTAACATCAGGGTTGGTGTGCAGGCTGGTTCTGTTGGTCTGGAAGGGGTTATATGTGGGCTATTCGGGACAACTGGCCTATTTTCTTTCCTGGTTTCTCATTTCTTCTTCCCTTTTCTTATTAAAAAATTGCAGGTTGAACACACTCCCTGTTTTCTGTTGATAGCTGGGGCTCCAAACGTTTTTACGAGAAAGGCTTCTTTGAATTTCCTTCTGTTGTATTGCCTCTGGTTCTGGGTTAATTCCCAGGGGCAGAACTGCATGCCACCGGACAGGTCCCCAGGTTGCAGATAGGGGGATGGCTTTCAGATATGGAGGCTAGCCACTTTGGTGGCCCCCGGACAAGCAGCGCCAGTACGATCAGAGTGTGGTGGGACAAACCTAGTAAGCTGTCCCTAAAAAATGCCAAACAAGCTCTACAACGGTGCTGGGACAGTGGTGAGCCTGTGCCGCCACCTTAATCAAAGCACAACCAACCATGAGGGAAGGCAGCAGTACCTCTCATCATCACCTGAAGGCAGAAAATGGGCTTGGTTTCAGAGTGAACTTGCAGAAGCACTCTTGGCATATTCAAGACTTTGGTTCTGCTACTGCGATGTGGAGAGCAAGGGGACACTATCACATTATCTATCCCATGTTTTAGCACTCATGAATTTTCCACACATTTCTTCAGCAGGTGACTCCAGCGGGACCTCGTTCAGTCCAGCGCCAGGTGTCGTGTCTGGCAGGAAGAAATGTAAGGCTTCTCAAGCCGTAAACCAACAAAATCCTTACACAAACCTTGGAACACGGAACATCAGAACTCTGCTCCAGACAGGAAAGTTGGAATGCCTTAAAAATGAAATGAGATGATACCAACTCAAGATTTTAGGACTAAGCAAAGTCAGATGGAAAGAAAGAGACTTCTGGAGTGAGGAATTCACTCTGATGCCACAAACGGTCAAGAAGGAGTAGCACTAATTATGGAAAGAACGATCGGAAAAGAAGTAACCAACATATGAGTCATAGGAACGAGAATAATAACAGCAAGAATAGCAGCAGTACCAACAGACATGCTGATCGTCCAGGTTTATATGCCACCATCAAACTGCATTGACCAGGAAGTAGAAGAACTCTATGAACAGAGATATTACAGCTGATCAACCACACAACCAAGGCTTATCATATGAAAATTAATATGAATAAAATGAAGTGCATGACATTCTCAAAGGACCCCAAAGCTATTAACATCAAAGTAGGAAACAATAATATTGAACAAGTAGCAAAATTTAAATATTTAGAACAAATGCTGAGTCAAGATGCAAGTTGCACTGAAATAAAAGCACGAATTGGGCAAGCAAAACAAGATTTCAGAGAAAAACAAAAAATTCTGACAACAAAGTATTTGAATGAGCATATAAGGAAAAGAATTCTAAAATCCTATGTCTGGAACATGGCCCTATATGCATCTGAAACCTCGACAATAAACAAATGAGACGGACAGAGAATTGAAGCATTCGAGATGTGGTGCTGGAGAAAATACAAGAAAATAAGCTGGACCGAAAAAAAGACCAATGAAGAAGTCTTAGAACTAGGAGAAAACCGAAAAATGATAAACCCAACCAAGGAGCGAAGAGGAAGATGGTTCGGACACAATCTAAAAGTAAAAAGTAAAGTGCAGCCATTATCAACCCACTGCAGGGTGGAAGCCTCCTCAACAATTCATGCTGAGGGAAATGGACCATAATCTGCCACGCTGGTCCAGTGCGGGTTGGCAGATCGACCGTATTCAGCAGTCAGGGGCTTGAACCCCGGGCTACTCAAAGAGCGTGTGCTACTGCACTCCCGCTCCTGCCCACTCGGCTACGGAGGCCTAAGACACAGTGAAATGCTAAGCCTGATCATAGAAGGAAAGATTAATGGAACCAGACCCAGAGGGTGACTGAGAAACAATTTCATAAAGCAATTGCAAAGAGATACAACAACAAGAACATACCAGGACTTGAAAAAGCTGGCACTCAACAGAGATATGTGGAAAAAAGTCATCAGTGCTACTAACCAGTCATAGAGACTGAAGGAACCCATGATGATGATTTTTTTTTTTTTTTTTTTTGGTAGTTGTTGGCACATCGGCTTCTGTGGCCATATTGCACCTCCCAAGGTTTTTGCAGTACTTTGATCCAAGCCCGAGGCGGGAATCGAACCCGCGACCTTTGGGTTGCCGGGCAGGCACTTTACCCACTCGGCTAGCCCGCATGATGATGATGATGTATAGCCTATCTGTAGAAAGGATTCTTGTGTTCTTGAAATTCCAAGTGTCACCACAAACATTACCTCTTCATGTATAGTTTTTTTTTTTTTTTGTTAGTTGTTGGCACATTGGCTTCTGTGGCCATAATGAACCTCCCAAAGTTTTTGCATTTACTCTGATCCAAGCCTGAGGCGGGATTCGAACCCACAACTTTTGGGTTGCCAGGCAGGCACTTTACCCACCTGGCTAGCCCAGTCGGCTCATGTATAGTAGTTTAGACGAATAGCTTAATGAACTGTATAATTAATTTCACATGGTATGAGTGGTATTAAATATAGTAATAATCTTAATGGAAAACAACCACGTAATGTCCTTCCCTAACTATATTATTAACTTCATTAATGCTTTACTTAATTTACCTAGTAGTTTTCTCAGAAAGCCACAAATACCAGCTGCATAACCAAGTCTGCTCACATTTAGAACATCCATGACTATCTAAAGAGATTTAAAAAAAAAAAAAAAAAGCACCTTTTAAAAGGTAAAATCTAATGGAAGTAAATTATATTTTCAGCACAGATTTCTTCCTTTAACAGTTATTACAAAAAAGTACTGATGATATTTAAATTCAGTAATAAATTATTAACAATTTATTTATATTTGTTAAAATTAGATGAAATGTCTTTCCTATAAGAGCAAATATGTACAAACTTGAGAAATTGGGAATCTGTAAAATTTTTAACACAGATTTGTCGTTCCACCAGCACTGTATTCCAGAACCTTTCTTATTTATAATGTGGCCAAAAAAATTATTTATAATATTAATAAATGAATGTAGGTCACACGAAGAATTATGTTATGAAATATCATAACAATCCACATTTTAAAGATATGTGCTTCATGCATATATTCTAAAATTAATAAAATTTTTGTTCTGAAACCACTTTTCATTATTGGCAAAAATTCTAGAGTTTTCACTTTCAAGAAAGAGAACAACTATTTTTAGTGTTTTTTTATGTCAAACTACATTAGTGTCACATTGGCACAAGCTTATACAAATGGGGAAATGCCTCAATATATGGGTCCTACTAATTTACAAGAAACAAAATAATTATCCCTACTGTTGAAGGTTAACTACTGACCAACTACGTAGTCCCTACTACTGGGAAGTGACAGAAACATTGTATCTGGTTAAAAACACTGGTTGGCATCAATTTCCTCCCTGAATAATTTCGACAGATTATCATAGGAAATATGTTCAAAAACTCAGATATGTGCTTAAAAAGTTCTCGTCACCCTCAGTTTTCAAATATTGTAGGTTAATGACCAAAAAACAAAGCTGTAGTTGGTTTAATCATCTTTTCCATCTATTTTATCTATTTATTTTTTTCTAGAACATTTGGGATATTTCTAGAGCATTTGGAAACTTTCTACAAAATTCAAGAATGTTCCGGAACGTTCTAGAATACTGTTACATGCAGAAAACAGGCAGGGATGTTCCTGTAATAGTTCTAGAACCTTCAACGAAGTTCTCTAGAAACTTCTTTACCCATATATATATATATATATGAGTATATATATATATATATATATATATATATATATATATAATGGCTTAAAAGTTAGAATGTAATAACATAAAATAAGAAAATAAATAAATATTAAGCTATCATTAAAGGTAGCAAAATGCACATCCTCCACATGATGCCCAGATATAACCGATAATTAATATAAAAATAAAACATAAGCCAGTAGTATTGCAAAAAACTGTAGAGCGAATGTTAACATAAAAAATAAATCAACAGGGAGGGGGAAGTAAAGGTAACAAGACAGAAATCGTAGTTGAAAGTCCCCAAATAATTTAGAGCTTTAAATCCAATTTAAATTTAAAATAATGCCAATTATATTAATTTAGCGGTACCCCCCCTTATAAGGTACCAGTTCCAAAAGATGTGAAATATCACCAAAAGGGACCAAAAAGAACCACTAAAAGAAAACAAAATAATAGACTAACCATTATGCCCCATATCGATAGAAGACCACGAGGGGGATACTGCTAAATTAATATAACTGGCATTATTTTCAATTTAAATTGGAATTATTATTATAAATTGGATTTAAAGCTCTAAATTATCTGGGGACTTTCGGCTACAGTTTCTGTCTTGTTACCTTTACTTCCCCCTCCCTGTTGATTTATTTTTTATGTTAACTTTCGCTCTACAGTTTTTTGGCTTATGTTTTATTTTTAAATTAATTATCAGTTATCTCTGGGCATCATGTGAAGGATGTGCATTTTGCTACCTCTAATGATAGCTTAATATTTATTTATTTTCTTATTTTATGTTCTAACATTCTAACTATTACATTCTAAGCCATTATTTAAATATAACTCAGTGGTAGTAGTGGGTTGATATGCAAAAAAGCAGCACCTGTGCCGCCATCTATTCTCCTTTTTCTGTTTATATAAGCTGGTTTTGGCGACTCCATAGCCAGGTGGGCAGGAGCGGCAGTGCATAGCACACACTTCTTGATTAGACTGGGATTCAAGCCCGTGACCACCAAATACAGAGGATGTGGAAAGGTCAGAGGAATGACCACTGCATATCCTCGGAGCAACATGGCCTTAGTTGCTAATGCTCCTAAAAACCAAATAACAACAATAACAACATAAGCTGGCTAAGCTTACATTATGTCAGTGGTGTGGCTCTGCTCTAGACTGCTATCTGTTCTATAGTTTATTTCTCGCTGCATAAGGACCACCGCTATGCAAATCCTCTGCATTTGTGGATCGATCGGAGGAGGAAGGGGTGGTTTGGTCCTTCGATCTGTTTGCCTTTGCGACGATTTGTATGGCGATTGAAATTCAGCAATTCGATGACCATTATTGGCTTTGTGGTCCTTTGTCGATATGGAGCATAACGGTCAGTCTATTATTTTGTTATTTTGTTTTCTTTTTAGTCCCTGTTGGTGATATTTCACGTCCTTTGGAACGTCCCCCTTGTAAGGTGCCAACCTTACAAGGGGGGTACCACTAAATTACTATAATTGGCATTATTTTAAATTTAAATTGGAATTATTATTATAAATTGGATTTAAAGCTCTAAATTATTTGGGGACTTTTGGCTACAGTTTCTGTCTTGTTACCTTTACTTCCCCCTCCCTGTTGATTTATTTTTTATGTTAACTTTCGCTCTACAGTTCTCTGCCATACTACTGGCTTATGTTTTATTTTTATATTAATTATCGGATTATCGATTATATATATATATATATATATGAGTGGGTTCTGCACCAAGCAAGCATTTTTGTATTTCAAAAAGTGTTTCAGGGAGCATGTGGTGAACAAAGTGAGCAAATGTTTTAGTGAATTAGTGTTTGCAAACAAGTGTTGTGTGCATAAGTACAAATCGGAACTGCTTAAATTAGAAATAAAAAATCCACAATTTCTTAATTGTGTTCGTACGTGCATGTACCTCAACCATACGTGAAACTTGTTACTTTCTTGCCGAAACAAGCTTGATAGATTTTGCTACATTTGCGGAGAAGTGGTATTAAAACTGCAGCAGAAGCCACTGTCACAAATTTTGAGAAAAGCCTATGAACTCTATTCTGGATATAAGGTCAGAGATCAAGATAAAGTATGAGCTCCAAAGATTTCCTGTAGCTCATGTTCAAGAACATTAACAGGCTGGTTAGAGGTAGTCATAAACCGATGCCGTTTGCTATTCCGGTAATATGGCGGGAACCTTGAGACCACATAAATGATTGTTACTTTTGCTTGACCAATATTTCTGATTTTTTCGGGAAATCCAAGCATAAAGTAGAGTATCCCAACATACCTTCTGCTCTAAGGGTGGTTCCTCAGAATTATACAGTGCTAGTGCCAAAGCCACTAGAAACTTATGACTTGATTCTGATTCAGGATTGGAAAAAGTATCTCCAGAAGATGCAGAACCCAGAACGAGCACAGATCCAGACTTTTCAACTCCTGATACTGCAAAGCTGCATCTAATCACTCAGGCAGAATTGAAATATTTGGTTGGAGATTTGGACCTCTCCAACACCAAGGCTCAATTACTAGGATCATGGTTTCAGCAGTGGAATCTTTTTGAAAATGGTGTCAAGGTGTCTTTTTATAGGAAGAGGCAATTTAACACAACAGCCTATTACTCCATGGATGGTGCTTTGGTTTATTGTAACACTGTCCAGGAATTAATGAAAGAATTACATCTGGAGCACATCCCCACGCAGTTGACAGTTTTCATTGATTCATCCAAGGTCAGTTTGAAAGCAGTTTTACTCCAAATGGAAATAAGCATCCACCTATACCATTGGTCCATGCAGTTCACATGAAGGAAACGTACAAGAACCTACAGGTTCTTTTCCAAAAAATATGCTATCAAGAATAAAAATGGAATATCTTTGCCAACCTAAAAGTGGTAGCTTTGCTGATTGGGTTGCAAGGTGGATACACTAAATATTGCTGCTTTTTATGCGAGTGGGACAGATGAGCAAAGGACTGCCACTACAGGGTAAAAATAAGCCAGACTGTTCAGAAACTACACCAGGCCAGAAAAATGTAGCACGCCCTCTTTTGGTGGATAAGTCAAAAACCTATTTACCTCCACTGCACATCATGCTAGGTTTGATAAAAATATTTGTGAAAGCAATTGACAAAAAAGAGAAGAATTTTCCTGTTTGAGGAAAAAGCTTCCTCGAATCAGTGAGGCCAAGATAAAAGAGGGAAGTTTTGTGGGTCCTCAAATGAAACTGCTATTTCAAGATGAGGAATTCACTAAAAAAGTAAATGCTATAGAAATAAGAGCCTGGAAGGGATTTAAAAATGTCTGCTGGAACTTTTTTGGGCAATGAGAAATCACAAAATTACAGTGAAAGTGTAGATGAGCTAATATTAGCATACAGAGAGTTGGGATGCAACATATCATTAAAGCTTCATTTTCCACATTTAGACTTTTTTCCCTGAAAACTTGGGAGGGTCTCTGATGAACATGGTGAGAGGTTTCACCAAGATATTTCTCTAATGAAAAAAAGATACCAGGGAAAATGGAGTCCAAATATGTTGGCAGACTACAGTTGGAATTTTGTATGGGAGATATCAATCGATGGTTATAAAAGGCTAAAAAATGACAAAATAAGTGTTTTATTATCAGATAAACATTTCTGTAAATAGAATAAGGTTAACAGACCCATTGTTCAATATTTAGTACTGTACATAACATTTTCTTAAAATATAAGAAATCTTTTTTACTAGAAAGTAAAAAAAAATGTAACTGCCATCTTTGGTAAAGGGAATAGTTTTTGCTTCTGTAAAGGACACTAACTAGCGAGGTTACAAAAAACTAATGGGACCAACTAATGAGGTTAAAAACAACAAAGT